>NW_028317818.1:4777500-5108333 GCF_062004578.1 Staurois parvus
CAACCAGATGATGAAGCCGTACTTAGTTTCCCAAAAAGCCAGACGCTGGTACAAAAAAGTTTCTATTTATTTATTTCAATTGGCTCTATATAACGCTTTTGTGCTTTACAAAGCAACTGGACGAAGTGGATCCTTCCTAAAATTCCAGAAGAGATCATCACGGCCCTTTTGTATCCAGAAGGTGCTATGGCCTAAACCCCTAACCCAGATGCAGTTAGCCGGATGCATGAGAGGCATTTTCCTGATGCCATTCTTGGTACCCTAACCCAAAAGGCACCCCAAAAAATATGTTGTGTCTGTAGCAGACATGGAATTAGGCATGAAAGCCACTTTTTTTCTTCCTCCTGTCCTGACCAACATGGTCTTTGCCTCAAGAACTGCTTTAGTTGCTACCACACACCAGTGGAGTATTAGTATAGGGTACAGCATGGCACAGTTCAGGGTACATAATTACACAGGGTCGCAAAAGATGTAAGGTAGTCAGGAAACTGGCTATAGAATTTGAAGAGAACCCACCAATAATTATTGTTTTTTTTTGTTGTTGTCGTTGTTTGAAGAACCACAAAAAATGAATGGGACTTTACTGGTACTAAAAACGGACAGCATCATACTACTTTATAAAACATGTTTATTGAAACATATATTTCAAACATTTAAAAACAGTATTAGGCTAGTCAGCCCAATAAACCACAGCATTATGTATTATGACATCTAAGTCCTCCAGAGGTTTACACATTTCGCTTATTAGCTTCCTCAGGACCCTGAAAGAATTGGAGGCAAAGAAATCCAATGCCCTAGCTGGAAGATACATATACAGTCAGGTCCATAAATAATGGGACATCAACACAATTCTAACATTTTTGGCTCTATACACCACCACAATGGATTTGAAATGAAACAAACAAGATGTGCTTTAACTGCAGACTGTCAGCTTTAATTTGAGGGTATTTACATCCAAATCAGGTGAACGGTGTAGGAATTACAACAGTTTGCATATGTGCCTCCCACTTGTTAAGGGGCCATAAGTAATGGGACAATTGGCTTCTCAGCTGTTCCATGGCCAGGTGTGTGTTATTTCCTCATTATCCCAATTAAAATGAGCAGATAAAAGGTCCAGAGTTCATTTCAAGTGTGCTATTTGCATTTGGAATCTGTTGCTATCAACTCTCAAGATGAGATCCAAAGAGCTGTCACTATCAGTGAAGCAAGCCATCATTAGGCTGAAAAAACAAAACAAACCCATCAGAGAGATAGCAAAAACATTAGGCGTGGCCAAAACAACTGTTTGGAACATCCTTAAAAAGAAGGAACGCACCGGTGAGCTCAGCAACACCAAAAGACCCGGAAGACCACGAAAAACAACTGTGGTGGATGAGCGAAGAATTCTTTCCCTGGTGAAGAAAACACCCTTCACAACAGTTGGCCAGATCAAGAACACTCTCCAGGAGGTAGGTGTATGTGTGTCAAAGTCAACAATCCAGAGAAGACTTCACCAGAGTGAATACAGAGGGTTCCCCACAAGATGGAAACCATTGGTGAGCCTCAAAAACAGGAAGGCCAGATTAGAGTTTGCCAAACGACATCTAAAAAAGCCTTCACAGTTCTGGAACAACATCCTATGGACAGATGAGACCGAGATCAACTTGTACCAGAGTGATGGGAAGAGAAGAGTATGGAGAAGGAAAGGAACTGCTCATGATCCTAAGCATACCACCTCATCAGTGAAGCATGGTGGTGTTAGTGTCATGGCGTGGGCATGTATGGCTGCCAATGGAACTGGGTCTCTTGTATTTATTGATGATGTGACTGCTGACAAAAGCAGCAGGATGAATTCTGAAGTGTTTCGGGCAATATTATCTGCTCATATTCAGCCAAATGCTTCGCAACTCATTGGACGCCGCTTCACAGTGCAGATGGACAATGACCCAAAGCAGACTGCAAAAGCAACCAAAGAGTTTTTTAAGGGAAAGAAGTGGAATGTTATGCAATGGCCAAGTCCATCACCTGACCTGAATCCAATTGAGCATGCATTTCACTTGCTGAAGACAAACCTGAAGGGAAAATGCCCCAAGAACAAGCAGGAACTGAACACAGTTGCAGTAGAGGCCTGGCAGAGCATCACCAGGGATGAAACCCAGCGTCTGGTGATGTCTATGCGTTCCAGACTTCAGGCTCTAATTGACTGCAAAGCATTTGCAACCAAGTATTAAAAAGTGAAAGTTTGATTTATGATTATTATTCTGTCCCATTACTTTTGGTCTCTTAACAAGTGGGAGGCACATATGCAAACTGTTGTAATTCCTACATCGTTCACCTGATTTGGATGTGAATACCCTCAAATTAAAGCTGACAGTTTGCAGTTAAAGCATATCTTGTTCGTTTCATTTCAAATCCATTGTGGTGGTGTATAGAGCCAAAAATGTTAGAATTGTGTCCATGTCCCAATATTTATGGACCTGACTGTATGCACATATACGCAACATTAGTCATACAGTTATGATTATTACAAAAATTTTACGAAGATAAACCTTCTCCACAGACGCACATGTCAACATGAGCGGTAATATAGGGCAGCTGCATCCACACAGCTGTCAAAATGGTCATGGATGAACATCCGTACACATGGCCACCTCCCCTCATACCCAATGAAATTAGGCCCTGTAAAAAGACCAAACAATCATATTCCATCCTAAGACAGAAAAGGGGGGGAGGAAGAAAAAGGGGAAACAAAAAAAGTCTCAAATATTGCTCACACTAAGTGACTCACTGACAAAAGAGGCAGTCTAAAGATCTATCCACGTGCCGATGTCATTCATATGTGATGCATCTTCTTCATATTTTCCACAAAGTAATCTAAATATAACAATAAAAAATCAGTGGGAACAACCACATTCCCCACCGTCATACCAATACTATCCTGTATCCGATTAACAGACTCATACCTGACTATCCCATCACAAAGGTAGAAGTAGGAAAGGTCCACCATCAGACACTAATTGTGCATTATCAATAGATTGCTTTAACGTCCAATAACTCTTCTGTGTCAGTCGCTAAGATTATCCACATATGGTTCCTGTAATCACATAAATATGTGGCCATACTCAATAATGTCCCCAGCTACAATTCCTCCATACAACAAGCCAACTCAAATTAGCATCTGTCATACCTATAATACACCGTGTAACAGCAATCGCCCTCTGTGTGTGTCTTTCCCCGCTTTGCCAGAAATTACATCAATAAGTAACAGCTTTTTATTGCATTTGTGCAAAATTCTCACCAATTCTGATTCTAGGTTCTTTCGATTATGCTGAAAGGTCATCTGCTGAATGCTTTAATTTCTCCTGAAAGCTTGACTTCATATTTTGGTGACCTTGCTGCCATCTTTCCTCTCATCAAGGTGAAGGAGAAAAAAGTCAAAAACGATTGATATTTGGACAAAATCTAACTGGCTTGGCTCACCACTGTAAAATACCGAATTGTTTCGATATTTTGTTAACTTGTATTGGTGAGAAAAGTCCAAAATAGAAATTCCTTCCAGCGCTTGCATAAACTCAAAAATGAATTTAATAATAATAATATTGCATAAAATTAGAAATAAAATATTGGAATACAGAATGTTAGATAATGTCCCAAAAATATAGTTATGTTCTTGAGATAAAAAATTGTGTGTATAATTGTGTGTGTGTGGTTTGAGTCTGTGGGCTCCTTATCCCAGCTTGTAATCTCCTCCAAGTTTCGTGAAAATGTTCTACTAAAATGTCTTTGTTCTGCTTTATAAAGAGCAATTCAGCCCCCACCTTCTGATAAAAGTGGTCTGGTTTTCCTTTCCGTTTCTTATAGTCCCACAATGATATCTGGTGACAGATGTATTGAACAAACCTTCAGTCATGCTCCCCCTCCCCTAGGCCAGAGTCTGAAATGTAATCCTTGGGACCTCTAATCAGAACTTCACTGACATTCCATGTTAGGGGGGATGGACGGAATGTGTTACAAATACTATATATATATATATATATATATATATATATATATATATATATATATATATACAGCTGTGCTCAAAAGTTTACATACCCTGGCAGAAATTGTGTGAAATTTTGGCATTGATATTGAAAATATGACTGATCATGCCAAAAACTGCTCTTTTATTGAAGGATGATGGTCATATGAAGCCATTTATTATCAAATAGTTGTTTGGTTCCTTTTTAAATCATAATGATAACAGAAATCACCCAAATGGCCATGATCAAAGGTTTACATACCCTGGAATGTTTGGCCTTGGTACAGACACACATGGTGACACACATGGGTTAAAATGCCAATTAGAGGTTAATGTCCCACATCTGTGGCTTTTTAACTTGCAATTAGTGTCAGTGCATAAATAGTCAATGAGTTTGTTAGCTCTTACGTGGAAGCACTGACTGGGCTAGATACTGAGCCATGGGGATCAGAACAGAACTGCGTAACAAGGTAATGGAACTTTATAAAGATGGAAAAGGACATATAAAGATGTCCAAAGCCTTGAATATGCCAATCAGTACTGTTAAATCACCTATTAAGAAGTGGAAAGTTCGGGGATCACTTGATACCAAGCCAAGGTCAGGTAGACCAAGAAAGATTGCAGACACAACTGCCAGAAGAATTGTTTGGGATTCAAAGGGAAACCCATAGGTAACCACAAGAAAAATACAGGCTGCTCTGGAAAAAGACAGTGTGGTTGTTTTGAAGGAGCACAATATGATGACACTTGAACAAAAATGAGCTGCATGGTGGAGGTGCCAGAAAGAAGCCTTTACTGCATCAATGACACAAAAAGGCCTGGTTAGGCATGTCAAGGTGTTGTCAGGCATATTGTAACCAGGCTTTTTTGTGGCATTGGTGCAGTAAAAGCTTCTTTCTGGCACTTTCACGAAACAGCTCATTTTTGTTCAAGTATCACCGCATTGTACTCCTTAAAAACAACCACACCATCTTTTTCCAGAGCAACCTGTTTTTCTTTTGAGGTTGCCTGTGGGTTTTTCTTTGAATCTCAGACAATTCTTCTGTCAATTATGGCTGCAATCTTTCTTGGTCTACCTGACCTTGGCTTGGTATCAAGAGATCCCCAAACGTTCCACTTCTTAATAGGTGATTTAACAGTACTGATTGGCATATTCAAGGCTTTGGACATCTTTTTATGTCATTTTCCATCTTTATAAAGTTCCATTACCTTTTTATGCAGGACTTTCCTTTTCTGATTCCCATGGCTCAGTATCTAGCCTAGTTAGTGCTTCCACACTAAAGCTAACAAACTCATTGACTATTTATGCACTGACACTAATTGCAAGTTAAAAAGCCACAGATGTGGGACATTAACCTCTAATTGGCATTTTAACCCATGTGTGTCACCATGTGTGTCTGTACCAAGGCCAAACATTCCAGGGTATGTAAACTTTTGATCATGGCCATTTGGGTGATTTCTGTTGTCATTATGATTTAAAAAGGAGCCAAACAACTATTTGATAATAAATGGCTTCATATGATCATCATCCTTCAATAAAAGAGCATTTTTGGCATGATCAGTCATATTTTCAATATCAGTGCCAAAGTGTCACAATTTCTGCCAGGGTAAGTAAACTTTTGAGCACAACTGTATAATCTCCCAAAAGTATTCTTAATATAATGTTATATTGTATATAAATATCCTAATCAAGAAATATTACAGTATAAATCTTGTATGCTTAACACGTATGAAATAGATTCTTACAATCCTCTTATTAGTGGAAATTTAGCTCCTATCTACTGAGTTGGGTGGAGGAAAGCTAGCTAGCCAATTCATGACTAATTACTACCACATGTTGCTAGAATATAGAGAAAAAAATCAATATATATATCCACATATATATGTATTCACATAGACCAGTGGTTGGCAAGCCGCGGCTCGCGAGCCACATGCGGCTCTTTACAAGCTTAAATGCGGCTCTTCTGTGTGCCGGGCGCCCGCTCCCCTCCCTCCTCTCGGACGGGCGTGTGCCGGGCGGCCGCCCCCTCACCTCCCCTCCCTCCTCTCGGACGGCCGCCCGCTCCCCTCCCTCCTCTCGGGCGGCCGCCCCAAAAGTCAGGACTCTGCAGCTGTCAGGATGTAGGCGGGGCAGCCAGGATGTAGGCGGGGCAGCGTGACGAACTCCTCTCCTCTCACAGTCCGCCCTGAAGACCAGAACGGCGCGGGAAGCACGGCGAGAGGAACGCGCGGAGCAAAGGTAAGTGAATTGACACAGGGGGGACTTACTATATGGGGGATGAATTACTATATGGGGGACTTACAATATGGGGGGGACTTACTATATGGGGGGGACTTACTATATGGGGGATGAATTACTATATGGGGGACTTACTATATGGGGGGGGACTTACTATATGGGGGACTTACTATATGGGGGACTTACTATATGGGGGATGAATTACTATATGGGAGATGAATTATTATATGGGAGATGAATTACTATGGGGGATGAATTACTATGGGGGATGAATTACTATATGGGGGATGAATTACTATGGGGGATGAATTACTATGGGGGATGAATTACTATATGGGGGATGAATTACTATGGGGGGGATGAATTACTATGGGGGGGATGAATTACTATATGGGGGATGAATTACTATGGGGGATGAATTACTATATGGGGGATGAATTACTATGGGGGATGAATTAATATGGGGGATGAATTACTATGGGGGATGAATTACTATATGGGGGATGAATTACTATATGGGGGATGAATTACTATGGGGGATGAATTACTATATGGGGGATGAATTGCTATGGGGGATGAATTGCTATATGGGGGATGAATTGCTATATGGGGGATGAATTACTATGGGGGATGAATTACTATATGGGGGATGAATTACTATATGGGGGATGAATTACTCTATGGGGGATGAATTACTATATGGGGGATGAATTACTATGGGGGATGAATTACTATATGGGAGATGTATTTTCAGTTTTAAAAATGTGGCTCTCAAAATAAATTTCAATCGTGGTTTTGGCGAGATTTGGCTCAGTTGAAAAAAAAGGTTGCCCACCACTGACATAGACTATAAAAGTCTGTTTATCTTACTTTTTCCAATCTAAAACAAATAGAAATATAACAACTCAACTATTCTATTAAGATCCAACACATTCATACATATGTTAGTAATGTTAATAAGCAGATATTAGATATAAGGTTATGGAAGGCTTCTAACATTCCCACCATTAGAAGTGGGTGGATGCAGGGAGCTATATTCTAATGGTGGGCATACCACACACTTTTTATGGCAGAGATTTTGTCTCTTTTTTTCATTCAGCCCACAGGCTGCATAAAAAAAGAGAACATAGCATATACACCCAACAAGAACCAGTGACGTACTGGTACATCACTGGACTTTCAGTGGTTATACCAGGATGATGTCTCCAACTTTGTGTATAAAAAAAATGTTTTAGTCATTTTCCAAACACTTGTGGAAAAAAATAAAACTTCCATGGATGCAATATGCCTCTCAACAGATAGCTTAGGGTGTCTACTTTCCAAACAGGGGTCATTTGGGGGTGTTTGTACTGTTCTGGTATTTTAGCACCTCAAGAAATGTGATAGGCAGTCAGAAAGTAAAAGCTGTGTAAATTCCATTATCTATATCATAGTTTGTAGATGCTATAACTTTCACACAAAGCAATCAATATACACTTATTTTACCAAAAATATGTAGCAGAATAAATTTTGGCCTAAATTTATGACGAAATTTAAGTTTTTTGGATATTTTTTATAACAGAAATGAGAAAATATAGTTTTTTTTTAATTTTCAGTCTGTTTTTGTTTATAGCACAAAAATTAAAAAGCGCACAGGTGATCAAATACCACCAAAAGAAAGCTCTATTTGTGTGAAAGAAAGGACATAAATTTAGTTTGGGTACAGCTTTGCATAACAGCACAATTATCAGTTAAACTAGCACAGTGCTGTATAGCAAAAAATGGCGTAAATTGCAGTATCTATACCATAGTTTGTAGACTCTATAACAGTGGTTCTTAACCTGGGTTCGATCGAACCCCAGGGGTTCGGTGAGTCAGTCTCGCGGGTTCGGCGGAGGTGAAGACCCACACCTGACTCATATGATTCGTGCAGTAAATATTCATTATTATGTTTTTGTTTTTGTGTGAAAATCATGTTTTAATGGTTTTGTTCTTTGTTCTTAACGGTTTTGTTCATTTTGCGCACCTATGTATAAATATATACCTATGTTTTGAATTTTAAAAATCATATTTTATTTTTCCAATTAAGAAGGGTTCGGTGAATGCGCATATGAAACTGGTGGGGTTCAGTACCTCCAACAAGGTTAAGAACCACTGCTCTATAACTTTCACACAAAGCAATCAATATACACTTATTGGGATTTTTTTTGCAGAATACATTTTGGCCTAAATGTATGACTAATTTTGAATTTACTTTATATTTGTTATAGCCGAAAGTAAAAAATATAGTTTTTGTCAAAATTTTTGGTCTTTTTTTGGTTATAGCGAAAAAAATGAAAAGGTGATCAAATACCACCAAAATAAAGCTCTATTTGTGTGGAAAAAAGGACATAAATTTTGTTTGGGTACAGCATTGCATGACTGTGCAATTACCAGTTGAATTAGCGCAGTGGCGAATATCAAAAAAAGGCCTGGTCGTTAAGGGGGCCAAATCCTCAGGATGGCAAGTAGTTAATTAATGACCACATAAGTGAGCAGGATCAGCAGCTTTTAAAACTGTGTTTCAAAAAACAGCAATTGCTGTGTTAACACTAATGACAGATCATTATAGCTAGCAATTTTTTCATTTTATCCTGCCATCTTTCCTGGCAGGCCATGCATTAGCTATTGTGTAGTGCATCTTTTATTTTATTTGCTCATATTCAAATGATCACTTAGAGATTTAGATATAAACATTATTAATATACATTAAGTTAAAGTATTCTGAAGGTGTTATGTGTTATAATTATCCAATCATGTGAAAAGAAAATTCTTGTTTACTTATTTCATCTGCATGATTGGATAATTAATGTGAATCTTCACACATTGTATCTTGGGAACATTTTCAAATCTTTGGTAAATCAGCCTCATTTCATCTATCAGTGATCACTGAGTGGGGATTCAATCAACTCAGGAAATATGTGTGTTTAACCGCTTCCTGCCAACCTGCAATGTATTGCGAATGCGTGGCAGCTACAAGCAAAGCAACGTATGGGTATATCGCTCTGGCTGTACCAACACAGGGGGGCGCTGTGTGTAGTACTCCCCTTCCGGGACTGCTGAAGATCTCAGTGAATAGGACCAGGTGATCATGTTATCGCTATGCGATACATGGGCCCAATCACAGCACCCTGTACCATGTGATCAGCTCCAGCCAATCACAGATCACTATACCGAGCTCTCAAAAACCTAACTCATTCATGACAGTTCATGAATGAGTTAGGTTCATGACAGTAAGCTTTGCATTGCAGGAGCAATAATCTTTATTTCTCCTGCAAAGAAAAGAGTAAAGAAAAAAAACCCTGATTACCCCTCCCCCCCACAGTAGTAAAATGTTACTATGGTAACATTGTACTATTCTGATAAAAGTATTTGAAAAAAAAATTGTAAAAACAATGTTAAAAAATAAAAATACCATATTGAGAATTGAAAAAAAATAATGTTTTTTTTAACATGTATGTTTCAGTGGCTCTAGGCAAAGCACCTGCGTCCCCCTCTGCCCCCCCCCCCTGTCAGTCCAGGGAGAGAAGAGAGAACACTGCACCAAGTAAAAGCACTACATTTTCCATGCACACGGTACATTAGCGCATTTAACCCTTTGATCGCCCCTATTAACCCTTTGATCACCCCATCACCCAGCCAGTGCTGTTAGTTCAGTGTCAGTTTGTAGAATTTTTCACTGATCACTGTATTATTACCACTAGTGACACTAGTGACATCAGATAGCGTCAGGGTCAGTTAGCGCCCCTCCCAGCTAGGGTCAGCTAGCATTGCCCACACACTATCGCACTCGCGCTATAGGTCACTGATCAACCCTATTACTAGTATAGTGTTTGTACAGATCAATATAATGATCATGAACAGAATTATACTAGCTCCTGCTTTGTATAGAGTCCCCAAAAACGCAGTGTTATCAGGACCGGCCCTGTTCACTGCCAGCACTAGCGTTTAGCCCCTCCGCTGTTTTTCATGGAAGATTTGTACCAATTGATTGTGGGCTAAAGCAATTTATACACACAATAATACATCACCGCCCACACAAATTCAGCTCTTGCCAGACAATTCACATTGAAACCTATTACGGTTTCTGAATTGAAAACTTTTTTGGGCCTAACTCTCAACATGGGCTTTACAAAAAATAATGAATTGTGGTCATATTGGTCCACAGACCCAATTCATCAATTGCCCATGTTCTCTGCTGTTACATATATGCCCAACATGGACCAGCAATGTACTGGTACATCGCTGGAATTTGAGTGGTTATACCGGGATTATACCTGCAGCTATAGGCATCATCCTGGTATTGTTTTTTTCAGCTGGCGGTCAGCTTTCATGTCCTAGTGACCAAATAGATCCTGGATCATTTTTACAAGTAGTGGGAAGGGACATCCCCTCTCCTGCCACCTTCCACAGTTTTCTTGGGCTCTCCTGTCCCAGAGGGTAATTCAAGAATGCAGCCATAGGGCTGTAGGGCTGATCAGAGACCAGATTGGCTCCAATCATCTCTATGATCTAAGAGACCAGAAGCTATGAGTATTTAATCACTTTTCGTTTCGCCGGAACATCTGATCACATTGATATTGTTGTGACCAGATGCTTTAACGGCAGAGGAGCTATATAGAGTCTAATAGACCCCATATTTCTCAGAAAAGAGTACCTACCCATTGCTATCAAAGGGGATAACAATAAAAGTGATCAGAAAAAAAGATAAAAGAAATAGACAGTGTAAAAAAAAAAAAAAATACCCCTGCCCCTCCCCCTTCCCCCTTTCCGTGCTTATGCACACAGGTGCACACAAGCATTGGTCCCGTATCAGTATGTAAACAGAGATTGCACCATGCATGTGAGGTATCACCACGAATGGCAGATTGAGCGCAGTAATTATTGCCCTAGACCTCCTGTGTAAATATAAATTGGTGATCTGTAAAGTATTTTAAAGCGTCACCTATCGATATTAAAAATATATGTACTTTGTCACCATTGCACGGGCATGTGCAATTTTAAAGCATGTCATGTTTGGTATCCATTTACTCGGTGTAACATCATATTTTTTATACTTTATCAAACAATTGGATGATATATTGTGTTTTTGTGCATTAAAATTCTAAAAAGTGTATTTTTCCCAAAAGATTTACGTTTGAAAAATTGTTGCATAAATACTGTGTGATGTACAAATTTCAATACCCAACATTTTATTCTCTAGGGCCTCTGCTTTAAAAAATATATATAATGTTTGGGGGTTCAAAATACATTTCTAGCAAAAAAAGCCCCTGCTTTTACATGTGAACAAAAAGTGTCAGAAAAGGCTTGGTCTTCAAGAGTGGGTGGTATGTGGCATAAGCTTCTAATGTTGGCCCTGAAATGCCAGGATAGTAGAAGCAACCCCTCCAAATGACCCCTTTTTGGAAGGTAGAAACTCCAAAGTATTTGCTAAGAGGCATGGTGAGTTATTGCAGATCTCATTTGTTGCCACATGTTTTTGGAAAATGAAGAAAGAAAACAAAAATTTATTTTTTCTTTTCTTTTTCAAAAGCCCGTACCAAAAAATATATCTGTAAAATACTTACCATGCCCTGGAGTATCTACTTTCCAAAAAAGGGTCATTTGGGGGATTTTTCTACTATCCTGGAATTTTAGGGCCTTTGAAACTGTGGTAGGTAGTGAGGAAGTGATATGAGGAAATATGCCCTTTGAAATCCTGGAAGTCGTCATTGGACTTTGGGGGCCTGTATGTAGCTAGGCTGCCAAAAGTCTCTCACATGTGGTATCCCCATACTTGTTAGAAATAGAAGAATGTGTTTTGGGGTGTTTTTCCACATATACCCATGGTATGCATGCAAAATCTATCATTAAAAAAAAATTGTCATTTTCAAAAAATGAGTGGCAAAAAATAAAATGTTCCATGGACTCAACATGCCTCTCTGCAAAATGCTTGGGGTGTCTACTTTCCAAAAAGGGGTAATTGGGGGGGGGGGGGGTTGTACTGTCCTGGCACAAACCAATTAATATACATATATTGGGATTTTTTTTTTACCAAAGACATGCAGCAGAATACATTTTGGCCTAAATTTATGACTAACTTTGAATTTATTGGATATTTTTTATAACCAAAAGTGAAAAATATCTGTTTTTTTCAAAATTTGCAGTCTTTTTTGTTTATAGCGCAAAAAGTAAAAACCGCAGATGTGATCAAATACCACCAAAAGAAAGCTCTATTTATGTGAAAATAGGACATACATTTTTTTGGGTACAGCATTGTACGAGTGTGCAGTTACCAGTTGAAATAGCGCAGTGCAAAAAACCAGCAAAGTGGAATGGACGCGAGTGTTGATGCATGGCAAAAACAAGAAAAACAAAAACTTTGGTGTATATGGACATTTTCTTTCTTCATGTATAGCGATTCTACTTGAAATGATAAATTTACCTTTAGCAGTTATGATTTAAATGCGTTGCAGTGAGTTGGCTGTATAACTGAAATACTGGAAAATGACAGACATGCATAAGTAAGGATTAATTTGTAAACTGTAAAATATATAACATAAAGCATATTTTTTAAATAAGAAAATTTGCAGGAAGAACTTTGGGGTCAAGAGAATTATCTCATATGTTGTTTTATCTACATTTTTAGACTTATTAGTGTATTGTAGCATCATTTTATAAAGCACCACATATAAATAATTTATATATTTATATAATTAGATGTAACCCTTTCACTGTGAAGGATGTAAGAGTTGCATTAGAACAGCTGGCCAGGTCAGCTGGCTTTTCAGCTTCTAATGTAAGCTCATGGTTGCTTCAGTGGCCCCCAGAATTAAAGGAATAGCTGTGACCATAATTGACAAAATGTGATCCCCACGTTAGTGCTGCTCTACTACCCCCACTGTGTAAAGTATACCTCCTGTTGTGTGGCTGCAGGCTGTATGTTTGTGTGTCCCTTGTAATCATGCTTCTCTACCCACCTCCTTGCATGCTCTGATCCTCCCAGGCTTTTTTTGATGCTCCCATTACCAAATCTCTCACTGTTCTCTCTACAGTTCTCCCTGCTTCTCCTCCCCTGTCTCCCCAATACCTGACAGCAGTTACAGGCACACAGAGGGAGATCAGATTTCAAGATGGAGAATGGCAGCATCAGTAAACATGTCTCCCATGTTTACTGACCCCTTCCATAGGATTATCCATGATCCATGATCAGTATTAACTGCTTCCTGTCCACTCTATAGCAGAAATACTGCTACAGGGTGGCACGGGTGCGCAAAATCACGTATATATACGATTCGCACTCCCAGGGTGATCGAGGGCCAGGGAAACGCGGATACCATGATTTGGTGCCCAAGGGATCAATCATCCAATTTAGGCCAGTTTTGTTCGGCCTGAATTGGATGATCGATCCTTGCCCTATCAGAGATCTTCCTGTACCAGTGTTTACACTTACACAGGTACAGGAAATGATGAAATCTTCTCTCTCTGGGCACATTCAATGCCAGAGAGAGAAGAAAGCAGATACGCGTAAGTAAAACAGCACACTTACACAGTTACAACACTTTTAGGACACATTTAACCCCTTGATCGCCCCCAGTTAACCCCTTCACTGCCCTGTCACCAGTGTCATTAGTACAGTGTACAGATTTTTTTTTACTGATCACTGTATTAGTGTCGCCGGCAGCTTCAGATAGCATTAGCGTCAGTTAGCGGCCCTCCCAGATTGTGTCAGATTGCCCGTCACTACATCAGTCATCACATTTAACCAGATATAAAAAAAACAGAGGGCGCACCAGCCTAGTGCATCACCTTAAAAAAAAAATTATTAAAGGAATAAAAATAGGTATTGTACTCACAAATGACAATAATGTCAAGGGCACATCATAAAGAACAACATTGGTGAGATGGCAGTGATGGGGTTAACTGGGGGTCGATCAAGGGGTTAAATGTGCCCTAAAAGTGTTGTAACTGTGTAAGTGTGCTGTTTTACTCACGTGTGCCCTCTGTATGTTTTCTTTATATCCAGTGCATTTGGACTTCCCCAGTCCTTTGAGGGCATCAAGGAGTGCACATTCAAGGACATCTGAGATGTGGTTATAGCCTATGCTGAGTCCATCCCCAAGTGCAGGAGTATTTGGGTTTGCTGATCACATTTAACCCTTTTATTGCCAGGAACACACTCACTTACACAATAAACTTCCATTGCTAGTATAGTATCTGAACGGATCAATATCTTTGATCAGATGAGCAATGAGCACTATACCAGCTTCAACATTAGTATAGTGTCCACAAAAATGAAGCGTTAACGGCTGACAGCTGAATGTCAAAAGAATCCTCGGCATTGCCCGGCAATTAAAATGTTTTTTGAAAAAACAGCATGTGTTCTGTCCCCACATGAAGGCGACTGAAGGTATAACTGATAATGACTGTGTAACTTCCTACCTTCGTATCCAAGCGGTGGAGCAGACCGGACCGGCAGATGTTCAGGTTAGATGGATCCAAACGTATACACGGGAATTAAATCAGCGTGGGTTTATTTGGTCCAAAATACAGCGACAAACAGTGATACAATACTGTAAGGTAGTAGAGGTATTGATGCTGTCCTGTGATATCTTTCCTGAGGCTAACTGCTGGTCAAAAACTGATGCCTTCACAAGCCCAGGGTATTGAATGTCCTGTCACACAGCTATATAGCACATAAAAATGGCTGCAGGAAGTGACCAGAACCAAGGCTTGCCTAAAACCACGCCCAGCAGAGAAAAAACTTTCTAGCTATAACAGGGGCATGCAGCAAGCAAATTCTGGCCAGCAGATGGCAGCAACAGATCAAGACATAGAAACAAACGTGGTGAAATAAGAATTGGTGATACAATGCACAGTTAAATAACAAATATGAGGGGAACAGCACAGCATGGGGTCCCCCATCCCATCCATACCAAGCCCTTTGGGTCTGGTATGGATTTTAAGGGGAATCCCCACACCCAAAATTTAAGAAAGGCCATGGGGGTACCCCCAAAATGCATACCAGACCCTTATCTGAGCATGCAGCCCAACAGATTAGGAAAGGGGTGGGGACAAGCGAGAGTCCCCCTCCTGAACCATACCAGGCCACATGCCCTAAACATGGGGGGGTGCTTTGGGGTGGGGAGGGCTCCCTCTCAAAACACCTTGTCCCCATGTTGATGGGGACAAGGGTCACTTCCCCCTCAACCCTGGCTGGTGGTTGTGGAGGTTATCTTATCAGAATCTGGAAGCCCGCTTTAAAATGACAGTAGACAGTCTTTGACAAGTGGTTTTTTTTATATTTAAATATTTTTTATTGAAAAATTTGAAACATACAGAATAATTGAAAACAATGGTATAAAGAGGTTCACAATTAATACAAAACATTGTATGGGTAGGAGAAAATGGAGTGGTGGTACCCTGCCAGTTGGCCGAAGTACGCTGTAAAGTCTTGGTTCAGTTACATGAGAGGTATGTTCCATTTTGTGGACCTTATTGAAACTTTGGTAGGTATATTAAGGAGGGATTAGAAAAGGGAAAGAGAGGGAAAAGGGGGAGGTAGGGGCACCTAAGGTGTCAAAGTCATGTGGCGTGGGTGGATATTATAGAATCATTTTATTGAACAATTGAACAATTGGAGTTGTGTAACCATCAAGTCCAGTGAGTCTCAAATTTGTGATACGAGAAATTATGGAGGGCTGTTCTTCTCTCCATTTCACATAGGAAATTAAGATCGGTCAGTAGTCGGGACAAAGAGGGAGTGTTAATAGACCGCAATAGCCTGGTGATATTGAGCTTTGCAGCTGACAAAATGTGTATGATAATAATGCGTGAAGATAGTGGGGTTTTGTCTATGCCAATATGGAGGAGCGCTAGAGCTGGGTTTGGGGTTATTGGAGTCTTTGTGATGGAAGAGATTATTTGGAATACTTGGTTCCAATACCAGGTCAGGGATTTACATGCCCACAGTAAGTGAAGAAGAGAACCTGTTTCACCGCAATGTCTCTAGCAGGTTTGGGGATGTTGAGGATAGAATAAGGATAGCTTAATGGGAGTTAAGTACCATTGGTGGAGTACTTTCAAGTATGTTTCCCAGTGTGAGCTGCACTTTGAAGCTTTGTAAGTAATGGCAAATTTTTTTTCCCAAGTGCTGAGAGATATAGGTTGGTGGATTACTTTTTCCCAGTTTGCTAGGGACGATGTGTATGTGGTAAATTGTGATTCAACTAGAGCCGTGTAAAACGTTGAAATACCTTTTTTTGGATAAGTTGTTTTTTGGAAGAAATGTTGTGCAGTTGCTGGGATTTTTATGTTAAGTGGTACATTCGCCTTGTAGAGGGTATGGGTTATACGTATATAGGTAAAATATTCAGTAGCCGGGATTCGATATTTTTCTCGAATAGTCTGAAAGGAATGTAGTTTATTGTTAGTGTATAGGTCTTGTATGTGAAGTATTCCATGGTTTATCCATAAATTTAGGTTTAAGTGAGGAGAGAGGAAGTGTAGGGAAGAAAGCGGAGTGAGAATTTGAAGGCTGTCCTTGCGTAATTGAGTATGAGTAATAAAGTCATACCAAGCTGTTAGAGAAGCTAATATGCAAGGGTGGTTGTGTGGGTGTGTAAGGTGTGCTCCGCGGGGTATAAATAATAGGTCTGACAAGGTATGCGGTAGGAATGAGGAAGTTTCCATAAGAGTCCAGGTTTTGCTTATTGTGGGCTGCACCAGAAGAAGAGCTGATCGAGTAGAGCGGCAAGGTAATATGATTTCACATGCTGGAGGCCCGCTCCGCCTCTGGAGGTTGGGCGGATTAGAAGATTTGTGGCACATCTAGGCTTTTTCGAGTTCCAAAGAAATTTGTTCAATATTGCCTGAAGGTTTGTAAAAAAATGTGAGGGACTGGGATAGGGAGTGTGTGAAAGATGTAGAGTATCTTGGGTAATATACACATTTTAACTGTCGCCATTCTGCCTAACGTCGAGAGAGTAGTGGTGCGTACTCCTTTAATCTCTTGCGGAATAGATTCAAGTAATGGTTTAAAATTAGCGTTATATAGTTGGTTGGTCTTTGCAGTAAGTTTAATTCTCAGGTACGGGATGCTAAGTTGTTCCCAAGTAAAGGGGAAGTGTTTAGAGATTAGGCTTTGGGTAATCTCAGGTGTATGTAGATTCAGTATGGAAGATTTCGGCTCATTGAGTTTGTAGTAAGATACGGATGCGTAGTTTTGAATGTGCGTTCGTATCGTGTTGAGGGAGTTGTATGGATTAGTAACCATTAGGATAATGTCGTCTGCAAATAGACTGATCTTGTGTTTGGATTTTAGGCATTTAATTCCCGTGAAATTAGGGTTGTTTCTAAGGTTGGTTGCTAGTGGTTCAATGAGTAGGGCAAAAATTATAGGGGATAGTGGGCAGCCTTGCCTAGTTCCGTTGGAAATGTAGAAGGGTTGAGATAGTGTGCCGTTAGTTAGAACTCTGGCTGATGGCTTAGAGTAAAGGGACAAAATGGCTGATAACATCCAATCAGATATTCCAAATTTTTGGAGAGTATGCGTCATAAACTGCCAATGGATTCGGTCAAACGCTTTTTCTGCATCAAGCGATAGTAGGAGCGAGGGTCGGGTATCTAATTCAAGGTGGTGTATCAGGGATAAGATTCATCTAGTGGCGTCAGGAGCCTGTCTACCAGGAATAAATCCTACTTAGTCTGGATGAATTAAAGTCAGTAGGTAAGGGTCTTAGGGTGATTATTTTAGCGTATATCTTTATATCTGTGTTGAGGAGCGAAATTGGCCTGTAATTTTGTACTAGTTGAGGGTCTTTACCGGGTTTCGGGATGGTAGTAATTATTGACTGTAGCATGTCTTGGGGGAATTCTCCACAGGTAGCGACATGGTTGTATAGGGGAGATAGATGCGGAGTGAGGTTGGGGGCAAATGTTTTGTAATATTCATTAGTGAAGCCATCGTTTCCTGGTGATTTGTTCAGAGGAAGGGTGCGTATGATTTTCTCGATTTCAGCAGGAGAAATCGGTAGAGAGATAGATTCAAGTTGAGATGGGGTTATGCGTGGGAGATTAGTGTTATGCAGAAATTGTTCTATTGATTGTGTCGTAGGTTGGGTCGTGTTAGTGTCATCTTTTAGGTTATATAATGTCTGGTAGCAGGCCGCAAAAGCATTGGCAATATCCTATGGGTTTGTCAGAGTGTTTTGCGAAGTAGGATGTCGGATTGTGGATATTTTGGTTTTAAGTCGTTTTTGTTTGATAATTTTACTAAGGAGAGAATTTGCTTTGTTACCGAGTGCATAGAATTTAGCTTTTGTTTTTTGCAGATTGGCGTCGTATGCGTGCAGTAAAATGGTGCGTAATTTATTCCTATCTGAGTTTAGGGTCGCTGTTGTAGCGGGATTTGGATGCTGTTTGTTGAGTTTTTCATTTAAGCGGATGGAGGTCATGAGTTGGTCAATTTGTTGGGAACGTTGTCTCTTAGTGCGGGAGTTTAATTGGATGAGGATACCGCTCATGTAGGCCTTGTAGGCTGACCAAAGTGTGGTGATAGATATATCATGGGTGGTATTGGTATCAAAAAAGAGTTTGTGAGCTTCTTGGATACGTTTCTGGTTTTCCGGTGCTGTTAGAAGTGAGGAATTAAGTCTCCAGATAGGTGGGAGCGCTGTGTTTTGATCGTCGTCTAATGATATTTGGATTGGAGCATGGTCTGACCAGGTTATAGTCCCTATTTTGGATGATGTCACATGTTGCAATGTCCATTTGTCTGTGATAAACATGTCTATGCGTGAGTATGAAAGATGTGGAGGGGAGTAATAAGTATAGTCTCTTTCAGAGCCATGTTGACATCTCCAGATGTCATAAAGGTCATTGTCGTGCAGAAACTAGTTAAGAGTAGGTTTTGTGAATTTCGAAGTGGAGGATGAGTCCATGTCTGAATTTCCCATAATGTTGAGATCACCACCGACGATGAGTTTCCCTTGTTTAAGTATGGAGATGGTTTTGTAAAGTTTACGGTAGAAACGTAACAGTTTGCAGTTCGGGCCATAAACATTCACTAATGTATGGGTCTTGTCGTTTATTTGGCACACTAAAATGTGGAAGTGTCCTTGTGGATCCGCCGTCTGTGATAGGATACGGAATGAAAGAGAGTCCTTAATGGCCGTGATCACTCCATTCTTCTTTTTGGGGTTGGTTGCCATAAATATTTGAGAGAAACGATGAAGGTATAATTTGGGCGTCTTTTTGGTAGCGAAGTGTGTTTCCTGTATGAAGAGTATGTCCGCTTGTGACTTCCGTGCTTCTCTAGATAGTAATGAACGTTTATATGGTGAGTTTAGGCCTCGGACGTTTAATGACGTAAGATTAATCATTAGTAATCATGGTTCCAAGCTTTTCCGTAACCTGAGGTGGTGTTTGGGAGAAGCATATGATTGTGTACTTTGCAAGAGAATAGGTATTCAAGTGGAGGTGATAGAGTTGTGACTCAATCGGAGCGTTGAGGGGAGTATTCCAAGGTGTGTCGAAGTAAGTAACACTTGCGTGCTGAGTGGATATCCAAAGGTGCCATGGTAAGGAAGGGGTAAGGATATAAAGAACAATGAAAAAAAATTTGCGAAAAATGCAAATACCTCGAGTAGCCAACATTGCTACCTCAAAACCAGGGGATGCGGATGGGCTTGACCGCCAGGAGGGGGTCAGGCCAGTTGTAAATACTTTAAACGAACTTTACAGAATTTGGGCCAGACAGATCAAATGAAAAAGTGGCTCCTGGGAGAAAGTGTGAGCATATTTTAGTGGAAGAAAAAAATATGTCCTGTAGTGACTATGTTGCCTCCATAGAGCTATGCGCGGGTTCTTGCGTTTCCGCAGGGAGGATATTCCAGGTTTTTAGTAGATCCAGGCCTGCCTCCAGTGTTTTAATAGTGAAAATTCTACCATGTTGCCGCACCATTAATGTGGTGGGGAACCCCCATTGGTATGCTATGCCATGGTTTCATAGGGCCTTGGTGATGGATATCATTCGTTTTCTGTTAAGGAGGGTAGCTTTAGATAAATCAGCATAGAAGCGGAGATTTGTGTGCGATGGTGGGAGCGGCGGTGGATTTCGGGCCGCCGACATAATTTTATCTTTCACATGGAAGAAATGAATGCGGGCCAGTACATCTCTAGGGGTGGATGTTGGTAAAAAGGAGGGTTTAGGTAGGTGATGCGCACGGTCAATTGCGATCTCTAAGTCAGAGAGTGATGGGAGGAGGATTTTGATATATTGCTGTATGTATGGGAGTAAGTCATCGTTGGTGACAGATTCGGGAATTCCTCTGAACTTGATGTTGTTGCGGCGTGATCTGTCTTCTAAATCGGCAAATTTTTGATTGATTTGCTCAATGTCGGTCGAGTGCTTTGTGTGAGCATCAATTAAGTTGTTGTGCGCCGTAATTATGTCTCCCATGCTATTTTCAATGTGGCTGATTCTGTGTTCTTGTTGTTGTACTATATTGGATAGTTGGTTGAGTGGCGTAAAGATATCGTTATGTAGAGATTGGCGTAAAGACGTGAGCATGTTTTTCATGCATATTTCTGTCAGAGGTAGGTCCGACGCAGGGAATGCGTCTATGTCAGGCATAGCTGTGTGGGGTGGTTGTAATGGAGGGTTTGAGGCCTGGTATAGTGTGCTGGGGTCTTGCTCTAGCCGTGGCCTGGATTTAGCTGGGCTGCGTGATGTAGGGGACAGTGGGGGTGACAACTCACCAGGGTCCCCGGGATAGAGCGAGTGCTGCAGCCTGGAGTCTTGGTGCTGGGCCCTGTAGTCCTCCTGCTGGGCGCTGCTGCTGTCTCCCTGTTTGCTGCCACGGGCGCCATCTTGGATTCCCGGCCCGACGGCCGGAAAGAATTGTGTCAGCTTTCCAGGCTGATCCAGGGATTTTTTCCTCCTCGGCATGTCTGCGGATGGTCGAGCACCTTATACAGTCGGTGCAGTGCTGTTGTGAAGTCCCAGAGCCGGTTTGTGCCGCTTATAGGCTGGTGGGTGGACGGCGCTGTCTCACTGCACGTCCACCTTCAGAGCTGGCCGCGCATGCGCCCTGTGTTTTTTTTTAAATAAAAAAAGTCTCCAAAGTAGATCCACTGTCAATCATGATGCCGCCACCACCGGCCCCCAAAAAAGAAAAGAAAAATGATCCACCCTCTATGCTGGCTCCTGCCATCTGACAGCTTCACCTGTATGACAGTTCTTAAACACTGGGATCATGTCACAAAGGGGGTGGGGTTACCCCCGTGTGACATCATCATGTTCTGTGATTGGCCAAAGCATTGCACCTGACCTGTGGTCAGATGTATTGATTTGGCCAATCACAATGCACTGTCAGGGCGCAGTGCATTGTGGTGCACGGCAGGTGAACAGCCCATCAAACGCCCATACCGTTCGTGTGTTCAGCGAACACACGAAAGCCCCATGTTCGAATCAAACTTATGTTTGACTCAAAACACAAAGCGCATCACTAGTGATCAATTATATAAAAAGGGAAAAAGGTATTTATAATGATTTTTTTATATATACACAATTTGTTTGCCTTTCATTTCTATTTTAAACTGAATGGGTTAGTTTACAAGGTAAGGTGAGGGTTCACATTTACTTTAAGTGCAGCTTCAGAAGAGAAGTAATTTGACTGTAAAAATTTTAAAAACTTAAAAAAAAATGATTTAAAAAATGCATAAAAAACTACAATAAGGCCTTATTCACACACAGACTATTTCAGCTCTTGGGACACACAGGTGTTTGTGTACAGCCAGAAGTTTGTACAAGTGGAAACACAAACAATAACTCCTGCACTCTAGGACCCAGAGCAAGGGTGGATAGATGGAAAAGGAACTTGTGGAAATTCATCCACCAATGCATAAAAGGTAGTGCAGATCTGAACAAGGCTGGGTTCTAAAGTGTGGAAAAGTCTCTCAGAGAAGTTCAATCTCTATAGAAATCAGAGATCTCACATGGGGGAGAAGTATTCCTGTTTCGAGTGTGGGAAATACTTTTCAGTGAAGCTTAGTCTTCACACACATCAAAGATCTTACACAGAGGAGAAGTTGCATACCTGTCCGGTGTGCGGGAGATGTTTTTCATGTAAGTCCTATTTTTATATATACCAGTGATAACATAAGAGGGAGCAGCCATACCCTTGTTCAGAGTGCGGGAAATGTTTTTCACAGAAGTCCAGCCTGCATATATATCAGATATCTCACATGAGGAAGATTCTATATCCCTGCTCTAAGTGCGGGAAATGTTTTCTCAGATAAGTCTAGACTTTACATATATCAGAGATCTTACACAAGTGAAAAGCCATATGTCTGTCCTGAGTGTGGGAAATACTTTTCAGTGAAGCCCAGTCTTCACACACATCAGAGATCTTACACAGAGGAGAAGTTCTAAACCTGTTCAGAGTGCGGGAAATGTTTTTCAGAGAAGCCCTTTTCTTCATATATGACAGAGATCTCATACAGGGGAAAAGCCGTATTGGGGACAAGAGGGTGATTGAGAGCGGCAAAAGTACTGAGATTAATATATTGCATGAGAACTGAACTGTATGTATTGAACTATATGTTGAAACTGAGGAGGGGTTCACCCAGGGGGTCTTAGAGGAAAATCAGAAGGAGGACAATGTATAACAGATAAAGATCTAGAAGAAGAGGACCCGGGTAGTTGAGTCCAGGAGTGGGGGGGGGAGAGAATAAGGAAGAAAATAACTGAGAGGGGGATACCCATGGAAGACAACAAATGTTGATATAAAATCAAAAATAGACCTCCCCCCCAAAACCAGAACTGAGGAGAATTGAAATAGTCCCTGACAGCATGAAAAACAAAGTATCAAAGGGAGGAGCGCCTAAGGCTTCCCAAACAGGGTCAATTAAAAAATATATACCCTCACAAGAGAAACAGACTCCAGAGAGACAACAGGGAATAAGTGTAAGAGGTGAGAGGGAAAACGGTGGGGAATGTTCCAGACTATCCCTGGGAATAGCTAACAGTAGTCAACATATGGAAGAAGAAGTGGATATGGATAAAGTAGAAGAACAATAGGAGAGCTCACAGATGCCTACTAAAGCAAAAATAGCAAAAATGTTTAAAGGACTTGAAAGATGCCTAAAACAGGAACTGGCAAAATTACACAAAGACCTGGGGCAAATATTATCAAGGGTGGAGGAGACGGAAGAAAAACTAGATAAACATGCCCAAATTATACAGAAATCAGAAAAACGGGCAATGGAAAAGAGAAAAGAACAAACAAGACCAGGAAAATAGGGATAGGAGATGCAATCAAAGGATACGAGACTTTCCAGAGATCTCCCAAGGAGAAGATTTGACGGGAATAATACCGAGAATGCTGAATACTATAATGGATAGAACTATAACAGGGCCTCTCAAAAAGGAGGGAGTATATAGAATAGGAAAATACATACAAGAAGATAGAAAGGAAAAGCCAAGAGATAGTGCAATTCCATAATTTTCGGGATAAAGAACATCTTTGGAAGAAGATAAAAGGAAGAGCAATAATAAAATATGGAGAAATAAATATGCAGATCTTTGCTGATTTAGCAGCAGAAACAGCAACGGAAACATTAATAAGAAGGAGAACTTTGAAACTGTTATTGGAACAGATGAGAAAACAGAATGTTCGATATAGATGGGGGTTTCCAGTGTGTTTGATCGGATGGAGAAATGGACGTTCAGCAAGACTGAGATTCTCTGAAGATTTGAGAGAATTTTGTGAGAGACTTGATATACAGAAAATCAATATCCCTGGTTGGGAGGAAGAAGGAGAAATGTGGGCTATGGAAAATGAGGGGAGGCAGGTAGCTCTAAGGAGAAATAGAGAGTAGGAATATTAAAGAGGAATAAGATGGGAGGGAGGGGGGGTTCCCTTTTTTTTTCTTTTCTCTCTCTCCCTCCATTGCTGCCTCTCTCTTATGATCTTTGAAGTTTACTAGAGTATGGCAGGACACGGAGGAAGACACGCTTACTGGGGAAAAGGGTATGGGGAGGGGATAGGTAGTTTAAGACTCTGCGAAATAGTGGGAGAAAGATCAGTCTGGAGCGGGGGCGGACTGATCATTCCAGTACTCAGGCAATGGCCGAGGGCTCGGGATCAGTAGGGGGTCCCATTAGATGCCCCTGGTACCTTTCATTGGCTTTTTCATATGCTTTTTTGGGTGTGGGCGAGGACACAGGGGCCCCATGATCCCCTATTGCCCGGGGGCCTCATGAGTTGTCAGTCCGCCCCTGGTCTGTAGAAATCCTAGAGATCAAAGGGGAAGATGTGGAGGAAAGAGGAAGAGAGAAGAGATGGGGAATATAGAAGTGTGGAGAGGAGAAGAATAGAAGAGATTCACTTTGTGACTTATAATGTTAAAGGGTTAAATAGCTTTGGGAAGAGATTTGTGATTTTTAAAGAAATTCAACATAGATTTACTTCAGTGGTTTTTTTTACAGGAGACACATTTGGTGCAAGGATCAAATGTGAAATTAAATTCCAGATATTATCCAATGTGGTTTTATGCAGATTCCATAATTAAACGTGCCAAGGCAATAGGTTTCGCGAAAAATATAAGGTTTAAGCTGGAAGACAGTGTTAGGGATCTGGGTATGACCAGAAATGTGTGGACTGACACAGGGAAGTAGCAGGCTTCAGGAACACAGGCGTAGTCAGGCTGGAGAGGTGGAATGGTCAGGCAGGCCGTAAGGTACTGTCAGGCACCGCCTGGCGGGATCTCTAGTGACCCACAGAACAGGCAGACAGGAGTCTAAGCCCCAGTCTGCCTTTTCACCAGAGCCCCTGATGGTGGGGATGGACTTGGCGCAGGACTGAGCCCCCTGAGTGCACCCAACTGTGGTAGAGGGGTCCGCTGAGGGTATGTACCGGGGGAAAGCCTGATGTGAAGGGGCTGGCAGGTTTGGACAGTAGTGAATGGATCCGTGCAGGATGGATGGATCATCTGAGTAGCGTCAGGCGTAGTCAGGCTGGCCAGGTCAGCAACGTGTGGGCAGTGAGGTACCGGAGGAGCAGGCAGAGAATAGTCAGGGTCACAAGCTGGGTTCAGTAACTCACGGGCAGCACGGTACAGAGGATCAGGCAGAAGGATGGTCAGGCAAGCCAGGGGTTCAACAGGAGATGGTAAGCAGAGGTCAGGATCAAAGCAGGGTCAGCAACTAGGCAGGAACACAGGATACCAGGTACAGGGGCTCTTGCGAAACATACACCAAGGCACTGATCACAGGCCTGGTCCTGCTTAGATACACCTCCTGCAATCAGCTTCAGCTGATGGCTGACTGCAGGAGTGAGCTTCTGGTTGCTGAGAGCACCCGCTGGCCAGCCCTGGTACTGCAGCCCACACGGCAGGTGAGTCCCACCTCCAGTGGTGAATCCATTCCTGACAGACAGATTGGTAGAGCCGGAAGGGAGATTTCTGTTTCTGAAGGAAAAATTACAGGAAATAGACTGTACATTAGCAAATATTTAATGCCCGAATAAGAAACCGGAGGTATTCCTAAAAAATATTCTGAGGAAGTTAATGGATTTTAAAAAAGGCAATTTAATTGTGGCAGGTGATTTCAATTTCTGCATGAATCCCCAGATGGATATGATGTCCCCTGTGCAGAGAGATGGTAGTAGGTCTCTGAAATCCTTGAAAAAAAATGATAAACCAATGTCAACTTGTAGATATATGGAGAATTAAGCACATGAAGGACAGAGACTATACGTTTTATTCTCATGCACATGAGATGTTTTCAAGACTGGATTATATATTTCTGGACCATTGACTTATCGAGTCTCTGGTCAAAGTAAAAATAGAAGCGATGTCAATATCGGACCATGCCCCTGTCACAATGCAATTATTATGGGGAAATGAGCAGATCGGGGGGAAATTATGGAGGTTGAATGAGACACTTTTCCAGGATTCAGAGGTGGATCAAAGAATTAAAAAAGAAATAGAGCAATATTTTGAGGAAAATGATTCTGGGGAAGTGTCTGTAGCAACAGTGTGGGAGGCTCATAAGGCCTATATTAGAGGAATTCTGATAGCGATTGGAGCAAAAAAGAAGAGGGAAAGAAGAGAAAAAATAAACACGCTTCTTTGTGAACTCTGTGAGTTAGAGCAGATACATAAACATAAAGTAACAAAAGAGATTATGCAGAGGGTAATAAATAAAAGAGAAAAATTAAATACATTTCTGAAAGAAGATAAGAGAAGAGTGTTCACTAAAATGATAAGTGAGAGATACAGATGGGGAGATAGGCCAGGAAAGTATTTAATGAGGGCTCAGAGAAAAAAAAATCTAGGAACTATATAGAGAAAATAAGAGACTAGAAAGGAGAGTTAATGTATTCAACTAAAGATATAGCTAAAGTGTTTAAAGAATATAATAATAAGCTATATAATATTATCCCTCACAGCTCCATAAGTAAAGATGAAGTAGGAAAAATAGAAAAAAGACAGACGTACTTAAAAAAGGCAGGATTACCAAAATTAAGTGAGGAGCAATTAAAATCCCTAGAATCAGGAATAACGCAGGAGGAAATACATTTAGCATTAAAGAGCACTATAGCTGGGAAAAGTCCAGGACCTGATGGATATACAGTGAGATATTATAAAAAATATAAAGAATTATTAGTACCTAAACTGAGGATATAAATAGAGATTCACAACCCGTGTGCAAGTGGGAGCTCTCAGACAAGCTGAGACGTGGGCTGCTAATCCCAGTGTGGCTTGCCTGGCACCCTTTCTATGGTGGAGCCTAACCCCTGTATGGGACCAAATATTGGTGGTGAGACTGCAGTTTAGTCTTGTTATACCAGGATTTGTACTGTTTATTGACTTTGGCTGAAGGAGCATCTTTTTTCTCAGATATCGTTGATGTGCAGTGGAGGAGCAGTGTTTTCTTTGGTGGAGCCGTGATTATTTTCTGCCATCTAGTGGATTTCTTCTGCCTAGCTCTGTATCATCGTGTGGACCTTCATGGACCTTCATTGATCAAGGGAATACATCTACCCTCTCCATGCTGATGACTACTTTTTGAACTCCATCCTTACTACACTGCACTATTTATGTGCACTTCTGGTTAGTGTGCATGTTACCCTAGGTCACCACAATTGGGACTTTTTTATGATCACTTTTTATTGTGTCACATTTAATTTCTAGCGCTGCACTTTAAATTTTATTTTCATGTGAGGATTTTTTGGTTATCCTGTGTGTTTCAGCTGCTTGTCTATTGAAAGCGCTCACTTTTTTGCTCTCTGTTTTAAACTGAGGATATGTATGAATGCATTGGGAGGAGAGATGGAAATGAGGAGGGAATCCCTACAAGCCCATGTAGTTCTCATACATAAGGAAGGTAAAGATGATACTCACTGTTCAAGTTACAGACCGATTTCCTTATTAAACACAGATACCAAACTATATGCAAAAGTTCTGGCAAACAGGTTGAAAGACCTAATGTCGGAATGGATACACATAGACCAAGTAGGCTTTGTCCCAGGGAGAGAGGGTAGCGATAACGGACTGAGATCTCTGTTTCTCATACAAAAAAGTAGGAAAGAGAAAACCCCTGCAGTGGTACTGTCTATCGATGCTGAAAAGGCATTTGATACAGTAGATTGGGGATATATGTTGGATACATTAGAAGTATTGGGGAGAGGACCTAGAATGAGAGAGTGGATAAGGAAATTATATAGTCCCCTCTGCAGCAATCATGGTTAATTGGGAATTGTCAGAGTATTTTGGAATGCAGAACGGAACTAGACAGGGATGCCCTTTGTCTCCTTTGCTATAAGTTTTATCTTTGGAATCTCTTTTGGTTACAATAAGGAATAATATAGATATAAAAGGAATTTAGATAGGAGATACGGAGCATAAGATGGCAGCTTATGCAGATGACATGCTGTTCTATGTGGGAAACCCATGGGCAAAAAAAAAAAGAAAAAAAAAAATGAACAAGGCTGGGGAAGCCTGACCAGTACTCCAAAGTGAAACAAAAATAAAGTGCGCCAACCTTGCGCATTACCTCAATAAAATGTGATTTTATTAAATTGAGATATGTACTCACAAGCAAAGAAGTAAAACAAGTTTATAGGATCCTCAAAGGAACATTAGAAGTGCAAAACCAGTGCGAGTCCCATCACGAGGGCATACTCTCTGTCAGAGCCTGGGATTGAACCTGGACCTTCTGCGGTGAGAGGCAATGTTTCTTCTCACTGAGCTACCTGGGATGCTGGATAATACTTTGCCTAATCTATTGGATAATCCTGCCTTGTGCCTTGTTTTCTGTTGAACCTTGAACTCCTTGCTCCTCCCATGAACTTCTTGATAAAAGTTATGCCTCTGCATTTCCCCTTTGCCAGATTATTGTGCCTTCCCAGCCAATATCCCGCTTATCGTTCCTGCTGCCGTCTACATCTTCGCTACCGACCTTTGGCTTGCCACTGACTACGATTCCGCCTCATCCTCATCTGCTACCATTTGTGACCGACCCTTGGCTTGTGCCTTACTCCGCTTCTGTTTGATCCCTAACCTGTTTGATCTGCTATTGGTTTCCAGCTTGCTCATTCCCTGGTGGGGTGATCCTGAGATCTGCGACCTGGTATTAACACGCAGCCAAATCCATCTCCACCACTAGGAGCTCTGGTGAAAACCGGTTAATACTTAGACCCTGCACCTCAGGTGAGCCTGCGCTATTTCCCAGGGTGACCCGCTGGTGTACCAACCCTGCTGGTTTCAGATAAGCCTTTTACTGCTATAGCAACTGGTCTCTGAACCTGACCCAGACCGTGACACTGTCAAAGTATGGCTTACGCATTTTGAAGGGGGTCCCTTCTTTATCAGAGCTCGAATGGGGTGCCTTCAGGCTGTCCATAATTTTAAAGGATGCCTCAGGACTGTCCATAATTTTAAAGGGTGCCTTGACTGAAAAATGGTTGAGAAACACTGGTCTAGATACACAAGCACCTAAAGAGTTATATAACGGCTATGATTTGTTCTTATTCCTGAGAATGAATATATTAGATTGGCTTGTTGTCTTGGATAAGAAAGTTAAGTTGATTCATCTTCACATCATTGTTATATCCTTTTTCTCAACTCTGCCCAACTCTGGGCAACTAAAATATTATTCCTTGCGGTGGAGCAGTTCCTGCACTGCAAGGATTCCTCAAGAACAACAAAAAATAAAGTTTACTTACATGATCCTCTGCACCTACCTGCAGCTAGACTGGTCCCCACAGCTTTTTCTCCCCTGTAGTCCAGCAGTCTAGGGTCCTGATGTCATCAAGACCACAGCAGGGTCAATAGCCCTGTTTGAATGTTCAGGTGTTATGGTGAGTTTCATTTCCTACCTGTTTTTCTATATGCATTGTTAGCATTTGTTGTAAGCCTGACAAACATCATTGTATGCTCCAAGCTGCTACTGTTACTTTGCACTCAGTATGGAGTGTATAAAGAATAAAGAATACAAGTGTGCTGCAACCATCTTGTCCAGCATTGGAGATAGATAGATAAATAGATAGATAGATAGATAGATAGATAGATAGATAGATAGATAGATAGATAGATAGATACGTAGATAGATGCAGGCATACTATTTGAAGATTATATGATCAATGACAATTACTATTTTTAGATCCAATAATCAAAAAGAATTGATTACTTATGTATACAAATCTCATAACTGTAAGGCTTATATCCAGGTAAAAAAAAAACAAAATAAAAAAAACAGATAAAAGATTTTCGGAAACATTAATTCTACAGAAAAATGATGTTATAATATTTGAAAATATAACAGCATAAGAATGATCAGATCTCTCAAAATGTTTAGAAAGCAGTAGCTCTATCAATTTTGTGCTCTGTGACTTATGGTCAGAAATCCTAAATTCTATGTGAGAAAATTGTTGAAATGTGTTGAAAAGTAGGGTTGTTTCAATTGTGAAATTTTTTTTGTGGTTTATCTCCTAAAATACCTTTACAGGCTTGCCAATGTCAGGGAAAATCACGTAGGAGGTTAAAAAAAGGATTTTTGGTCATAAATCATCTCTACTATTGACAGAAATGCCTGTTATGGAATATTTTGTAGCATTTTACTTATTTAGATGTGTTTTTCAAATATAAGAACTGGGATTTGTGCCAAAGAGAGGTGGTAGTTTGGTGCTTGGATTAAAGCGATATGAGTTGCTGTTTGAAAGTCATACGATTAGTGCAAATGACTATTTTTGATCCAATAATTATGATATTCAACAAAGTTCGTAATGAACTGATGCTCTGTGTATACATATATCATAACTATAAGGCTAAATGCAGGTTAAAAAACTGTGAAACACAGAATTTGCATCATAATTTCAAAAACAGATGTTTGTTAACCTTGTTATTTTACTTGGTAAAAAATACTTGTGTACAAAACATTTCTTACTGGGTTAATCTAATCACTATTTCACTCCTTCTCTTGGCTCATGTAAGTGTTATAATATTTGAAAACATATTGATCTGGGTAAATAGATTCCTCAATGTTTGGACAACAATAGCTTAATGAATGTTGTTCTCATTGATGATTTATGATCAGAAATTGCCTTGAATTCTTGTTAAAGAATTGTTGCCAAGTGCTGAAAAGTAAGATTGTTTCAAATGAGAATTGCGTTTTGTGGTTTATCTCTTAAAATACCTGTGGAGACTTGCCAATGCTGGTGGATCATCTATATCTGCAATATTGACAGAACTGCCTGGTACTGAATATTTTGTGGAATAGTTTTTTATTCACAGTGAACAAAAGTTAAAGTATAACTCCAGGATTTTTTTCATTGTTACATTCCCCCTCCTATTAAACAAAAACACAGCACCAATCTTCACTTACTCTCTTTATGCTCCAGTGTTGCCCCCAGTTTCCCCCTCAGTCCAGTTCCAGTTGTCCACTTCTACAAGTCCCCTAGGAGGTGCATCATCACAAAGCCTGGACACACAGTACTCCAAGACTGAGTGGAGGCCACACATTACAAGAGCAGCACTCAGTCTTTAAAGAATGCCTGCCCCCTGTCACTAATGGTTCTATGACTAAAGTGAAAACACTCTACCCTAGTGCTGTAAGCTAGAGGAAAGGGCTCCAATATTAAGGCATAAACACAGATTCTGGCAGCTGGAGGGAAAAAGTGCAATCCCACCTATTTAACACATTTGGTGCAAGTCCCAAATGTAGTTATTACAGGTACAAAATTTCATTCCATAGGGCTGAAAGCTTTGGCAGTGCCCAATAACACCGCCACTCTCTTGATATATATTAGGTGAAGAGCAGTATGCTTCAAAAACCTCCTAAATATCCAATGCTACAGGAATTGCCTTAGCATTCAGAAAATGTAGGCCACCATGCACCAAGACTAATAAGGCCATGAATTTTGTATAGTTATAATAGGTTGAACTTTAAATAATGAAGAAATGGGTGTTCAACTGAAATGGAGACTGATCAGGAGAGAATCTAAACTTGTACCCTGTCACAATTATTCTATTGGATAATAAGGCCATCTTACAAATGTTTTTCATGTCTTTGTCACAAATGGGGCTATCACATATGGTTGGAATCATGGACCCTCCATGCAGCCTGCATGCTGGATGGTGGTGTGCTCAGAGAGTGCTGACCTGGTGCAGAGAAGCACTAGGGATAAGGATCTTGGAAATCACAGAATACAGGAATCGCAGGAATGGCAGGGGTTTAATGCAGTACTGGGGTGCTGGTCTTACACGCAGGGAGGGCACAGAATACTAGTAAGATACACATACCAAACTGAGGTGCAGGGCTCACAGGGAGACAGGAGTATCTTACAGCAGAGGGATTCTGAACTTACAAGAACACAGGGGTAATGATATGTTTGAGAAACACTGAAGTGCACAGAGGTCCCAGGAAATAAGGGTACGCAAGATACAGCTGAAGTGCAAAAGGCATCTAGGACAGGTAAGATGCCTGTTGGTACTGATGGGGGAGAACCGAACTTGCCTAAACATACAATGAAGGTGAGGGCCTTTAGAAGGGCTTAAAGAACCACGTTGTCTACTCCAGAGCTCCTGAAGGTGGAAATGGAGACAATTATCAAGTTGCAGTTCTAGAGCTCATTTGAGTAGTAGGCAACTGAAACTTAGCAAAAATAAGCAGGCAAGAGTCCCTTGCAGCACTGTGGAGATGAAGATGAAACTGGTAATTCTCATAAAAAAAAAACAAAATCAGTTAAACTTTTCACTCATTCCTAGTCATATCAACAAGTATAGCTGGCCAACCATGGCTCAGTTTTTTTTCACTAAGCCAATTTCCTTATCCACACATTAGAGTTGGATGGGGAAATCCTCTCTGCTCTGTCTTTGTATTTGGGCAATGGGACTTCCCCGCTGTTATAATACATGGATCAATGCTGCAGCCCTGATTGAATACTGGTTTTCTAGAAGGACTGCTTGACAGAAGCTGGCCTAATGATTGGCATCAGTTGAACAGAGAGGGCTACATACAGATCAAAATTCACCTGGTTTCTGCTGAACTGAATGAATTTTGATCCATGTGTGGCCATTTTAGGTGGTAAAATTGAGGGAATTTCAACTACTAAACATCAAGTACAGAGTGTAGGACTGGGGGAGAGTTTGCTCAGTCACAGGATTCTCTCCCCCATTCACAAATCTTGTTACAAGTAATGCAATCAGTGAAAGAGCTTTTCTCAGAGAAGGAGAAAGAAGGGGAAATGTAATATCATTTTTGCTATTGCTCTGCCTGAAGTCCTGAAGCTATTAACCAGTGTAGTAACAGAAGTTCAGAGCCAGAAAGAGGACAGGCATCATTACAGTGAAGATTTTTACAAGATTCAGCTGCCTGAAAAATGTGAGACATACCTCATTATGGGTAAATTCTGTAAAGAATTTTTGTTTTAACTACACTTCATTTTCAAATAAAGCAATTGGAGTTTGAGGTATTTAATAAATGATTTTTATGATCTGGCAGGAATGTCAAATGTATATTGTGCAATCTTGCAATTGATTGCACCTTCTAATCCATTTGGCCACTATTAGTGTAAGAAAACATCTGTCAAAATCCTAATGTCTTCTCCTATCACCAATATTCAGGGTCTTTGTGATGCTAACATGATAAATAATGGTAATGTCACTGGGATATCATGCTGTTGTGGTGGATCTCATATCTTGGGCCAGTAAGTCATACTTGTGAAAATACTTGGTAGCCAAAAGGGACCAGATTGGCAGGTCAGGTAAGTATATTTCCACTGTCCTCTCCTTTTGAATAAAACAAGTATTTAATGCAGGTACAGCCTCACAGGGAAAAAATGCTAACCCTCTTGGGTTGGGAGTCCCCTTAGTCAGCAGTAAAGGTTCTTTTACACCCAATTACCTCCTGCAGAGAGGATTGTAAGTCAGTCCTCTCCTTTCTGATCAGACTGTCCTTGAATCTTCATCCTGCATGCGTGACAACCCTACACCAACCACACAGAATTCATCCTCCTTAAAGGGACCACAACCCAAATATGGGTGAAACATACCACCCATCAACCAAATCTTAATGTCTGACAAAGAATAGCCAAGAAAAGTCAGCAGGCAGCTTCCTATCATTAAGTGTTCCTTTCTGGAGGTAGGGTTAACCGTTTGGGACCAGTCAGGGGCAGAGGTTCATTCCCACCCAAATATCTCTCTGAACCTCCAAATTCCAGATCCCAAATAAAAAATTATCAATGCATAGAGGACTCTAAGTCAGTCCTCTCCTCTCTGTTTGTACTGTGCTGGAACTCCTCACCCTGCATGGATGTAAACCCCTGAGTACACCAATCACACAGAAATCACCCCCACATCCCAACTATGGACAAAACACAGCACCATTTTAGAACCCATCTTTGGCATCCTGTGAAATATATATACAAATTTAACAGTTGTTCAGACATTTTAAATTCATTAATTGATGTTTTATTATAGATAGAGAAATTAATGCTAAATCATATCAGAACAAACAATTAATGAAACGTTTTTGCCCTGGCTCAAATACAGTATTCTATATATGGCCAAGAGAGGAGGATGGATCAAGCACTATGTCTGTCTGTCATAGAAACATAGAAAGTAGAGCAAGAGAAGTACAGGAGGAGGAGAAAGCTAAGATGAGAGAAGCAAAGAAAGAAGATATAGCAGGTTGGACACGTTATAAGGATTGGATGTGAGGGACCTCAGAAGAGAGTTTAAGTAAAGGAGAATTAAGGGAGTTAAAATAGGGAACTTTACTAAAAAGGAAAGTGATCAAAAGGTGGAAAAAGAAAGTAAAATGAGCAAGAGACAGGAACAGTTCACAGTGTGTTCTCTATACGTACTCAAGATGGAGTTACATGGCATGCTTTCTTGGCAACACAAGAAATGAGCATCCCCTAACATCTGTCTAAAAGAAGAAGCAGCTCAAATGTTACTGGAGGATATGGACACGCTTTATGTGAAAATATAACAGCAGGAGCATTAAAGTGTAACTAAAGGCAAAAATTTTTTTTAAGTTTGGATAGAGTGGAAAGGGATTAGAACACCTGTCAGTTTGTATTGCTGTCAATGTACTTATGAGGGAGATTCACCCTCTTTGTTTGTCATGTTTACCATTATCATCGAAAGTGAAAGTAAAAGAAATTCCACATTTTGGGTTGACATCAGAACGCTAGTAGAGGGGAAATCTTTCAATGGGGACACTAGTTCTGATGACAACAGAAAAATACAATTCCCTGCATCTGAGAGAAGTGCACTGGCAGGCAATCAGTCTAAATTCTTTGGCTGATCCAAATAATGGCAGAGGCTTTGCTGCGCTCTAGAATAACCCAGGCCTGTGTGCTGTCAGAGATGCTGTGATGGGAAAGGAATAGCAGTGGGCACATTGAATACCAAAACAGTGGTAATATAGCAACAGAGGACCAATTATTTGAGTGGAGAACATATTGCGCTAATCAAAAGAAAGGTCGTGATCTTTCAATAGTTTCCCAACCTGGGATAAATAGTCCTAGGACACGATCCCCAAGTAAACCATGGGGAGTTTGGTTGAGAAGAACAGCTGAATAGTATAGAATGTACCATTCAATTCATACACATAATAGAATGTGCATCTTTGCTATAATTCTTAAACACATATTGTAGTTATTTTCTAATGGCAGCAGGGCACCGTGTGGTGATTCTATAGGCAATATTTCCTCAGGGTGTTATTCCTTTGGATTCATAAAGTTCTATTCATTTGCACAGGTATTTGCACATTATGCAGCAAGTGTTTTTATGCAAGTTAAAGCATTGGATTAAAAATTAGTTTGTTGTCTACCTGTTTTTTGTCTAGCTTTTTTCTTCAATACCAAACCAGTATGCTTTTTGCCTGCTTTTTTGTTCTTAATACAAAAAGTTTGAACAACTGTCTATTAGTGTATGGCCAGCTTTAGAAGGAGTTTCTGTTTAGCAGATGGCAACAACCAGGAAAGATAGAAGCATGGGATGTTGCCTCAGACTACTGCATTCTTGTTTGTTTACACAGTGATCCATTTTTTTGTTGAATGTTAAATGTTAGGAATAAAGGTAGGTGGGGATTAACTTGTCAAGAATTTCTTGTGCGTGACTAATCTGACAATAGTATACATAACGAGACAGTGAGAAAGAGCTAGGACAATAGGCATGCCTCAGGTAATATATGAATACGTTCTATCAAATTTTTATTACCTCTGCTTCTCTGCACCTAAGCCCTCCAAGAAAACTCTGTTGTCTTCACTGTAAGCAACAGTATCCTAAAAAAGATCATTTGCTGATAAACTTTAGCTGATGGCTGACAGTGCCATGACAATGTAAGAAAAATAAGTTTGTTATGTAAAGACTTCTAACTTCAGGTGCGTGATTCAAAAAGCATTTAAGTTAGTGGATCAGTGTAAAAGCCAACTAGTTTCTTCTGATGCTCTGATGGCAATTTCTAAGTATATATACATAAAATTTAATTTTGTCCACTGCACTCACTATATCATCACACCTGATAAATACAAATTAATTGAACAAAATGTGTTGCATTGCCATATCATAAATTACATAAATCATGTGAAATTCATACCCATGCATAATATAATTCATAACAGATCGACGACTTCACTTCAGATGAAATGTGTTGGTGGAAGCTACAGAGGTGACGTCACCACCAGGGTGCTAGATGCGATTTATATGATATGCTAAAGTGCAGCCGGTCCTCCTTTAATCTGAGATCAAATGGTCTTGTAAGTGGCTTTTAATTGGTGTTATCCACAAGTGAAGATCTTCCAGGATAATTTCGGTCAACTCCTTGGTCTTTATTTGCACTTTATTTGGAATCTTTATTATAGCACTTTACTCATTAAGGTTTGTTTGGTTGGACTTCATTTAACGGGACTTTTTATTTAATTATGTTTGCACTTTATGAATTTCATGTGATATATTATTTACGGTATATTTTATTATGCATGGGTATAACTATTTTTATGATTTATGAAATATATGATATGGCAGCTCAACCCAGTTTGTTTAATTCCTAAGTATATATCAGGGCAAAAAAAAAATTTGAGGTATCTCTCTGTAATGCATGCACATTTTCCCCTTCCTGCCCAGGCCAAGTTTCAGCTTTCAGCGCTGTCGCACTTTGAATGACATTTGTGCGGTCATACAACACTGTACCCTTATGGAATTTTTATAATTTTTTTCACACACATAAAACTTTCTTTTGATTTTAGTATTTTTTGTGCTATAAACAAAAAAAGAGCAAAAAATGTTGAAAAAAAGATAGTTTGTTTCTATTATAAAATTTTGCAAACAGGTAATTTTTGCTGCACTGATAGGCGGCACTAATGGGCACTGATGAGGTGGCATGGATAGGCAGCACTGATAGGCTGCACTGATGAGGTGGTACTGATGAGGTGGCACTGGTGGGCATTGATGAGGATGCACTGATAATGCTGCACTGATAGGTGGCACTGATAGATGGCACTGATGGGCACTGATAGATGGCACTGATGGGCAACACTGACGGGTGGTGCTGACTGACGGCAATGACTAACAGCCCTGAATGATGGCAGTGACTGGAGGCACTGCTGGGCACTGATGGGCAGCACTGATGGTCACTGGTGGGTGGCACTGATGGGAGGCACTGATGGGGGCCACTGCTGGGTGGCACTGCTGGGCACTGATGGGAGACACTGCTGGGCACTGGTGGGTGGCACTGCTGGGCACTGGTAGGTGGAACTGCTGGGCGGCACTGCATCTCCTCTGTGACCGCTGCCAGTTATTGGCAGTACTTTCCTCATGCTGTGACAGCATGAGGAAAGTGCTGTCAAAAACTGGCAACTGTATGTATTCTGTGATCTGCTGTGTCATTGGACACTGCTGATCACATGGTAAAAGGCCGCTGTTTTTGGCCTTTTACCTCATCACAGAGATCGCCGGGGGCATGCCCGTGGGTGCGCTCAGGAGGGCGTGTTCTGGGAGGACACCATATGACACCCTCCTAGAACTAGGTAACACGCTGTAGCCTTCATTCGGCTATAGCATGGTTACCAAGTGGTTAAAGACCATGCAAGTACAGAAAAATAGCCTATTGTGGGCTGACAACACACAGTAATTCGGTGCTCTCAGCCTTGCTCACTTTCCTTGCTAAACTATTCAAACCTCCTTACTCTTTCATGTCTATAACATAAAGACAACTCATTCTGTAGTTCTAAGCTAAAAACTATAAAGAATAATTAATCTCCTTGAAATTACACAGAAATTGTGCTCAAAACACATGACAGATCTGAATTTCTAACATAATCAATAGGTATTTTTTTGCATATATTAAGTGGATATATTATAATATAACAAAGCACTAAATCATATATTTAACAATAAGAAGCAAATAGGAGACATATATTGTTGAGGTTTACATATATGTTAAATTGTCAGGGCCTGGATTACCTGCTGGTGGCACTATGGTTCCTAGAGCAGAAGGGTGTAGTTCCCGTGTCTCCCAGTAGCCAGCTGATCCCAGTAATCAGTTTCACCTGATGCTGGCTACTGGGAAGGTATATAACTCTTTGCCTAATTTCCTTCACTGACTCAGTGTTTTTCTTGTATGCCTTCTGCCTGATTGTTGATGTGCTACTCTTGACCTTGATCCTGACTTCTACTGTGAGTCTGTTCCAGTACATGCATCTTGTGCCCTGCTACTTCATATCTGCTTCTCTTGTTCCTGATCCCAGTTCTGGTCTCCTTTCCTAGCCATCTGTTTGCAGCTTCTGTCTTACCCTGTTTATCTGTGTTCCCCAGTTGTATATTGTAATGTAGTAAGATTTTTTTTTAGGTATTTTATAATTTGGTTTATTGTTCACATATGTCATTATGTTTGCCATGTTTTACTGTTTGCTGTTGTTGGATGGGGTTTTGTTTCACTATTAATGCATCTTACTTTAATCATACACAGTCTGATTTCTGTTTCCCAAGTACAGCTACACTGATCTGGTCATCCCTGATGTTGATGGATGCCTGCATTGAGTATCCCTTATTTAAGGTTTACTTTTCAGCATCTAGTTAACTAAATTGAGAAAATAAAAGCTCAGAAAAGGCTGGATGGTTCTTGAAAAAATGTTTAGATATTTTATAAAAAAAAATAACTTTTCTACATATTTGGACTACAAATAAAAATAATAAATGGAATGTCCTCCCTTACAAATGACTAGAGATTGAAAGAACTCTTACTAACTTATTGGCAGGTAGTGAATAACACCTCAGTGGTGGAATACTGGGAATTGAGTATATAATTCATCATGATGGAAATGTAAAATATACTCTTCAGATTATTTAGATATGTCTTTCATGTACCTTTTAATTTATAACTTTTGGAGCAAGGATCAGTATCCTATTAAACAACCTTCATTTAAAATACATCAGAAGTTACTCTTTTTAATATAGATTCAGTCTTTTAAACATTAACAATATCTAAATTATAATATACTTTCTTAATCACAGAAGCTAAATTAGTCATTACAAAATACTGGAACCAATCAAAAGCTCCTCCTTTAGGAAGCCGGCTGTTGAAAATTTAAATAATTTTAAATGTAATGAAAATATCAGACTAATGTCAAATGAATATATTAAGAGACCCAGTATATACAGTAAAAAAGCATGTTACTTAATGAATCCCTTATTTAAAGTTTAAGTCAAAACTTGTTTAGTTTTTGATAGAATGGAATGTTACACCTTAGTTTTTGTAACAGTTTGCATCCTCGCTAAGGGAAATTTACCTCTGTATTGTCCTGTTGTGCTGTAGTGAGAACAACATTTGAGAATAAACTAGCAATTGGCACAAATGTTCAAGTGACAACTGTATAAGGTTGTTGCTTGTCCATGACAAGTAGTAATAGTAAATCTCTCTAGCATGACACAAACTGCAATAACTAATCTGCTTGGGCTTTTACCCTATACCTTCTTCCACAACTAAAACAAATCAGGTTTAAAAAGTTAATGTGATATAATAATGCAGATTTAAAGAGAGTCTGTAGCTTTTGCCTGGGAGCCTGAACAAGAATTCATTTATTAAAGATATTGATGAGGTTCTTTACATTGCTCCTTCAGTCTTTACCAGTTCAGTCTTTACACTGGTTGAACTGGAAGAATATTATCTGTATATAATTTGAACATAAGTATGAATTAAGAATCTATTTAAAATAGTTGATTACTGTCCATACTTCTATTGTTTGCACTAATATTTGACATTTCAGTAAACTTTAAGAGAGTTGAGCATTCAGGGGCACCCCAGACACAGGCCCCAGCCTTTAGGTACAGGCTCAGGCAAATGCATTCAGCCTGTTTGCTAAAATCGAACTCTGGGCTTATGATCTCTTTCACCCCCTACCACCTATTGTGCAGCCTTAAAAAATCATAAAACAAGTTATACAAAACTGGCAACCACCCCAATTTATAACTAGTCTTTGAAGTAAGGTACACATGGAAGTATCTTGCACACACACACATACACATACACAAAAAATAATTCCTAGCACCCTTACCAGCTAGCCTGCAAAAAAATGACCCTCTCCAACAACTCACCTTAAAAACAGATAAAACCAGGAAGAATGTAAATTTGCCTTTTTTTTGCAGAACCTTTTGGCCAGGTTCCATGATGTCACAGGTTCTTTTTTACCTCTTCTTCCACTGGTGGTCAATAGCACAACATAGTGACATGGTACTGCTCTTTGCAGAATTCAGAGGGGCATAGAGGCTTAATGAACCATGAACATTGGAGTGAGAGCAATACATCTAGTTCCATAATTTACAGGATGGTTTACTCTAAAGTGATGAACTGTGCAGACATTTAAAGCATCTTCTATTGATAATTTGGGGTACCGTAATTTTTCATTATTTAATGGGTGCATGCAGTTTTGAGACTTGACACATTTGTTATGCAACTATCAGTCCCTTCCCTCAAGCCAGGTTAGAAGCTGTATGCCTAGACTCTGACCTATCCTTTTGGTTCCAAATCCAATCACTGTCAAAAGCTTGTAGACTTCACCTCTGTAACATTCTGAAATTTTCCCCTAACTAATGAAACCACCAAGCTAATCATTCACTTGTTATTTCTCTCCTTGACTATTACAACTCCCTTCTCATAGGCCTACCTCTCCATAGGCCATCCCCTCTTTAGTCTATCATGAATGCTGCTACCAGATTTATCTACTTTACCAACAGCTCAGTGTCCGCTGTCCCTCTCTGCCAATCTCTCCACTGGCTTCCAATCGTCCAACGATTTAAATTTTAAATGCTAAAAACAACATACAAAGCTATTCACAACTCTGCCCTGAGCTACATCACCAATCTTATCTCCAAATATCACCCATACCATCCTCAACACTCCTATCCTCTTGAACTCTCTACTTCAATCTGTCCGGCTATCCCCTACTCTGGCTGCCTTCAGGTGATCCCTGAAACTCATCTCTTCAGGGAAGCCTATCACACCTCCAAATAAACATTTATAACTTCCATCAGCTCATCCCCCACAGTGATAACTAGAGATGAGCGAAGTATTCAAAAATTCGATTCGACTGATTCGGCGAATTCGTGAAAAAATTTCGATTCGAGTCGAATATATTCGCTGCGAATTTAACTTATAAAAGGGTGTTTCTAGGCATCAGAGAGCCTTTATATTAGTGCAGAACACTGTACCTTTAATTTAAATGCCCTTGGAGTCTGCTGGGGAAGAGAAATAATACTGACAGTCAGTATGACATGCAGATGAGTGCCGTCGATCTTAGAATCACCGCACACTTCACTCATTTGGGCAGTCACGGGGCCAAAACCAGAGTGTGGAGCCACAGTGTGGCGGTGGAGGCAGCAGCAATGGGAGGCCATACAGCACCCTATGACAAAAATGGAAACCACCAGCAGTGTGAGGAGACCTGAAAGTGGCACATGGCAGAGTGTGGCGATGGAGACAGCAGCAATGGGAGGCCGTACAGGGACCCATGACACACTCTGGACCTGGCAGCAGCATGAGGAGGCGGTACGGGGGCCCATGACAGATTACGGGCCTGGCAGCAGCATGAGGAGTCGATACGGGGGCCCATGACACACTCTGGACCTGGCAGCAGCATGAGGAGGCGGTACAGGGGCGCATGACAGATTAGGGGCCTGGCAGCAGCTATGGGAGGCCCGTAATCTGCCAGCACCCTATGACAAAAAATGGAACACACCAGCAGTGTGAGGAGACCTGAAAGTGGCACATGGCAGAGTGTGGCGATGGAGACAGCAGCAATGGGAGGCCGTACAGGGACCCATGAGAGACTGTGGACCTGGCAGCAGCATGAGGAGGCGGTATAGGGGCCCATGGCAGATTAGGGGCCTGGCAGCAGCTATGGGAGGCCCGTAATCTGCCAGCACCCTATGTCAAAAAATTGAACACACCAGCAGTGTGTGAGGAGACCTGAAAGTGGCACATGGCAGAGTGTGGCGATGGAGACAGCAGCAATGGGAGGCCGTACAGGGACCCATGAGAGACTGTGGACCTGGCAGCAACATGAGGAGGCGGTATAGGGGCCCATGGCAGATTAGGGGCCTGGCAGCTGCTATAGGAGGCCCGTAATCTGCCAGCACCCTATGACAAAAAATTGAACACACCAGCAGTGTGTGAGGAGACCTGAAAGTGGCACATTGCAGAGTGTGGCGATGGAGACAGCAGCAATGGGAGGCCGTACAGGGACCCATGAGAGACTCTGGACCTGGCAGCAGCATGAGGAGGCGGTATAGGGGCCCATGGCAGATTAGGGGCCTGGCAGCAGCTATGGGAGGCCCGTAATCTGCCAGCACCCTATGACAAAAAATGGAACACACCAGCAGTGTGAGGAGACCTGAAAGTGGCACATGGCAGAGTGTGGCGATGGAGACAGCAGCAATGGGAGGCCGTACAGGGACCCATGAGAGACTCTGGACCTGGCAGCAGCATGAGGAGGCGGTACGGGGGCCCATGACAGATTACGGGCCTGGCAGCAGCATGAGGAGTCGGTACGGGGGCTCATGACACACTCTGGACCTGGCAGCAGCATGAGGAGGCGGTACAGGGGCGCATGACAGATTAGGGGCCTGGCAGCAGCTATGGGAGGCCCGTAATCTGCCAGCACCCTATGACAAAAAATGGAACACACCAGCAGTGTGAGGAGACCTGAAAGTGGCACATGGCAGAGTGTGGCGATGGAGACAGCAGCAATGGGAGGCCGTACAGGGACCCATGAGAGACTGTGGACCTGGCAGCAGCATGAGGAGGCGGTATAGGGGCCCATGGCAGATTAGGGGCCTGGCAGCAGCTATAGGAGGCCCGTAATCTGCCAGCACCCTATGACAAAAAATTGAACACACCAGCAGTGTGTGAGGAGACCTGAAAGTGGCACATTGCAGAGTGTGGCGATGGAGACAGCAGCAATGGGAGGCCGTACAGGGACCCATGAGAGACTCTGGACCTGGCAGCAGCATGAGGAGGCGGTATAGGGGCCCATGGCAGATTAGGGGCCTGGCAGCAGCTATGGGAGGCCCGTAATCTGCCAGCACCCTATGACAAAAAATGGAACACACCAGCAGTGTGAGGAGACCTGAAAGTGGCACATGGCAGAGTGTGGCGATGGAGACAGCAGCAATGGGAGGCCGTACAGGGACCCATGACACACTCTGGACCTGGCAGCAGCATGAGGAGGCGGTACGGGGGCCCATGACAGATTACGGGCCTGGCAGCAGCATGAGGAGTCGGTACGGGGGCCCATGACACACTCTGGACCTGGCAGCAGCATGAGGAGGTGGTACAGCGGCGCATGACAGATTAGGGGCCTGGCAGCAGCTATGGGAGGCCCGTAATCTGCCAGCACCCTATGACAAAAAATGGAACACACCAGCAGTGTGAGGAGACCTGAAAGTGGCACATGGCAGAGTGTGGCGATGGAGACAGCAGCAATGGGAGGCCGTACAGGGACCCATGAGAGACTGTGGACCTGGCAGCAGCATGAGGAGGCGGTATAGGGGCCCATGGCAGATTAGGGGCCTGGCAGCAGCTATGGGAGGCCCGTAATCTGCCAGCACCCTATGTCAAAAAATTGAACACACCAGCAGTGTGTGAGGAGACCTGAAAGTGGTACATGGCAGAGTGTGGCGATGGAGACAGCAGCAATGGGAGGCCGTACAGGGACCCATGAGAGACTGTGGACCTGGCAGCAGCATGAGGAGGCGGTATAGGGGCCCATGGCAGATTAGGGGCCTGGCAGCAGCTATAGGAGGCCCGTAATCTGCCAGCACCCTATGACAAAAAATTGAACACACCAGCAGTGTGTGAGGAGACCTGAAAGTGGCACATTGCAGAGTGTGGCGATGGAGACAGCAGCAATGGGAGGCCGTACAGGGACCCATGAGAGACTCTGGACCTGGCAGCAGCATGAGGAGGCGGTATAGGGGCCCATGGCAGATTAGGGGCCTGGCAGCAGCTATGGGAGGCCCGTAATCTGCCAGCACCCTATGACAAAAAATGGAACACACCAGCAGTGTGAGGAGACCTGAAAGTGGCACATGTTTGGGGCATGATTCATGGCGGATTTAGTCAGTTGTGTCAGGAACTGGTGGTTTGAAATCCAGACTAATCCACGCCTGATTCATTTTCACAAACGTGAGTCTCTCCACACTTTGGGTGGACAGTCGTGTCCTCCGCGGAGTTACAATACCTCCTGCCGCACTAAACACGTGCTCCGATGCCACGCTACTGGCCGGACATGACAGCCTTTCAAGGGCAAATTCAGCTAGTTGGGGCCAAAGGTCAAGTTTCGTTGCCCAGTAGTCAAGGGGATTGTCTACCTCGGTTGGCAGGGTGCTGTCCAAGTAGGCCTAAGCCTGTTGTTTGAGGTCCTGCTCCAGGTCCACCTGATGCTGCTGCTGCTGCGGCTGGTTAGTAGTTTCCTCACTGCGCTGGTGAAGAAAGCTACTCATCATCGACTGCAGACTGAGGCAGCCGCTGCTGGTGGAGCTGCCACTGCTCCTACCACCCCACCCCTCCCCTGCTGCCATGGCAGCGGAACGCGAGCGCACAGGGCCCACAGTGTCTGAGGATGGACGTTGGCGCAGAAAGGCAGAGACCAGCTGACTACATAGGTGGTTTTTATAGTACGTTATTTTGGCCTCCCTCTCAGCAGGTGTGAAAAAGGCCACCATTTTTGAACGGTAGCGAGGGTCCAACAAGGTGGACAGCCAAAAGTCATCCCTCTGTCTGATGGTTATTATTCGGCTGTCGCTACGCAAGCAAGCGAGCATGCTATGGGCCATTTGTGCCAAGGAATGCGAGGGACTCCCTGCCTCCATCTCCACAGCATACTGCCACGGTGCGTCTGGGTCCTCTGTCTCCTCCTCCTCCTCCTCTACCAGATGCTCCTGCTCCTCCACTCCTGTCCGCTGAGTGGAAAAACCACCCATTTCACTCAATAATTCCTGAGCACAAATGTCCTCCTCTACCTCCTCCTCTTCTTCCTGTCCTGCCCCCACAGGGGTCATGTGGCGTTGAGATCTGTGCGCCACGTCTACCGCACCCTGACCAGCCATTGTTAACAGCATTTGTTCCAGGACGTGCAACAGAGGAATGACGTCGTTCATCCCATAGTCCTGCCGACTCACGAATAGCGTGGCCTCCTCAAAGGGCCTGAGCAAGCGGCAGGTGTCACGCATGAGCTGCCAATGGCTGACATCTAAGTTACACAGGGGAGTACCTTTATCCGCTTGTAACATCAGGAAATCGGTGATGGCCTTTCGCTGTTCGTAAAGGCGGTCTAACATGTGTAGGGTTGAATTCCACCTTGTTGCAACGTCGCAGATCAGGCGATGCTGTGGAATTCCGTTCTGCCGCTGCAGCTCAAGGAGGGTGTGCTTTGCGGTGTAGGAATGGCTGAAATGCATGCAAAGTTTACGTGACATTTTAAGGATGTCTTGCAGTGGGATGGTGGATTTTAGGAACCGCTTGACAACCAGATTGAACACGTGAGCCATGCATGGCGCATGGCACAACCTTCCTTGACACAGAGCAGACACCATGTTCTTTCCGTTGTCGGTCAACATGGTTCCGATTTTCAGTTTGTGCGGAGACAGCCATCTGTCGATTTCTCTGTTCATTACACTGAGAAGTTCCTCCCCTGTGTGACTACGTTCGCCAAGGCATACCAGGTGCAGCACAGCGTGACACCGTTGCGCCCTGCACATGTGATATGCCGGTCGGGTAATGGGACTTGGCACGGGGGTGGCGGCTGAGGACACGGCGGAAGAAGAGGTGGTAGAGGCGGACATCTTTTGTGGACCAAGGACGTGCAAACGTGGAGGCAAAAGCGGCGTGACCTGTCCAAGTTGCTGGTGCGGCTGTGCCGACACCACGTTCACCCAGTGGGCCGTAAATGACATGTACTGTCCCTGACCGTAGTTACAGCTCCACACGTCGGCGCTGCCGTGCACTTTGGCAGAGACCGACATGCTCAAAGACTGGACCACCATCTCTTCTACATGTGAATGCAGGGCTGGCACTGCCTTTTTGGCAAAGAAATGACGGCTTGGCACTCTCCACCGCGGCGCGGCACAAGCCATCATTTCTCGGAAAGGTGCTGAGTCCACCACTTGGAAAGGGAGGGACTGCAGCACCAGCAACTTGGACAGGAGGACGTTCAGGTTTTGCACCGTCGGGTGCGTGCTCGCAAACTGTTGTCTCTTGGAAACGGATTCCAAGAAAGACTGCTGACGGAATCCGTGAAGAGGAGTAGCAGGAGAAGGAGCATCTGAACGAGCGGAAGATGCCAACGAGCGACAACTCCCCTCAGCAGAGGTGTTGGAGCCTTGACTGGCTGATAGAGGGCAATTGACGTCGGGTGATGGAGCAAGTAACGGAGCGGGTGATGGGGCGGGCAGAACCGCCGTATCTTTATCACGGTTTTCCCAGGCCACCAAATGGCGACGCTGCATATGCTGCCGCAACGCTGTAGTCCCAACATGGGCCCCCTGGCCACGCTTGACTTTCTGGCCACATAGTCGACATACGGCTACGTTTACTTCCTCGGGCGGCTTGACAAAAAATTGCCACACCGCCGAGTAGGAAACTTTGCCCCCAATACTCCTCACTGGCTGACTGCTGCTTCCTCCGTGCACACCGGCACCACTACTGGCCGTGGTGGTAGGCTGCAGTGGAGCTGGTGCTGTACTCCGTGGCCTTTTGCCTCCACTGACACTGCTGCAACCCTGCTGCCTCCTGGGCAACCCACCGACTGTTTTGCTCGCTGCCAAGCCGCCACCCTCTTCTCCTGATGATGCGGAAGCAATAGCCTGATGACGACGAGGCTGCCAAGTGCGATCAGACTCATCATCATCAATTAGGGTCTCCGCCTCACTACTAGCCCCCTCGGCTGCGTGTGGGTCAGGAGACAGACCTGTCTCTAGACCGGCTACCGAGCCACTCTCCTCGCCACTACTTCTTCGCCTGGCTGCTGAAGAGGCGGATGTCTCCCCCCGTTCCTGACCGCCCTCTGTTAGCTCTTCCTCACTGTACAGTGGGGCTGAGCCCACAGCATGCGATACTTCGCTTGGTGAGGGAACACCAAAGGACAGGGGCAGGTAGAGGACACGTGATTTCAGTGGCCATGCCAACTAACGGTTGTGTCTGACGTACCCACCGACCGTTGGCTGTAGGTGTCAGAGGTGACCTGGGAAGAGGAAGACGACCGAGCCAACCAATCGATGACGGCAGGGTTGTCGGTGGAGACACGACCGCTGGATGACACCGGGAGCACTGGCCTCTGGCTGCGAATAGTGCTGCCTCGACCCCTTCCTCTGCTGCAACGTCTGCTCGTTCCTAAAACATTGCCTCCTCTGCCACTCCTCTGCATGTTGTCTGACATACTCTTTAATTAAACGATTCTGTGTCCCTGAGTAACAATTCTGTGTCTGTCCCTGAGTAACAATTCTGTGTCCCTGAGTAACGTTTCTGTGGCCCTAAGTAACAGTTCTGTGGCCCTCAGTGACAATTCTGTGTCCCTCAGTAACAATTCTGTGTCCCTGAGTAACAATTCTGTGTCCCTCAGTAACAATTCTGTGTCCCTGAGTAACAATTCTGTGTCCCTCAGTAACAATTCTGTGTCCCTGAGTAACAATTCTGTGTCCCTAAGTAACGTTTCTGTGGCCCTAAGTAACGTTTATGTGGCCCTAAGTAACGATTCTGTGGCCCTAAGTAACGTTTCTGTAGCCCTAAGTAATGTTTCTGTGGCCCTAAGTAACGTTTCTGTGGCCCTAAGTAACAGTTCTGTGGCCCTCAGTAACAATTCTGTGTCCCTCAGTAACAATTCTGTGTCTGTCCCTGAGTAACAATTCTGTGTCCCTAAGTAATGTTTCTGTGGCCCTAAGTAACGTTTCTGTGGCCCTCAGTAACAAATCTGTGTCCCTCAGTAACAATTCTGTGTCTGTCCCTGAGTAACAATTCTGTGTCCCTAAGTAACGTTTCTGTGGCCCTAAGTAATGTTTATGTGGCCCTAAGTAACGATTCTGTGGCCCTAAGTAACGTTTCTGTAGCCCTAAGTAACGTTTCTGTGGCCCTAAGTAACGTTTCTGTGTCCCTAAGTAACGTTTCTGTGGCCCTAAGTAACAGTTCTGTGGCCCTCAGTAACAGTTCTGTGGCCCTCAGTAACAATTCTGTGTCCCTCAGTAACAATTCTGTGTCTGTCCCTGAGTAACAATTCTGTGTCCCTAAGTAACGATTCTGTGGCCCTAAGTAACGATTCTGTGGCCCTAAGTAACGTTTCTGTGGCCCTAAGTAACGTTTCTGTGGCCCTAAGTAACGGTTCTGTGTCCCTCAGTAACAATTCTGTATCCCTCAGTAACAATTCTGTGTCTGTCCCTGAGTAACAATTCTGTGTCCCTAAGTAACGTTTCTGTGGCCCTAAGTAACGGTTCTGTGGCCCTCAGTAACAATTCTGTGTCCCTCAGTAACAATTCTGTATCCCTCAGTAACAATTCTGTGTCTTTCCCTGAGTAACAATTCTGTGGCCCTAAGTAACAATTCTGTGGCCCTAAGTAACGTTTCTGTGGCCCTCAGTAACAAATCTGTGTCCCTCAGTAACAATTCTGTGTCTGTCCCTAAGTAACAATTCTGTGGCCCTAAGTAACGTTTCTGTGGCCCTAAGTAACGTTTCTGTGGCCCTCAGTAACAATTCTGTATCCCTCAGTTACAATTCTGTGTCTGTCCCTGAGTAACAATTCTGTGGCCCTAAGTAACGTTTCTGTGGCCCTCAGTAACGGTTCTGTGGCCCTCAGTAACAATTCTGTGTCCCTCAGTAACAATTCTGTATCCCTCAGTAACAATTCTGTGTCTGTCCCTGAGTAACAATTCTGTGGCCCTAAGTAACAATTCTGTGGCCCTAAGTAATGTTTCTGTGGCCCTAAGTAACGTTTCTGTGGCCCTCAGTAACAAATCTGTGTCCCTCAGTAACAATTCTGTGTCTGTCCCTAAGTAACAATTCTGTGGCCCTAAGTAACGTTTCTGTGGCCCTAAGTAACGGTTCTGTGTCCCTCAGTAACAATTCTGTGTCCCTCAGTAACAATTCTGTATCCCTCAGTAACAATTCTGTGTCTGTCCCTGAGTAACAATTCTGTGGCCCTAAGTAACGATTCTGTGGCCCTAAGTAACGTTTCTGTGACCCTAAGTAACGTTTCTGTGGCCCTCAGTAACAAATCTGTGTCCCTCAGTAACAATTCTGTGTCTGTCCCTAAGTAACAATTCTGTGGCCCTAAGTAACGTTTCTGTGGCCCTAAGTAACGGTTCTGTGTCCCTCAGTAACAATTCTGTATCCCTCAGTAACAATTCTGTGTCTGTTCCTGAGTAACAATTCTGTGGCCCTAAGTAACGTTTCTGTGGCCCTAAGTAACGTTTCTGTGTCCCTCAGTAACAATTCTGTATCCCTCAGTTACAATTCTGTGTCTGTCCCTGAGTAACAATTCTGTGGCCCTAAGTAACGTTTCTGTGGCCCTAAGTAACGTTTCTGTGTCCCTCAGTAACAATTCTGTATCCCTCAGTTACAATTCTGTGTCTGTCCCTGAGTAACGTTTCTGTGGCCCTAAGTAACGGTTCTGTGGCCCTCAGTAACAATTCTGTGTCCCTCAGTAACAATTCTGTGTCTGTCCCTAAGTAACAATTCTGTGGCCCTAAGTAACGTTTCTGTGGCCCTAAGTAACGTTTCTGTGGCCCTAAGTAACAAATCTGTGTCCCTCAGTAACAATTCTGTGTCTGTCCCTAAGTAACAATTCTGTGGCCCTAAGTAACGTTTCTGTGGCCCCAAGTAACGGTTCTGTGGCCCTCAGTAACAATTCTATGTCCCTCAATAACAATTCTGTGTCTGTCCCTAAGTAACAATTCTGTGGCCCTAAGTAACGTTTCTGTGGCCCTCAGTAACAAATCTGTGTCCCTCAGTAACAATTCTGTGTCTGTCCCTAAGTAACAATTCTGTGGCCCTAAGTAACGTTTCTGTGGCCCTAAGTAACGGTTCTGTGGCCCTCAGTAACAATTCTGTGTCCCTCAATAACAATTCTGTGTCTGTCCCTAAGTAACAATTCTGTGGCCCTAAGTAACGTTTCTGTGGCCCTCAGTAACAAATCTGTGTCCCTCAGTAACAATTCTGTGTCTGTCCCTAAGTAACAATTCTGTGGCCCTAAGTAACGTTTCTGTGGCCCTCAGTAACAAATCTGTGTCCCTCAGTAACAATTCTGTGTCCCTCAATAACAATGCTGTGTCTGTCCCTAAGTAACAATTCTGTGGCCCTAAGTAACGTTTCTGTGGCCCTCAGTAACAATTCTGTGTCCCTCAATAACAATTCTGTGTCTGTCCCTAAGTAACAATTCTGTGGCCCTAAGTAATGTTTCTGTTGCCCTCAGTAACAAATCTGTGTCCCTCAGTAACAATTCTGTGTCTGTCCCTAAGTAACAATTCTGTGGCCCTAAGTAACGTTTCTGTGGCCCTAAGTAACGGTTCTGTGGCCCTCAGTAACAATTCTGTGTCCCTCAATAACAATTCTGTGTCTGTCCCTAAGTAACAATTCTGTGGCCCTAAGTAACGTTTCTGTGGCCCTAAGTAACGTTTCTGTGGCCCTAAGTAACGATTCTGTGGCCCTCAGTAACAATTCTGTGTCTGTCCCTAAGTAACAATTCTGTGGCCCTAAGTAACGATTCTGTGGCCCTCAGTAACAAATCTGTGTCCCTCAGTAACAATTCTGTGTCTTTCCCTAAGTAACAATTCTGTGGCCCTAAGTAACGATTCTGTGGCCCTCAGTAACAATTCTGTATCCCTCAGTAACAATTCTGTCTGTCCCTGAGTAACAATTCTGTGTCCCTAAGTAACGTTTCTGTGGCCCTAAGTAACGTTTCTGTGGCCCTAAGTAACGATTCTGTGGCCCTAACTAACGTTTCTGTGTCCCTAAGTAACGTTTCTCTTTCCCTAACTCTCTCCCTGAATACAGCCAGGTCTGCCTCTGTTGAATGACTGGAGGCAAATGGAGAATTCTAAAATGGCCGCCATTTATAGCTCGACCATTACACTGTGCTGGCTGGCTGGCTGCTGATTGGCTAATGCGATCACATGTCATGAATGAATGCATTATGGGTCAGCGCGCCTTGTCTGCGCGCCTTCCCAGACATCCCCGCTCCGTCGCCACACATGTCGCCGCCATTTTAGGAAAAATTTCGATTCGCGCATCCGAAGTCTGCTTATTTTCGGATTCGACACGAATCGAAATTTTCCTAATATTCGAAACGAATTCCACTTCGCCTACTTCGATTCGCTCATCTCTAGTGATAACCTTTTGTACCACTTGCCCCACCTTATTAGATTGTAAGTTCTAATGAGCAGGGCCCTCTTAATCCTCTTGTTTTTATTGTTTTGTAATTGAACTATCTCCCTTTATATTGTAAAGCACTTCGCAAACTGTTGGTGCTATAAAAATCCTGTATTATAATAATAATAATCTATTTACTGTACACTACCTCAATTTTTATTTTGTACAACAAAATGGGGATTATATTGTGTTTGTGTGCATTAAAATTCATTTTAGTGTTTTGCGCCTTAAAATTTAGATTCAATAAACAGTTGTACAAACACTGTGCTCCATAGAATAATAATATATATTATATTCTATGGGTTTTAAGTAATTTAATAGCCAAAAATGCAGATTTTAATGTGTGTGAAACATTTCTCTAGAGGGGAAGTTCTTAAAAGACTTGGGGTGTTAAAGATTGGATTTTAAAATTCAGCATCAACTCTGTGCTCAACGTGTGCCCTTTTATCACAAGCGATATAAAACAAATATCTCTAGTACATATACTGTAGATATCTCACACTGCTGCTTCAGTAAATTCCACACTCAAATATTATTGTCATTACAATCATTACAGTAATAACTAAATCGAAATGTAGCACTGTGTATTAAGCATCATGCTTTATACATACAATTATATATCCATTCGAGCTTAGGAAGGATTTACCCCCTTCATAACTAAGGAATTGTTTGCTATCCAGCACTGTGCAACTTTAACTGGCTATTGCTTGGTCATGCAATACTGTACGCAAATTAAATTCTTAATATTTTTGGTGGTACTTGGTCACCGCTGGGTTTTTTTCTTTTTTGCAATATAAACAAAATATACTGAAACATTAAAAAAAAACCCAACATGTTGTACTTTTTGCCATAAAAAATATCCAATTAAAATCAAAACGTGTCATAATTGTAGGCCAACATGTATTCTGCTACATATTTTTTGGTAAAAAAAATCTCAATAAGTGTATATTAATTGGTTTGTGTGAAAGTTATAGCGCCTATAAACTATGGTATATAAATTTGATCCTGATGTACTGACGGCCTATTTATTTCTTGAGGCCCTAAAATCCCAGGACAGTGCATATTCCCCACAACTGACCCCTTTTTGGAAAGTAGACAGTTTGAGGCATTTAGTAAGAGGCGTTTTTGAAGTTGTAATTTTGTGGCACAATTTTTTTGAAAATTAAGAAATTAAATAATGTGTTTTTTCACACTTTGTTTACATACTGTCACCAGTTCAGTACAACGTCATCAAATGAAAATATTTGAAGAATTTTGTATTCAAATTTTAAATGTTTTCAAATGTTTTTCTGTTTTTTTCTTCTACTTTCATCAGAGTAGTTCACTGTAGTAACACTGTACTACTCTGGGAGCTGATCAGGGATTTTTTTTTTTACACTTTGTTTGCTGTTACAATAAAGATCATTGTAACAGCAAAGGTTTGAATTGTCATGAAATGGGTTAAGCATTCATGACAGCTGTGATCACTAGTGATCTGCGACTGGCTATAGCTAATCACGTGGTACAGAGTGCTGTGTTTGGCCCAGTACCTTGTGACAGCTGTGGGCCAATTCCAGCATAGTCAACCCAGCTGTTATGAATGAAATCACATGATCACCAGGCCCTGAGTACCAGGATCTGCAATCCACTGTGTCCACAGAGGGGTGCACTGTGCACCCCAGTGGGCACATAGATACTCCCTTTGCCTGAGCAGGCAAAATCACTTAGATGTACATGGGTTTGACTGCACATGCTGACCTGCTACAGTATAAGTATGTAAGTATAATGAATCTTGTAAATCCCCAATAATCAAATATCAGTCCAATCTTTCAAAAACAGTGATAATAACACACAGTGAAGATAGCAAACAAAAAACAAGATCTGGGCAGTGATGGCAAAGTCATCTACATGTGTGCTACATAAAGATACTAACTATGAAGTCTTAATGTTTTGGTACAGTATCCTCAAGGTCTCACATATACTAGGTCAAACTATCCCAAAAACTTGCTGGCACTGTGGGCAGGACTGTGAACAGGTCTCTGGTTCTTTGTATCATATGTTTTGGCAATGCCGCCTTTTATACAACCTTTTTGGAAGCAAGTGCTCCAGGTACTGCAGCAAGTACTGGTTGTGTCCTTAGATCCTTAACACTGCCTACATGGACTACCTTTCTCTGGTCTAAATATGCTAAAAGAACAGTCACATATTTTGACAGAGACTAAGCAACTCATTCTGCTTCAGTGAAGATCTACTGTAGCTCCATCCCTAGGTTAACTTCTCAGTGGTATAATTGCATCACTTAGAGCACCTCACAGCCAAATTGAGAGATCAACGGCACCTATCTGATCACATTTGGGTGTATTGGGACAATTCACCTTATGGTCATCCAGTTTTTTCTTCCTCTCTATCTAACAACTTGCCCGACACATTAACCTGTACTTTTAGCAGCCTCTCCTACAATGATGTGTAACTGTGTTAATCTTTGTTCACTTTTTTTAAAACTTTCTTTTGCTTCTCATTCATTCTATGTACTGTATATCAGGTACCTATACTCTATGTACAACATTCTTAATGATACCTCACCCTGATATGGAATGCTCTTTTATAAAAACCTCTTTCATTTGACAATCGTTGCTTAAGGTGATATAATGCATATTAACAAATTTGTATGCTGACTTATGGATTTGATTTCATGCCTCTTACATTCTGTACAATTTCACGTGTGCCTTTGTCATGTTTAAGTTGTATTGGATAATATAAAACAATAAATATGAAAATTAAAACCAAAACAAAAAAAATCCCCAAATGTCCAAATCCACAAAACTCTTGTAACAAATATTTCTCACAGTATTGCTCTGCTTAGTGCTCAAAAATGCCCCCCCCCCCCACCTAAAAATGGACAGAGACTCACCAAAAATGTATGCCTCTCTAATTAAGGCGTGAAGTGCTTTGGATCCAAAATCATCAGATCCTCTGAACCACTTTATCCTGCATCAGTTTAAGAATGTCATAATCTCCACAGCCACCATCACATTAAAAAAGAAACAACTTGGTAGTGTAATAAGTGCAAAACCTAATCTACTAAAAAAGAAATGCACTTACAACAGCATTAAGCATAAAACATTTAGCAGTTGGGCAGAGAAACTGTAGATCGGCTATTTCACAGGCAATTCTCTTCATTGGCTGACAGCACAGCTGGTCAGCCACACAGTGTGCACTGCTGGCCCCACCCTGTTTCATCAGCACAGACTTTCTCAAAGGAGATGGCCAAGCAGTGAAGAATGAACTGCTTTATCCCGCATTGAACTTCTAGATTAACCCCTTCCCGATCCTTCTCTTTCTTTACATTTGCACCTGCTATTAAAACTATGATGCAGCCTTATAATGATGGGGAAAAATGAAACCAGCATGGTTGGGGGAATGAGAACTGCTCAAGAAATATGTCATTGGCTGATCCAACAGCCCATACAGTATATATATATATATATATATATATATATATATATATATATATATATATATTGTGGGAACTCGCTTCAAATGGTAGAGCTCTTCTTGTTAAAGCACACAGCAACTCGTTTCTTCTTAAGGGCCTTTTTGCCCAATTTTATTTAAAAGAAAGTTCAAATAACAAATGCTTCCCACACAGGGGTATCCAACATCAAACCAATTCAGCCTTCTGGCTCTTTCAGCTACACAGCTTTATATCTGTCTCCTACAGACTCCTTCCACAAGGTTGTTTTTGCACACAGCTATGCTGGCTCCCACCTCTACTAGGTGTAGCCCACCTGACTCCACGGCAGAGACCTCCTGTCTGCCGGGGTGGAGCCCTCCTGACTCCTATCTGCCGGGGTGGAGCCCTCCTGACTCCTGTCTGCCGGGGTGGAGCCCTCCTGACTCCTGTCTGCCGGGGTGGAGCCCAGAATCATGGCCTGGCCTCCACAAAAAGGCCTGCACACACCTGTGCAATCAGCACGCTGGCTGCTCCCAAAATATGGGCCCAGGATTGGAGATTTCATCCCTCCCAAATCTCTTAGAAATCTCCAGGCTACAGGTCCCAAAACAGGCTTTACAAACAAAAGAGGAAACTGATAAACCAGTTTCCTCTGCATTATGAGATCTGCCTGGAGCCCCTCAACCTGTATGGTTGAGAATCCTGGGTCTCCATCGTGCTCTCCACCGTGGCAGGATACCGCACTGCCACAATATATATATATATAAACAGTTTGTTAACGTAAACAATAGGACATATAAATAAATCTTTATTAAACTGGGACTGCAATCAATCTAAAAATCACTAGTAAAGCAATTAATAGAAATTTCTATATTCAGGCTTTCAAGGTAAGGGTATATAAGCAATAAATCCATTGCGTTTCTTTTTGGGAAATCCCCCTTGCCCTATTGGGAAACTGAAGGCTTTAAAAAAAAATAGGTGCAGGAACTCCCCCCTTCTGAGTCACTTCTTGTTTCCGCCCCTCCCCCCAACTCTGAGCACCATCACTTGGTTCCACTCCCTACCCACCTCCTAGTACCACACCTTTTAGAGAATACAGAACCAAGTATCATTTTGTGGTGCTAAATAATTTGTATGCAACTAGTTAATAATAATAAGGAAAGCAGTAAAATAGAACTACTACAGTCAGCAGCATTAGACCCACCGGCAACAATAGATTCTTCTAAAACAAAATACTAACTCCAAAACAAAATATTAACCCAGCAGACCAGACCTTCAGCAGCTGCAACAGATCTCCCAGAAACCAGCATCAGAAGACTCCCCAGCAGCCAGCAACAATAGACAATAGACCCCCCCCCCCTTAACAGTAGATAATTTCCAGCAACAATTGACTCCTATCAGCAACAACACACAAAAATAGATCCCCTTCAGTGAAAATTGATCTCTAAGCAGCCAGAAACAAAAGATCCTCCAGCACACCCCAGCACCCCTTGCCATTACATACATTCAGTGCTGGAGGTACTGGAACTGCATTCCCTCTTTTTCCCTCTGAAAAAAAGTCCTGGGAAAACCTATATAAGGCCCAAAACTAAAAAAGGGGCACATCCTTAATATGGTCCTCTCTAAAGTGTAAAGACAAGCTATATTGCTTGAAGCCACTCTCAGTATTCTGCACATGTTCTAATATCCATTTTCCTAGGGGTTGCACAAAGGTCCAGATTTTGGCGACCACATGGGCATTGGAGGGCATATACTACATAAGCTGTATTATATGAAGAAAAATCCTTAATAGTATATTCCTTATTAGTATTTGCAGGTATTAAACTGCTCCTCCTTTGATTCACCACACTGGTCTTACAACCTTTACATTTCCCACATGTAAAAAATATGTTTGCTATAAAAAAGTGACCTGGTTTTTTGAAGGATCTAAAAACCTTTTCACTACCTTATCCTCAAAGTTAGGGGTTCTTCTATAACCAAAGCCTGGCTTTTCAGAAACAGAGGTCTCAGCACACTATCCATTTTAAGGATAGGCCAATATTAATAGAAAAATGTCTTCCACCTCCCTGAATTGGACGTGGAATCCAGAAATAAAACTGAACTGATGTCTATCCTGCTCAACAGCAGTACGTGCATCATTGCACAGACAGTGATTCCTATGGATCCTCAATATATCCTGTACAGTTCTATCAATAAAAGATGGAGAATAACCATTGTCTACAAATTTATTTCTTAAAATCTGTGCCTGTGCAAGGTAATCTTCATTCTTTGAGCAATTTCTGTGTACCCTCATGAACTGCCCCCTTGGGATATTTCCTAACCAGTGAGACTGATGTCTACTATTTATGGCTAAATAGCTATTATGATCTGTTGCTTTAAAATAAACTGTAGTAAACAGTTTATCACCTTTCCAAAAATATGTGGCCTACACTGTACTGATATTCCAAATTTTTATTATTATTAGCATTATTCAAATCACTCATAAATTCATGTAACTCTCCTCTATATGTCATGCCGAATCAGAAATAAATCATTTATAAAAACTTTATAAAACATCAGCTCTTGTCTCCTATGTCTGAAAACAATTTTGTCCTCCAGTTCAGGCATTAAGAGATTAGCCAAACTGGGCATAGATTTTGTGCCAAAGCTACCCCTGCCTTCTGAATACAGAAACATCCATCATAACAAAAATAGTTGTGACTGAGGCAGATGCTATAGCAAAGTGGTTCAACAGATCTTGCAAAACATCATTAGTGAAATGCTAAAAAGTTGCAGGAGCATTGTGTAACACTGTGCATTGTTACTGTGAATGCAGATTTGTATTTGTCCAAGAGATGACAGTGTTCAGAACTTTGTTCACCATAGCCTTAGTACAGGTGAACAGAGACTTCTGTAAATTGTATGCTGAAAGCCGAGCTCTCCATACAGTTAAGCTGAGAATGAACTACAGCATCCATGAGCAATCACCAAGAGGAAGAAACAATCAAAAGGAAAAGCCCAGGAAGACCAGGGGAAGTTGGAGAGAGACTGTGTAAGAGTAAAGAGGGCTAGAGAGTTCATTTAGAGCTGTGCTGTTTTGCACAGGATGGATTGGGCCAGAGTTTGCAGAGAGGCTGGAGTGGCTTAAGAGACCACTGTCAAGCCAAGCACCGAGTGAAAGCGGCCACCACGAGGAGACCTGGCAGCCACAGGAAAGTGAGGATCACCTCCGTTACAGATGCATCTTCAGTTAGAAGGGGGCCCCTCACCACCAGATGATCTTAATTTCACTGGTTGCTACTGAGGCTTGCATGAAAAAGGTCACTGACCCACACATAATCAGACTTCGTTATGTTTCAGGCTGTATTTATTCAGGTTCACCCCATTCTTAGAGACATCCTTCTCCATAGGCCCTTCTTTTGTGATCAATACTCCAGTGCCCTTTATTGCTGTAGACTGCCATCACTGCCTGCCTGCAGGTTTTGTAACTGAGTTAACCCAATGCTCCCTGCTAGGCAGATCCTATTCTAGGTGGTTGCATCTACTACAACAAAGAAGAGTGCTCCCAGAGCCTTTTAAAGTGATTTTGCTCTCAGCTTTGTACCTGAAAGCATTGTGGCCTACAACTTCGTATCCTAAAATGATTTTAGTCAACAACTCTGTGTCTAAGAGTAACCTCAGCTTGCAATTCCTCATCTCTTAAATTGAACTGTGCTCACAACATCATCTCTTAACGTGCACTGCACCTACAGTCCTGACTTTAGAAAGAGAACTATTCTGTTCATATCACCTCCTAAAGTGACCACACCTCACTTTGCATGTGAAGAGTCATGCTGTCACTGTAAGCACAGAAACTATTACAGGAAGTGAGAAATGCAGAAATCTTCTCCTACCAGTTTTTATGTTTACATTGACAGGATGGAGAGGACAGGGCTACCAGATGTGGCAGAATGGAGTTCCACCATGTTTCAGCTGAAAAATATTCCTGTGTGTAACCCTGCTTTTTTGAGATCCAGACAGCTTACATCAACCAATTCACTTTAGCACCTTGTAATTTAGGAGGCTGAGCCTCCACATAGATGGGAGATATGGGAACTTTTCTAATTCTTCTGTAGTGCAGTGCCACTCATCAAAGGACCCCCTTCTGAGAACAACCTTTCACCAAGCAATTATACCTATATCTCTCAGTAAAGCAGGTCCAGTCCTTTAAGTGTATCTAGACCCAAAAGCAAAAATGTAATGCTTAACAGGTAACCAATCTTTAAATATAGAAGCTGTATTGTTTTTCCTTAGGAGTTTTTTCCTATATTTTCACCTGGCTATCTGGACAGTAAATAGATAAAGATAACTGTGCAGAGCTAGAAGTGAGACTACCTAAACTTAGAATTTTTTTTCAAATTTTTAAAAACTCAACATTTGTTTCAAAAAAATATACATGAATAACAGATAAAAGGTGCAGCGCTAAAACAAGATATTATGCATAATAAAGTGCAGAGTGATCATCAATATTAAAATCATAACCACTTGAATAAATATCTTAATGAATACATAAATAAGTAATATAGTGTGTAAGGTATATCACCACAAGGTGATAATAAATGGTGATAAATTGTCCCAAAATAAAGACATGAGGATCCTTTCAAGATCACAATCAACGTGTATGGGTATCTGATCCAGGAGTGATAGATGAAGTGACTAAATAAGCAAAATGCGCACTCACCAGACGTGAGCTAAAAACACACATTTGAGATATTATCCTCTCTCATCAGGTATAATCAGGTGTAAAAAAGTTTAAAAGGGCCTGTTATCAGTAATAATTGGAAAATTCTAAAATCTGACCCTGTTTTGAGTCATATTTTACAGGAGAAACCAGAAATTGCATTTAGAAAAGCTATGCCACTTAGAAACAAGATAGCTCCTAATATTAGTGACCCTCCTGAAAAAAATAAGTTCTTTTCAAGCATGAAAGGATTTTATCCCTGCAAAAAATGTATAATCTGCCAATGTAGTAGGTTTACCAGGAAATATGATTGTTTTAGTTCTACTGTAAATGGCAACACCTATAATATAGAGGATTTTATTACCTGTACCAGCACGCATGTGGTATATTTATTGCAATGTCCATGCAATTTGCAGTATGTAGGACGCACCACAAGACGTTTGAGAGACAGATTAAGGGAACATGTAAACAACATTAAAAAGGGTTACAAGGAACATTCCTTGCCACACCATTACAGGATACGCCATAACAGAGATCCATCCTCACTCAAATTTATGGGCATAAGTATTATTAATGCTCATTGGAGAGGGTCAAACAAGAAAAGAGCAGTTTCACAATCTGAATCCAAATGGATTTATGAATTGGGTTCCTTACATCCTAAAGGGCTCAATATTGATTTCAATATAAACTGTTTTATCGATAATAGCTAGATCATCATTTTTATAGGCATATATGAATACACTATATTTTAGGTTCTATGGTATTTTATATGACCTATGAGTTGTATTCTCATCTCACTTTATTTTATACTTATAACTACTTTATTTACACAAAAGGCGAGTTTTATTCACATTTTAGAACTTGAGCCTTTTTTTTATCGCCTTGTGCGTTATTTTAAACGTATTTCACTTTCTTTGTCATCGTAATTTTAAACCAATATTTTATTGTATTTTTGGGGTTTTTATATATGTATGTTTATATATATGTATATGTGTACATATGTATGTGTGTGTATATATATATATATATATATATATATATATATATATATATATATATATTTCTTATATATTTTATTAAGATTTGTGTGTTTTTCTATATATTGACAAGGGTTCATGTTTTGCATCATTCTTTGCTGTATTTTATCATATTAGAATTTATATGGAGTTTTTTATTTTATTTCTTCTTCTTTTTATTATATTTTATATTATTTTATGTATAATATTTTACACTGACCTATGTGATTATTGTTTTTTATTACCATTGGGTTTTATGATGTCTCAGTTCAGCAGCAAGTTTTTTTATATATATTTATACTTAATTTATTATTTAGCATTTATTGATTAAATATTTGCACATATATAATTAAGCTATTCAATTATATGAACAAGAAGGGAAGTATTTACTACGGCGCATAATGTGTCTTTTTTACTTACAAAGGATATACATTAAGTATTCTTAACCTATTCTCTTTATTCCAGATTTAATCGTTTTTTTCCTCAGTGGAATTTATCTTCAATGATCGCAGACCGAGACAGTATAAGCTGCTGAACTGTCTCATTAATCCGCGTTGACTGCCAATAAAATGGCGCTGCTGCGCACACATACCCGCCAAAGACACAGGGACATATAATTGTTATTCCTGGTCTACGGCAAAATGGCGCACGACATACTGCGCATGCGCGGAGAGTCGGCAAAATGGCGGGCGCGATAAGCGCGAGCGCCATTTTTAAATATAAATAGAAGTGTATAGACGTCTCCTGCTGTAAGCCCGCACCCTATGACTAAGTGCTTTGCACGAAACATGTCAGGGGGGCTACAGCATCCAGACGTCACGCCACCGCTGGTGGCTATCCTGAAACATTTATGGTCAGTGCTTTTACCTTTTTATACACCTGTTTTTTGTGGAAATAAAAGTCATTCCTTTATGCAGTATCACGCTGTGTGGTGTCCTTCATTGAGCTCTCCTTGCGAGAGCCGTCATTTGCAGAGCCCACTTTAGAGATGACCCAATGCAGTGATACATACAAAGGGACCCCAGAGTATCTTACACAGACGTGACCAGATGCTGTGACACCAGCCTAAGGACCCCAAAGGTGTATTGGAACCTGGACGAACCCAGGAGCAGATGACCTGATTATACATGATGAGACAGGATAATATCGAAAAATGTGTGCTTTTATCGCACTTCTGGTGAGTGCGCATTTTGCTTATTTAGTCACTTCATCTGTTACCCCTGGATAAGATACCCATACATGGTGATTGTGATCTTGAAAGGATCCTCACGTCTTTATTTTGGGACAATTTATCACCATTTATTATCACCTTGTGGTGATATACCTTACACACTATATTACTTATTTATGTATTCATTAAGATATTTATTCAGGTGGTTAAGATTTTGATATTGATGATCACTCTGCACTTTATTATGCATAATATCTTGTTTTAGCGCTGCACCTTTTATCTGTTATTTGCATTGGAAGGTTGTTTTTGGTTACCTTTGGTGTTCCAGCGACTATTTCTGGAAGTAGCACTCGCTAATATTCTTTGTCTATAAATATACATGAATATTATTTTTTTATTGTATTTATTTATTTAAGGTATATATATATTGTGTACAATCTAAGGTCCCTAACTCACATTCATACATACACATACGAGGGCCAATTTAGACAGGAGTCAATTAACCTACCAGCATGTCTTGGAGTGTGAGATGAAACTGGAGTACCCGGAGGAAACCCACACAGGCACAGGGAGAACATGCAAACTCCAGGCAGGTGGTGCCATGGTTGGGATTTGAACTAATGACCCCTAGCACTGCCAGGCGGAAGTGCTAACCACTTAGCCACTGTGCTGCCCCAATATTACAATGTTATAAAAAAATATAGGCAAGACATCTTCAGTGATCAATATTGCAACATGTTACATAGTTACATAGTCTGGCTAAAAAAAGACATAAATCCATCCAGTTCAACCATAGAAAAAAAAAAAGTTTTAATCCTATACCCACAGTTGATCCAGAGGAAGGCAAAAAAAAAAAAACCAACAAGCATGAACTGATTTGCACCTGCTGGAAAAGAAATTCCTTCCTGATCCCCCGAGAGGCAATCAGATATTCCCTGGATCAACTTTACCTATAAATGTTAGTATCCAGTTATATTTTGTATATCTAAGAAATAATCCAGGCCTTTTTTGAAGCAATCCACTGAGCTGGCCAGAACCAACTCTTGAGGGAGTCTATTCTACATTTTCACAGCTCTCACTGTGAAGAAACTTTTCTGTGTTTGGAGATTAAATTTCTTTTCCTCCAGACGTAAAGAGTGCCCCCTTGTCCTCTGTGTTGACCTCACGATGAATAGCTCTTCACAGAGTTCACTATATAAACCACTGATGCATTTATACATGTTGATCATATCCCCCCTTAATCTTCTCTTCTCAAGAGAGAATACATTTAGTTCCTCTAATCTTTCCTCATAGCTGAGCTCCTCCATGCCTCGTATCAGTTTAGTTGCCCTTCTCTGTACTTTCTCAAGTTCCCCAATGTTCTTTTTGTGAATTGGTGCCCATAACTGAACTGCATATTCCAGATGAGGTCTTACTAATGAATTGAACAGGGGTAATATGATATCCCTCTCTCTGGAGTCTATACCTCTTTTAATACAAGAGAGGATTTTGCTCGCTTTAGAAACCGCAGCTTGGCATTGCATGCCATTATTAAGCTTGTGATCTACCAGAACCCCCAGATCCTTCTCCACCATTGATTCCCCCAGTTGTAACCCCCCCTAGTATGTATGATGCATGCATATTCTTAACCCCCAAGTGCATAACCTTACATTTATCAACATTAAACCTCATTTGCCACATAGTTGCCCAATTAAACAGTGCATTGAGGTCAGCTTGTAAGTTGAAGACATCCTGTAAGGAGTGAGACCACCCAAATGTTTGCAAATTATGGACATCCAAAAAAACATACTATGTGTTCTTATGTCTTATGATTGATGGTGTGCAGTGACACCTTCCTTGCAGGATAGATATAAAGATAGCTGTGCAGAGCTAAAAAAGAGACTTGTTAAACTTAAAAATATAACTTTTTATACATTTTTAACAATCAGTGGGTACTATGTGTGATTTTCAAGCAGGTACATGAAATCCGTGAGTTCAAAAGAAGTCTTCAAAAAAGCCCATTGGTAGACCCATTGATAAAAGTGCAGTTTGTTGTATGTCTAAGAATAGGTCAGAGTCATCTGGTTTAATGAACATCAAGTTTCTTTATTTCACCAAAAGAATGCATTTCTTGGCTTTAAATTGCCACTTCCTCAGTTCAGGGTTATAACACTGATGAGAGTGGGTACAAATTCAATAGAATACGTAGAGTAGTAAGACCAGCTGAAGAAATGATAGAGTACAGTGCAATAAAGAATGATGATACACAGGGTCGAGAATACGAATAAAGAGAAAGCAATAGAAATTCTGAGTAAGATTGAGATACAAAAAAATGCTTTAGGTATGTGGTCAACATCACAAATATAGCAAAACCAGTGATGATAGGTGCGATATAAATCAGTAAAATATACGTTAGATATAATTAAAAAGTGGTTGGCCAGAAAAATTTGTATACATATTATAATGATATACAGGGTTTCAAATTTTGAGTCCAGACCTACTAGCCAGACACAAACCTTACTCTCCACCAGTTGCCTCACCTAACCTTGCCCAGGTCCGCCTCCAACCCCACCCCTGACCAGTACCCCCGCCCCCAGCCCTGCCCCCAACCACGCCCTTTTAAAGCTTATGAAATTACATTTTTCTTTAGAATAAAGAGTCCAAAATATAAAAAAACTGTAATTATAACATAGCTTTATTATGTCAATTTAAACATAACAGCAATAGCTTAATAGCAATGGGGTGCAATCAAAATATCAAGTTTTACAGCTTTAAACCTGTAGTGAACATTTTGTATTTTTTTGGTTTATCTCCTGCATCTTTAAAAAGACTTTAGCAACTAAAGTTTCTTTTAAAAGATGCAAGTTTAGTTTACAGAAGTATAGCATAAGAAAAAATGCTTATTTTGATGCCAAAAAACATGGAATAATAGTTACTGTAAATATGTTGTATTTTTTATCTCCAGCAGAGACCTTAGAGAAGTGTGGCATTAAGAAAAAAGAAAAAGTGCCTCTTTTGATGGCCAAAAAACATTGCATAAAATAAATAACAATAGTAAACATTTTGCATTTTTTATCTCCAGCATCTTATTAAAAGAGAGTTTAGAGAAGTAGTGCATTAAAAAAAAACAAAATAGTGCTTATTTAGATTCCAAAAAACATGGCATAACAATAGTAAACATTTTACCAAAGATGTGCTAATGCAGCCATGGCTTGTGTTGTACAGCAGGACCAAGACTTGTGTAATACCCTTTTCTGATGCAAAATACCACTTCAATGGCTGTGTGTGGATTGCAATCTATTCCATGAAGAAAAAAACACACCAAAAATGATTTTTTTGGATGACAAAAAGCAGTAAGAAGCCAGTTTCACATCAAGATTTGCAATGGTTGTCATTGTACAGCAGGAACAAGACTTGTGTAATACCCTTTTTCTGATGCAAAATACCACTTAAATGGCTGTGTGTGGATTGCATTCGCCTCGAGTCCCCCGCAGTGGTGGAGAGGGTGTCTCCTCTCAGCAGAGGAGAGCGGGCCTCTCCTGCACCGGCCCCCTAGTGGCGCTGCCAGTGTAATGGCGGTGCCGAAGAAGCCGGAAATCTGAAGTTGGAAACCGGAACTCGGCTTCACAATGAGGCTTGGAGCGCAGGTGCAGCCGCTCCATCCATCATCTGTGCTCGCCGTTCATCGCCGCTCGCCACTCAGGAATTTCTCCTTGCATTTGGCAAGCGGCTTTTTAAAGCCCTGTTACACATTTTCCTGGCTATGCTCTCTTTTGGAGAGACAGCATAAAATGAAAAGGTGGTGATATCTGCCTCTATGTGAGAAATTATTTCAAAGCGAGTGTGAAAGACGACCTTGTTGATTGAGAGTGTAATGGAGCTGAGGCATTATGAATGGATCTGCATATGGGTTTGTGCAAGGGCTGGAAGAGTGATAATAATGGGAGAGTTTTACAAACCATCAAGACAATTTTATGGTACAGTTTATAGAAGCTCCAACTAGAAATTATACTCTGCTGGGCCTGGTAATCTCAAACCATGCAGAGTTTATTACTAATACTCATATAAAAGAACAACTGGGTAGCAATTCATGTAGCTTAAAGTTAAAAAAACAATAAAGAATAAGAAAAGGGAATTTAAGAAAAATAAAAATGAAGGAATGCTAGCATCATTGGAAAGTTACAAAAATATAACTGAATCTGTAAAAAGGAAATCAAGAGTTTAAAACTTAAAAACAAATTATAAGCTGTGAAAGAGAGTGGGCAAACCCCAAAACGTTCTTCAAATACTGTATATTGATTGTGAAAAAGGTAAGGTCTGAGCATGTAGGCCTTTACAAGATAATTTAGAGTTGATAACTAGGAACAGAGAGAAGGCAATTTTATTAAATACCTTCTTCAGTTCTGTGTATACAAAGGAAAAGGTGGGAGCTCACTTTCATAATGGGGGATAGTATCCACAGCTCAAAATTGATATGTTCTAGAAACATTTAGACAAAATAAAGGCAAATAAGTGCTTTACACCCACTCGCCTTCGAAGAGTTGAGGTCTGTTGTTCCAAATAAAATTGTTTCTAGGCCCTTTAAGCTCAGTGCCACTAGACAGGTGCAATGCTGATGTGATCTCTATTTAAAAAAAGATCAAAATAGTTGCAGACCTTTTAGCTTAATTTAACTATGGTTGGGAAGATACCTGAGAGTTTGATAAAAGGCCGCATGGAAGAGTTTTTGTTTAAAAAACATTAAGCAACAGACAGCATGGATTCATGAAAAACCTAAAGCTTCATTTTTATGAGGTAGTAAGCAACATATTAAGGAGTGGATGTGAAAATATTATACTTGGACATAATTACAGGCAGTCTCCAACTTACAAGCAGACCTAAAAGTATACATTATGTGAACATTTACTTTGTAAAACAACCCATTCAGCTTAACCACTTAGCCTCTCACATGTGTTCACACCTTATGGTCAGAGTAAATTTTACTTTTCTGTTATGGACCTGTTTTTTCCGCAATACCTTTGTAATTACTAAAGATAATCCAGGTAATACATATATTATTTAACCATTAGCCGCCCCGCCAATAGCCGTTTGGCGGCCGGCAAAATGCTTTAGCTTTCCGGGTGGACACCATATGGCGTCCTCCCGGGCATGCGCAGTTTGCGCTCTTGCAGAGCTGCGCAGCGGCGCGATCTGTCACCGGCCGTGTACCTCGGACACGGCCGATGACAGATCTGAGTACTGGCCCCTGTTGCCGGAACTATGTGACCTGCTGTGACCAATCACAGCAGGTCGCATGACAGTTTTATACAATGGATGACTTCATTCATGCCATCCATTGTATACTAGTGTCTAGCTGTGAATGGTCAAGGCGATCACATGCACATGTCATGTGATTAGCCGTGGCCAAATCACAGCTAAGCACAAAAAAAAAAAAAAACCCCGATTGAATCGATGTCATTCAGGTAAATGCTTGCTTATAGCAAATTGTGTAAAAAAAAAAAAAAATACTGATCACTTCCCCAAAGTAGTACAATGTTACTATGGTAACATTATACTACTTTGTCATAGTGAAATATGAAAAAGAAGATCTTTAAAAAAAAAAATAAAAATAAAATTATATATATATTGTTTTCGTGCTGTTACCAGTCAGTGTCCCTGATCTCCACCATGCCAGTTATATGATGATGCTGTACTGCACTGGTAACAGTATGTAAAATAAAAATAGTGAAAATAATTTTTTTTTTCATTTTCCGAAAAATTATGAAAAGAAAAATACAACTTCAAAAAACTCACCATGCCTCTTTTGAAGTACGTCGGACTGTCTACTTTGCAAAAAGGAGTCATTTGGACGATATCTGTACTTTTCTGACATTCTTGGACCACATGAAATTAGATTGGCTGTCAGTACTTCAGGATTGATCAATTTTCAGATCTATACCATAGTTTGTGAGCTCTATAACTTTCCTACAAACTAAAAAATACATCCTAATTTGGGTTATTTTCACCAAAGACATGTAGCAGAATACATCTTGGCCTAAATTTATGAAGAACAATTATTTATTTGCAAACTTTTATAACAGAAACAAAGAAAAACGTGTTTTTTTTTTCAAACTTTTCGGTCTTTTTTTGTTAATTTAGCAAAAAATAAAAACCCCAACGGTGATTAAATACCACCAAAAGAAAGCTCTAGTTGTGTGAAGAAAATGATAAAATTTTAGTTTGGGTACAGTGTTGTATGACCGCGCAATTGTCATTCAAAGTGTGAGAGCGCTGAAACCTGAACAATGGCCTGGGCAGGAAGGGGGTAAAAGTGCCCGGTATGGAAATAGTTAAGGACAAACAAGGCTTTCTTTTCCTGATATTGTCTTGCAACAATTATTTTTTTGCAACCCTTTGACAATAAAACACAACAAAACTAACCAAAAAGCACTATTTTATTTTTGAGCAGTGTTGGTTTAAAAATAAATGTTTTGAAAGCTACAGCTGCCTACTTCTTCTCTGATAACTATATATACAAATTATATGGCGCACGCCTAATGTGTAAAAAATACAATAGATTTAGAAATAGCAATGGAGCAAACAATTATAATTCCATAAAGTCCAGAATCAAAAATCAGTAAAAAGCACACAGTAGGCAGCTCCACCAAGAGACTGGAATATATCCCTGTAAAGAGCAGCAAAAAACAAGGGGGCGCCACTAAGTGCAATATTAAAACAATTTTTTAATAAGCCATAAGTATTGTACTCACATAATACCGGAAGTGAAGCGCATGTATAGACATAGATAGCTCTGGCACAGTGGCAAACTGAGGGCCTGGGGTCAGTAGGGGGCCCCATAAGATGTCCCTGGTACCTTTCATAGGCTTTTTTGGGTGTGGTTTGAGTGTGGGAGAGGACACAGGGGCCCCATGATCCCCTATTGCCCAGGGCCCCATGAGTTGTCAGTCCGCCCCTGCTCTGGCATGAAGGATCACAACCACTCCAGTGTTAATATATTCATGGCAGCATGGGGGAACAAACACAGCCAGAGAACCAGCCAGGCTTCGGTGCTTCACAGGAGGCACCAACTTCAGGAATCATCCTGGGACATGGAAGTGATGTCAGGGACCACCATGGAGCACACGGCCGGAAGTGACGTCAAGAGAGGGAGGATCCGTAGCCTTCAGCTGATTAGGGTGGTGAATAGTGATCCAAGATAAAGTGGATTATGTTGGAGAAGCATTGCGTGTCCTCTCATATGCAAAAACATATATAAAATTGAACAAGGATCCTTTACCCAAATTTATTGTTGAGGCTAATACCCTCATAGATACAGCTGAGAATCAGGGAGTTATTACCAAGACTGAAGCTGGCTTTTTTTGGAAAGAGTTTTATAAATATCCCTACTTTTACCATCTGAAAATCCACAAGGATGCTAAGAGTCACCCAGGACACCTTATAGTGGCCTCCATGGAGAGCAAGTTGCTTTTCAATGCATATCGACCACTTTTTGCAGCCCTTGGCCTAGTCCTTTCCCGCCTACATTAAAGATGGTATACATGTAATGGAACTACTGACAGGCCCTTGTACAAGTATATAAGAAGATTGTCCCCTTAGCCTATTAGGTTTGATAAAGGAGCTGATTGGTGCTCCAAAACGTGTCACGTAGGCTACAAAAGCTACATATCCTCCCTCCCTTGATGTCACTTCCAATCATGCGCTCAACAATGTTCCTTGACTTCACTTCCGGTTCTGAGTTCCATGGTGATTCTGGTAGTTGGTGCCTCCTGTGAAGCATGGAAGCCTCCTGTGACACCAACAGCTGCTGCATTCACCCCAATATGTTACCACATGAAACAGAAATATATAATCTCAAGTCAGTTCTGTGCTGCTTACTATTTTGCAATAAATAAAAATAATTCAATTAATAAACCATAAAGCAATAATACAATAAATAAATAAATGCAGTGAACAGTACATTACCAAAAACACAATTAATTCTGTGTAATAAGTGATATAAATATAAGATGTGTAATTAAATTCCCATAAATAGTGCAAAAAGTGCTCTGTGCAGTAACCACTGTGATTTCCTTAAAAGATCAGAGCAGGTAGTCTACCAGATGTCTTCCTATTCTTCTTTGTGCTCAATAATTTGGAATCTCCCTAGCTATGGACACTGTTCTCCTTAAAATAAGGCTGTGGGTATCTCCGCTGACAGAAACAATTGTACATGGCACCCAGTTGTCTCTCAAAATCCTTCTCTTCATTGCAGATCCTTTTAAGTCTAAGCATTTGCCCGATTCAGTTCATAAAATATTTTTGCCCAACATATGTACAAGGCAGTGCCAACTTGTCTTCCCTGTCCAGTTAACGTAACGTCCAAAAAACAGACAGATTGGCTATCAATCTGTCCATTGAATCTTAAATGAAGAGTTTGGTCATTAAGATAGGACAAAAAGTCTCTAGAAAGATCTTCTTGGGTCCTAGATCCCCCAAAACACAAAGCACAGGTAATCTATATACTGTAGCAATAAAACAACTTAATATAAGGATGAAAGGGATTACTGACCCCAAAGATGCACACCCTTTCCCACCAACCCATGAACAGTTTGGCAAGGGAGGGTGAAAAGCAGCCATGTGATTCCCATCTGCATCAGTTGTAAATTCTGAGCAGAGGGTTCATGTGCAACAAGCGAAAGGGTTGGTGTGAGGACACTGGGAGATTGGTACACCACTTTCTCTGAATGTCTTTCTACCAAATGTCTGTGCACCCTGATAGCTAGTTTCATGGCCTTTACAAAGGTGTTGGGCTTAGGGTAATTACCATAAAATCTTTAATCAAATCAGCTGACATCTTCTTAAATTGACTCCTCAAAGCTGGGCTGTTCCACCTGGAGTCTGGGGCCCAGAGACTGGAGCAGGGCTATATGCTGAAGGCCCAAGACTGGGGTCTCCTTGTAACAGAAAAAAATCTTATCTGTACCCACTGAGCTTCAGAGCCAAGAGAGCATGTTATGAGCTGAAAGAATAGCTCACAGCTGTGAACACAATTAAAATGATGCCTAGTACAATGTGTATGTAATTTACGTACACTGATAAATTTGCCTCAAACTATAATTTAAAAAGTCTGATTATTAAAATGACAAATGGAATGGTAAATCTCTGCATTTTATGAGAGCTTTGTTCCTTTTCAATGCTACATTGCTACACCTGCAGAGGAAAAAAATTGCTAGTGTAACATTAAGGTAACACAATTCAAGCTGATGAGGGTACAAACTAGTATGATACAGTTTAATTTTTTTCATGTATGCAATTGCGAAAGATTTGAATGGCCTTGCATTCAGTTACATGAGCATTTGATGCCTGCACAGTGAACACAAACGTCACCAATATCATCCAAAGTAATTGTAGCAGCTTAGAAAGCATTTACATGGAAAGATTTTTTTTTTCAGCCTAATGCACATGGTTGTTCTTTTCCATACAAGTAGAAGAAAGCACAGATGCTGCATACAGCTGCCCATGTAAATGAATGGCTCTAAGGGAGTGTATGGCGGTTTACACCTATAGTCTTGTATAGCGTATGGTTGTATTCCCTGAGAAATAAATGGTTTTAGATGGGTGTATGTGGGTTTATGATGATAGTCCCATAAACACAAGTATAGTGTATGGGAATACATTCATACTCTATATGTGTGTTTATACAAGTACCGGAATATGCCTGTGTACATTTGTGCACAGTTTTTCATTTCTGTATGTGACATCACCTGTGCTTTCCAGGTGTGAAAAAAGCCCACATTTTAAGCTGTGTGTGTGTGTGTGTGTATAAATACAGTATTTCATAAAGATATACACATAAACACAATGTATATATATATACAGCGGGGCAAAAAAGTATTTAGTCAGCCACCAATTGTGCAAGTTCTCCCACTTAAAAAGATGAGAGAGGCCTGTAATTGGCATCATAGGTAGACCTCAACTATGTGAGACAAAATGAGAAACAAAAATTCAGACAATCACATTGGCTGATTTGGAAAGAATTTATTTGCAAATTATGGTGGAAAATAAGTATTTGGTCAATATCAAAAGTTCATCTCAATACTTTGTTATATATCCTTTGTTGGCAATGACAGAGGTCAAACGATTCCTGTAAGTCTTCACAAGATTGGCACACACTGTTGCTGGTATGTTGGCCCATTCCTCCATGCAGAACTCCTCTAGAGCAGTGATGTTTTGGGGCTGTCGCTGGGCAACACGGACTTTCAACTCCCTCCAAAGGTTTTCTATGGGGTTGAGATCTAGAGACTGGCTAAGCCACTCCAGGACCTTGAAATGCTTCTTACGAAGCCACTCCTTCGTTGCCCGGATGGTATGTTTGGGATCATTGTCATGTTGGAAGACCCAGCCATGTTTCATCCTCAATGTCCTTGCTGATGGAAGGAGGTTTGCACTCAAAATCTCATGATACATGGCCCCATTCATTCTGTCCTGTACATGGATCAGTCGTCCTGGTCCCTTTGCAGAGAAACAGCCCCAAAGCATGATATTGCCACCCCCATGCTTCACAGTAGGTATGGTGTTCTTTGGATGCAACTCAGCATTCTCTCTCCTCCAAACACGATGAGTTGTGTTTCTACCAAACAGTTCTATTTTGGTTTCATCTGACCATATGACATTTTCCCAATCCTCTTCTGGATCATCCAAATGCTTTCTAGCAAACTTCAGACGGACCCGGACATGTACTGGCTTAAGCAGGGGGACACGTCTGGCACTGCAGGATCTGAGTCCCTGGCGGCGTAGTGTGTTACTGATGGTAGCCTTTGTTACGTTGGTCCCAGCTCTCTGCAGGTCATTCACTAGGTCTCCCCGTGTGGTCCTGGGATTTTTGCTCACCATCCTTGTGATCATTTTGACCCCACAGGGTGAGATCTTGCGTGTAGCCCCAGATCGAGGGAGATTATCAGTGGTCTTGTATGTCTTCCATTTTCTAATTATTGCTCCCACAGTTGATTTGTTCACACCAAGCTGCTTGCCTATTGCAGATTCAGTCTTCCCAGCCTGATGCAGGTCTACAATTTTGTTTCTGGTATCCTTCGACAGCTCTTTGGTCTTCACCATAGTGGAGTTTGGAGTGTGACTGTTTGAGGGTGTGGACAGGTGTCTTTTATACTGATAACAAGTTCAAACAGGTGCCATTGATACAGGTAATGAGTGCAGGACAGAGGAGCCTCTTAAAGAAGAAGGTACAGGTCTGTGATAGCCAGAAATCTTGCTTGTTTGTAGGTGACCAAATACTTATTTTCCACCATAATTTGCAAATAAATTCTTTCCAAATCAGCCAATGTGATTGTCTGGATTTTTTTTCTCATTTCGTCTCTCATAGTTGAGGTCTACCTATGATGCCAATTACAGGCCTCTCTCATCTTTTTAAGTGGGAGAACTTGCACAATTGGTGGCTGACTAAATGCTTTTTTGCCCCACTGTGTATATATATATATATATATATATACAGTATATATATATATATATACTGTATATACATATAGAGATCAGCCATAACATTATGATCACTGACAGGTAACCCTAATAACATTGGCACTTGAAAGTAGGCAGCAGGTTAACATATTGTCCCTGAAGTTGATGTTCTGAAAGCGGAAAAAATAGGCACTGTAGTCTGTTGCATATGAAGTTGCGTATTTTGTGCATTAGTACTGGACCACAGAGCAATGGAAGAAGTTGGCCTGGTTTGGTGAATCACTATATCTGTAACATCATGTGGATGGTTGGGTGCATGTGCAATGCTTACTTTGGGAAGAGATGGCACCTGGATGCACTTTGGGAAGTGTTCTGCTGGGAAAATTTGGGTCTTGTCTTTCGTGTGGATGTTACTTTGACATGTACCACCTACCTAAACATTGTTGCTGAGAAAGTACAAACCTTTATGGAAACAGTATTCTTTGATGCCAGTGACCTCTTTCAGCAGGATAATGCACCCTGCCACACTGAAAAAATGATTCAAGAACAGTTTGAGAAACACAACAAATTTGAGGTGTTGACCTGGTCTCCAAATTCTCCACATCTCTATCCAACAGAGCATCTGTGGGATGTGCTGGCAATACAAATCTGATCCATGGAGGTGCCACCTCGCAACTTACAAGACTTAAAGGATCTGCTACTGACAGCTGGGTGCCAGATGCCATGGCATACCTTCGGAGATCTAGTTGCTGTCTTCATTGCCAGAATACTTTACCTGACCTTTCTAGTACTTAACTTGCTCTAACCACAATGCTGTGTGGAACTATGGATAAAATAAGAAATAATTTATATAATGCAGTCTGTCACTAGCATTAACAGAGCAGTCCTTTTTTCTGAGTCCTCCTGTAACATGGTTTTATTTCCTGTTGATCCTGCCAGTAAGTCTTTTTGTTTTTCAGCTTTCTTTAATAGACCAAAAGTGGCAGTTAGAGGGTTGACACAAACCAACAGTAATGATAGTATTTATAATGGCCAGCTTTTTTGTTAAATCTGTATCCCAAAAGGAAAAACAAAACATTTCTAGGTTTTAATTTGTTAGCCACTTATGCAAAGTCCATGTAAATCTACTAGTCCATCTAACAAAGACATAAGCAACAGAGAGCACACATTCTCCCTAGTTTAACTCCATTTATTGATTTATTAAAAAAAACTAAAACCAATGCACTCACATAATGATGAAATATATAGGGCACATCAATCAGTAGTCCTCCTCAGCCTCTCCTTGGTTGCCACCGTGGTGTACAATGAAGGCTAGTACTGTGACAGCAGTCTCTGGATGACAACTTATCAGTTTCAGCAGGTGAGCGGTGGCTAAGCAAAGCGTACAGTCACTGCTGCGCATGTGCCTGGACCAGTCGCAGTAGCAGTAGTGGCTGCGGGGCTGTGGATAAGGGGGTACCACCAGTCCATCTGTACCGGGCCCAGGCAGCTGGGTGAGATGGATGTGGGCAGGGAAAGTGATCTGCACGGTTGGGGGGCAATTACTGGAACCGATCCACTGTATGTCTCTCTCTGTAGCATCTGAAAGCTGGATTCTTCTCCTCTCCCTCCCGCTGGTTTTCAGATGCAGCAGAGAGAGTCATACAGGGGATCGGTTCTAGTAACTGCCCCTGCTCACTTTACCGATCACCCTCCCTGTGCACATCTGATTCACCCAGCTGCCTGAGAGTGGGGGAAGAGTCAGATAATTATTTATTTATTTTTTCCATTTACATTTTTATTTTGATATTATACAAAAGGAAAGGAGTAAAACACATTACATCAACAATAATAATATACTATTCCTATACAAACCATTACAAACCATTTCCCCCCACTCCCCCAACCCTCCCCCTCCCCCCCAACAGTCCAATTCTTTCCTCTATCTGTATTAAATTCTCTTTATTTTATATCCCAAGAAAAAACTTCTTTATACCGTCTATACTTCCCCCCCTTATTCTCTTTAATTCTGCGTATTTTTTGGAGAATTCAAATTTCATCCAACTACTCCATATTTTTTTAAACTGTTCCATTTTATCTTCTTCCATATAACACAGATCCTCCATTCTAAAAATACTTTCTACTCTCTCTATCCAGTCTCCAATTTTTGGTGCCTCTATCACCTGCCAAAACGTAAGGATCAAACCCTTAGCTGCACTTATAAGATGGTACAATACTTTATTTTTATATAGTTCCGTTATTGGCTCAAAATAATAAAATAAACATTTCCACGGATCTCTCTGAATGTCTACCTCACATATTTCCTGAATAAGTTGAGCTATTTCCTTCCAGTAATTCTGTATATTCAGGCAATTCCACCATATGTGCGCCATTGTACCCATTTCCCCACACCCTCTACAGCACAAAGGGGAAATTTCTACTTGCTGTTTATGGGCAACACTTGGTGTAATATACCATCTAGCTATGCATTTGTAGTTCATTTCTACTGTGTGCATATTTGTTGCCTTGTGTATTAGGTTAAAGACATATTTCCTTTGCTGTGGGTTCTTTTATAAACCCAATTCCTTCTCCCATTTTCCTACATACTCAGGTGGGTATACTCAATCAGAATCCATAAGGATCTTATATATCCTTGAGGTGATATGCTTTGGAGTCACATCTCCATTCATTAATTTTTCAAATGGGTTCATGTCCTCCAATATCCTCAGCGGCTGAGCAAGACTCGAAACAAAATGGTGTAATTGGTTATACCTCCATTCATCCATCCTAACAAATAAATCTTTATTTTTTTTAAACTTTGAAATTTGCATATTTTCCCATCATTTGTAATATCTTTTATCCACCTTCCACCTTTTTTATCATTACCAGGTGGAAAAAATTCTGTTCCTACCAGTGGAATCATCAGTGAATTAAATTTCCATTTATTCTTACTGTGTAATCTATCCCATGTGCCCAATACTATCCTAGTGAGTGTGCTTGTATCTACATCCAATGTGCGAAACCTATGAGGTATCCATAACAGCTTCTCTAACTGTGATTTTCTTATTGCCCCTTCCATCTTTACCCAACTTTTCCCTTGTGAGTTAAATGACCAATCTACTACTCGTGATAAAATTGCAGCTATGTAATAGTTCTTCATATTTGGTAATCCCAGTCCTCCATTCCCCTATGTTCTGCACAACACTTCATGGCTTATTCTTGGTCTCTTTGCCCATATAAATTTAGTAATCATCTTTTTAATTATTATAAAGAATATTCCTGGAATGGAAATCAGGAGCATATGGAATTTATAAAATTTTTTTAGAAGTATCACCACCTTAACCAAGTTTATTCGTTCAATCCAAGAGGCACCTCCTTTTGTTAATCTTCTTAACTCCTCTTTTATTTCATTTATCAAGGGGATATCATTTAATCGATATAAACCTTTTACTAAGGAAAACAATTTTATTCCAAGATATCCTATTTCATTTTTCCTCCAGGAGAAAGGGAACTCTTTTTGTAAATTTTTCTTCTCTACTACTGAGAGATTGATATTTAAAATTTCTGATTTTACTGGATTTATCTTCAAATTTGATACCCCCCATACTGTCTTAATACTTACATTAAATTGGGCAGTGTAATTCTAGGCTTTGCGATATAGCACAACATATCGTCTGCATAAGCCGTGACTTTATGTTCTATTTCTCCTAATTGTATCCCACTTATATAAGTACATTTCCTAACCCTCTCCAAGAGTGGTTCCAATGTCAGCACAAACAGTAATGGGGATAGGGAACACCCCTGTCTAGTTCCATTATACATTTTAAAGAACTGAGAGAAGGATCCATTCACCTTTACCGACACTGATGGGCTCTTGTATAGTCCTTTTTATCCAGTTCTTCATTTTGGATCCCATTCTTAATGTTTCCAGCGTATCGAACATGAATCCCCAATTAACCCTGTCAAAGGCCTTTTCTGCATCGATCGATAATATTACTGGTGTTTTTTCTTTTTTTGTTCTTTGTATCAATATCAGGGACCTCAAGCTATTATCCCTCCCCTCTCTTCCTGGGACAAAGCCTACCTGGTCCAGGTGTACCCATTCAGGCATCAGGTCCTTCAATCTTGTTGCCAGGACCTTTGCATATAATTTGATATTGGTATTTATTAATGATATCGGACTATAACTCGCACATTGAGAGCTATCCTTCCCTTCCTTCAAAATGAGTGTGATGTGAGCTTGAAGAGATTCTTCCCGCATCTCTGATCACGGTCATATATCTACATATTTTGGGTACAAGAAGTTCTTTAATTTTTTTCAAATAACTTACTGTGTACCCATCTGGTCCTGGGCTTTTGCCTACAGTCATGTTTTTTAAGGCTAGATTGATTTTCTCTGGGGTGATAGGGCTCTCGAGGCTCTCCAATTTTTACTGAGATAATCGTGGCAAATCTACGTCATTTAAATATTTCTGTCTACTTTTTTTCTTCTCTTCTTTACCCTTTTGATTTCCCCCCTCCACATCATACAATTTACTGTAGTAATTATAAAACCTCCTAGCGATATCAGATGTCTTATATACGATCTCTCCCTTCTCATCTCTAATTTGTTTCTATAAACTGCCTGGATTTCTTATTCCTAATTCTTTTCATTAAGTGTTTTCCGGGTCTGTTCCCCCATTGATATCTTTCCTTTGCAACTTTATTAAATATCCTCCTAGTGTCTTGTTCCATCAGATCTTTCATCTCATCTCTTTTCAGTATTATCATCTGATATACATTTATTTTGTTCTATGTCTTTGTTCCAATTTATGTAGTTCTTCTATTATCAGCTTTATTTTTTCCCCTTTCTTTCTTCTTTTCTGTTCCTATGGAGATCAATATTCCTCTAATGTAAGCTTTATGTGTCTCCCATACTGTTGCCTCAGATATCCCCTCGGTCTCATTTATCTTAAAGAATTGTTCAATTTCCTGTTTTAACCTCTTCTCTACTTCAGGATCCTGTAGAAGCATTTCATTCAGTTTCCAAGAAAATATTTTATCGTTACCTCCGCCTGTTTGTAACCTCATCATGACAGGAGAGTGGTCTGAAACTGACAAGACCTCTATGTTTGATCCCTTCAATATCCCCAACTGTCTATGCTCAATCATTATATAGTCCAATCTGGAGTATGACCCGTGAACCTTCGAGAAGAAAGTATAGTATCTTTCCCTTGGATGATTTATTCTCCACACATCTACCAATTGATGCTTGTACAATAACTTTTTCAGTGATTTAAGACTCCTATCTCCCTCTCTCCTCGTGTATTCCCCTCCTTGTAACTTTCCCCTGATGAACAGGTACCGACCCGTGTCTTCCATTCTGTCCTCCACAGCGAAGTTTACTTTTGCCGAGAACCCTATTGCGACTCCTTTTGCCCCCCTTACAGGTGAATCCACGTATATCCACTAGAGATGAGCGAATTATTCAAAAATTTGATTCGACTGATTCGGCGAATTCGTGAAAAAATTTCGATTCGAGTCGAATATATTCGCTGCGAATTTAACTTATAAAAGGGTGTTTCTAGGCTTCAGAGAGCCTTTATATTAGTGCAGAACACTGTACCTTTAATTTAAATGCCCTTGGAGTCTGCTGGGGAAGAGAAATAATACTGACAGTCAGTATGACATGCAGATGAGTGCCGTCGATCTTAGAATCACCGCACACTTCACTCATTTGGGCAGTCACGGGGCCAAAACCAGAGTGTGGAGCCACAGTGTGGCGGTGGAGGCAGCAGCAATGGGAGGCCATACAACACCCTATGACAAAAATGGAAACCACCAGCAGTGTGAGGAGACCTGAAAGTGGCACATGGCAGAGTGTGGCGATGGAGACAGCAGCAATGAGAGGCCGTACAGGGACCCATGACACACTCTGGACCTGGCAGCAGCATGAGGAGGTGGTACAGGGGCCCATGACATATTACGGGCCTGGCAGCAGCATGAGGAGTTGGTACGGGGGCCCATGGCAGATTACGGGCCTGGCAGCAGCAATGGGAGGCCGTACAGGGACCCATGACACACTCTGGACCTGGCAGCAGCATGAGGAGGCGGTACAGGGGCCCATGACAGATTACGGGCCTGGCAGCAGCATGAGGAGTCGGTACGGGGGCCCATGACACACTCTGGACCTGGCAGCAGCATGAGGAGGCGGTACAGGGGCGCATGACAGATTACGAGCCTGGCAGCAGCAACTTGGACAGGAGGACGTTCAGCTTCTGCACCATCGGGTGCGTGCTCGCAAACTGTTGTCTCTTGGAAACGGATTCCAAGAAAGACTGCTGATGGAATCCGTGAAGAGGAGTAGCAGGAGAAGGAGCATCTGAACGAGCGGAATATGCCAACAAGCGACAACAGGGGCCCATGACAGATTACGGGCCTGGCAGAAGCATGAGGAGTCGGTACAGGGGCCCATGGCAGATTACGGGCCTGGCAGCAGCAATGGGAGGCCCGTAATCTGCCAGCACCCTATGACAAAAAATGGAACACACCAGCAGTGTGTGAGGAGACCTGAAAGTGGCACATGGCAGAGTGTGGCGATGGAGACAGCAGCAATGGGAGGCCGTACAGGGACCCATGAGAGACTCTGGACCTGGCAGCAGCATGAGGAGGCGGTACAGGGGCCCATGGCAGATTAGGGGCCTGGCAGCAGCTATGGGAGGCCCGTAATCTGCCAGCACCCTATGACAAAAAATGGAACACACCAGCAGTGTGAGGAGACCTGAAAGTGGCACATGGCAGAGTGTGGCGATGGAGACAGCAGCAATGGGAGGCCGTACAGGGACCCATGAGAGACTTTGGACTTGGCAGCAGCATGAGGAGGCGGTACTGGGGCCCATGGCAGATTACGGGCCTGGCAGCAGCAATGGGAGGCCCGTAATCTGCCAGCACCCTATGACAAAAAATGTAACACACCAGCAGTGTGAGGAGACCTGAAAGTGGCACATGGCAGAGTGTGGCGATGGAGACAGCAGCAATGGGAGGCGGTTCAGGGACCCATGAGACACTGTGGACCTGGCAGCAGCATGAGGAGGCGGTACAGGGGCCCATGGCAGATTAAGGCCTGGCAGCAGCAATGGGAGGCCCGTAATCTGCCAGCACCCTATGACAAAAAATGGAACACACCAGCAGTGTGTGAGGAGACCTGAAAGTGGCACATGGCATGAGACACTGTGGACCTGGCAGCAGCATGAGGAGGCGGTACAGGGGCCCATGGCAGATTACGGGCCTGGCAGCAGCAATGGGAGGCCCGTAATCTGCCAGCACCCTATGACAAAAAATGGAACACAACAGCAGTGTGAGGAGACCTGAAAGTGGCACATGGCATGAGACACTGTGGACCTGGCAGCAGCATGAGGAGGCGGTACAGGGGCCCATGGCAGATTAGGGGCCTGGCAGCAGCTATGGGAGGCCCGTAATCTGCCAGCACCCTATGACAAAAAATGGAACACACCAGCAGTGTGTGAGGAGACCTGAAAGTGGCACATGGCAGAGTGTGGCGATGGAGACAGCAGCAATGGGAGGCCGTACAGGGACCCATGGCAGATTAAGACCTGAAAGTGGCACATGTTTGGGGCATGATTCATGGCGGATTTAGTCAGTTGTGTCAGGAACTGGTGGTTTGAAATCCAGACTAATCCACGCCTGATTCATTTTAACAAACGTGAGTCTCTCCACACTTTGGGTGGACAGTCGTGTCCTCCGCGGAGTTACAATACCTCCTGCCGCACTAAACACGCGCTCCGATGCCACGCTACTGGCCGGGCATGACAGCCTTTCAAGGGCAAATTCAGCTAGTTGGGGCCAAAGGTCAAGTTTCATTGCCCAGTAGTCAAGGGGATTGTCTACCTCGGTTGGCAGGGTGCTGTCCAAGTAGGCCCAAGCCTGTTGTTTGAGGTCCTGCTCCAGGTCCACCTGATGCTGCTGCTGCTGCTGCGGCTGGTTAGTAGTTTCCTCACTGCGCTGGTGAAGAAAGCTACTCATCATCGACTGCAGACTGAGGCAGCCGCTGCTGGTGGAGCTGCCACTGCTCCTACCACCCCACCCCTCCCCTGCTGCCATGGCAGCGGAACGCGAGCGCACAGGGCCCACAGTGTCTGAGGATGGACGTTGGCGCAGAAAGGCAGAGACCAACTGACTATATAGGTGGTTTTTATAGTACGTTATTTTGGCCTCCCTCTCAGCAGGTGTGAAAAAGGCCACCATTTTTGAACGGTAGCGAGGGTCCAACAAGGTGGACAGCCAAAAGTCATCCCTCTGTCTGATGGTTATTATTCGGCTGTCGCTACGCAAGCAACCGAGCATGCTATGGGCCATTTGTGCCAAGGAATGCGAGGGACTCCCTGCCTCCATCTCCACAGCATACTGCCACGGTGCGTCTGGGTCCTCTGTCTCCTCCTCCTCCTCCTCTACCAGATGCTCCTGCTCCTCCACTCCTGTCCGCTGAGTGGAAAAACCACCCATTTCACTCAATAATTCCTGAGCACAAATGTCCTCCTCTACCTCCTCCTCTTCTTCCTGTCCTGCCCCCACAGGGGTCATGTGGCGTTGAGATCTGTGCGCCACGTCTACCGCACCCTGACCAGCCATTGTTAACAGCATTTGTTCCAGGACGTGCAACAGAGGAATGACGTCGTTCATCCCATAGTCCTGCCGACTCACGAATAGCGTGGCCTCCTCAAAGGGCCTGAGCAAGCGGCAGGTGTCACGCATGAGCTGCCAATGGCTGACATCTAAGTTACACAGGGGAGTACCTTTATCCGCTTGTAACATCAGGAAATCGGTGATGGCCTTTCGCTGTTCATAAAGGCGGTCTAACATGTGTAGGGTTGAATTCCTCCTTGTTGCAACGTCGCAGATCAGGCGATGCTGTGGAATTCCGTTCTGCCGCTGCAGCTCAAGGAGGGTGTGCTTTGCGGTGTAGGAATGGCTGAATTGCATGCAAAGTTTACGTGACATTTTAAGGATGTCTTGCAGTGGGATGGTGGATTTTAGGAACCGCTTGACAACCAGATTGAACACGTGAGCCATGCATGGCGCATGGCACAACCTTCCTTGACGCAGAGCAGACACCATGTTCTTTCCGTTGTCGGTCAACATGGTTCCGATTTTCAGTTTGCGCGGAGACAGCCATCTGTCGATTTCTCTGTTCATTACACTAAGAAGTTCCTCCCCTGTGTGACTACGTTCGCCAAGGCATACCAGGTGCAGCACAGCGTGACACCGTTGCGCCCTGCACATGTGATATGCCGGTCGGGTAATGGGACTTGGCACGGGGGTGGCGGCTGAGGACACGGCGGAAGAAGAGGTGGTAGAGGCGGACATCTTTGCCAGACCAAGGACGTGCAAACGTGGAGGCAAAAGCGGCGTGACCTGTCCAAGTTGCTGGTGCGGCTGTGACGGCACCACGTTCACCCAGTGGGCCGTAAATGACATGTACTGTCCCTGACCGTAGTTACAGCTCCACACGTCGGCGCTGCCGTGCACTTTGGCAGAGACCGACATGCTCAAAGACTGGCCCACCATCTCTTCTACATGTGAATGCAGGGCTGGCACTGCCTTTTTGGCAAAGAAATGACGGCTTGGCACTCTCCACCGCGGCGCGGCACAAGCCATCATTTCTCGGAAAGGTGCTGAGTCCAACACTTGGAAAGGGAGGGACTGCAGCACCAGCAACTTGGACAGGAGGACGTTCAGGTTTTGCACCGTCGGGTGCGTGCTCGCAAACTGTTGTCTCTTGGAAACGGATTCCAAGAAAGACTGCTGACGGAATCCGTGAAGAGGAGTAGCAGGAGAAGGAGCATCTGAACGAGCGGAAGATGCCAACAAGCGACAACTCCCCTCAGCAGAGGTGTTGGAGCCTTGACTGGCTGATAGAGGGCGATTGACGTCGGGTGACGGAGCAAGTTACGGAGCGGGTGATGGAGCGGGGGCTGGGGCGGGCAGAACCGCCGTATCTTTATCACGGTTTTCCCAGGCCACCAAATGGCGACGCTGCATATGCTGCCGCAACGCTGTAGTCCCAACATGGGCCCCCTGGCCACGCTTGACTTTCTGGCCACATAGTCGACATACGGCTACGTTTACTTCCTCGGGCGGCTTGACAAAAAATTGCCACACCGCCGAGTAGGAAACTTTGCCACCGATACTCCTCACTGGCTGACTGCTGCTTCCTCCGTGCACACCGGCACCACTACTGGCCGTGGTGGTAGGCTGCAGGGGAGCTGGTGCTGTACTCCGTGGCCGTTTGCCTCCACTGACACTGCTGCGACCCTGCTGCCTCCTGGGCAACCCACCGACTGTTTTGCTCGCTGCCAAGCTGCCACCCTCTTCTCCTGATGATGCGGAAGCAATAGCCTGATGACGACGAGGCTGCCAAGTGCGATCAGCCTCATCATCATCAATTAGGGTCTCCGCCTCACTACTAGCCCCCTCGGCTGCGTGTGGGTCAGGAGACAGACCTGTCTCTAGACCGGCTACCGAGCCACTCTCCTCGCCACTACTGCTTCGCCTGGCTGCTGAAGAGGCGGATGTCTCCCCCCCGTTCCTGACCGCCCTCTGTTAGCTCTTCCTCACTGTACAGTGGGGCTGAGCCCACAGCATGCGATACTTCGCTTGGTGAGGGAACACCAAAGGACAGGGGCAGGTAGAGGACAGGTGATTTCAGTGGGCTTGCTCCCGGGCCATGCCAACTAACGGTTGTGTCTGACGTACCCACCGACCGTTGGCTGTAGGTGTCAGAGGTGACCTGGGAAGAGGAAGACGACCGAGCCAACCAATCGATGACGGCAGGGTTGTCGGTAGAGACACGACCGCTTCATGACACCGGGAGCACTGGCCTCTGGCTGCGAATAGTGCTGCCTCGACCCCTTCCTCTGCTGCCACGTCTGCTCGCTCCTAAAACATTGCCTCCTCTGCCACTCCTATGCATGTTGTCTGACATACTCTTTAATTAAACGATTCTGTGTCCCTGAGTAACAATTCTGTGTCTGTCCCTGAGTAACAATTCTGTGTCCCTCAGTAACAATTCTGTGTCCCTCAGTAACAATTCTGTGTCCCTCAGTAACAATTCTGTGTCTGTCGCTGAGTAACAATTCTGTGTCCCTCAGTAACAATTCTGTGTCCCTCAGTAACAATTCTGTGTCTGTCCCTGAGTAACAATTCTGTGTCTGTCCCTGAGTAACAATTCTGTGTCTGTCCCTGAGTAACAATTCTGTGTCCCTGAGTAACAATTCTGTGTCCTTCAGTAACAATTCTGTGTCCTTCAGTAAGAATTCTGTGTCCCTCAGTAACAATTCTGTGTCCCTCAGTAACAATTCTGTGTCCCTCAGTAACAATTCTGTGTCTGTCCCTGAGTAACAATTCTGTGTCTGTCGCTGAGTAACAATTCTGTGTCCCTCAGTAACAATTCTGTGTCCCTCAGTAACAATTCTGTGTCTGTCCCTGAGTAACAATTCGGTGTCTGTCCCTGAGTAACAATTCTGTGTCTGTCCCTGAGTAACAATTCTGTGTCTGTCCCTCAGTAACAATTCTGTGTCCCTCAGTAACAATTCTGTGTCCCTGAGTAACAATTCTGTGTCCCTCAGTAACAATTCTGTGTCCCTCAGTAACAATTCTGTGTCCCTGAGTAACAATTCTGTGTCCCTCAGTAACAATTCTGTGTCCCTCAGTAACAATTCTGTGTCTGTCCCTGAGTAACAATTCTGTGTCTGTCGCTGAGTAGCAATTCTGTGTCCCTCAGTAACAATTCTGTGTCCCTCAGTAACAATTCTGTGTCTGTCCCTGAGTAACAATTCTGTGTCTGTCCCTGAGTAACAATTCTGTGTCCCTGAGTAACAATTCTGTGTCCCTCAGTAACAATTCTGTGTCCCTGAGTACGAATTCTGTGTCCCTCAGTAACAATTCTGTGTCCCTCAGTAACAATTCTGTGTATGTCCCTGAGTAACACTTCTGTGTCTGTCGCTGAGTAACAATTCTGTGTCCCTCAGTAACAATTCTGTGTCCCTCAGTAACAATTCTGTGTCTGTCCCTGAGTAACAATTCTGTGTCTTTCCCTGAGTAACAATTCTGTGTCTGTCCCTGAGTAACAATTCTGTGTCTGTCCGTGAGTAACAATTCTGTGTCCCTCAGTAACAATTCTGTGTCCCTGAGTAACAATTCTGTGTCTGTCGCTGAGTAACAATTCTGTGTCCCTCAGTAACAATTCTGTGTCCCTCAGTAACAATTCTGTGTCTGTCCCTGAGTAACAATTCTGTGTCTGTCCCTGAGTAACAATTCTGTGTCTGTCCCTGAGTAACAATTCTGTGTCCCTGAGTAACAATTCTGTGTCCTTCAGTAACAATTCTGTGTCCCTCAGTAAGAATTCTGTGTCCCTCAGTAACAATTCTGTGTCCCTCAGTAACAATTCTCTGTCCCTCAGTAACAATTCTGTGTCTGTCCCTGAGTAACAATTCTGTGTCTGTCGCTGAGTAACAATTCTGTGTCCCTCAGTAACAATGCTGTGTCCCTCAGTAACAATTCTGTGTCTGTCCCTGAGTAACAATTCGGTGTCTGTCCCTGAGTAACAATTCTGTGTCTGTCCCTGAGTAACAATTCTGTGTCTGTCCCTCAGTAACAATTCTGTGTCCCTCAGTAACAATTCTGTGTCCCTGAGTAACAATTCTGTGTCCCTCAGTAACAATTCTGTGTCCCTCAGTAACAATTCTGTGTCCCTGAGTAACAATTCTGTGTCCCTCAGTAACAATTCTGTGTCCCTCAGTAACAATTCTGTGTCTGTCCCTGAGTAACAATTCTGTGTCTGTCGCTGAGTAACAATTCTGTGTCCCTCAGTAACAATTCTGTGTCCCTCAGTAACAATTCTGTGTCTGTCCCTGAGTAACAATTCTGTGTCCCTGAGTAACAATTCTGTGTCCCTCAGTAACAATTCTGTGTCCCTCAGTAACAATTCTGTGTCCCTGAGTACGAATTCTGTGTCCCTGAGTTACAATTCTGTGTCCCTCAGTAACAATTCTGTGTATGTCCCTGAGTAACACTTCTGTGTCTGTCACTGAGTAACAATTCTGTGTCCCTCAGTAACAATTCTGTGTCCCTCAGTAACAATTCTGTGTCCCTGAGTAACAATTCTGTGTCCCTCAGTAACAATTCTGTGTCTGTCCCTGAGTAACAATTCTGTGTCTGTCCCTGAGTAACAATTCTGTGTCTGTCCCTGAGTAACAATTCTGTGTCCCTGAGTAACAATTCTGTGTCCTTCAGTAACAATTCTGTGTCCCTCAGTAAGAATTCTGTGTCCCTCAGTAACAATTCTGTGTCCCTCAGTAACAATTCTGTGTCTGTCCCTGAGTAACAATTCTGTGTCTGTCGCTGAGTAACAATTCTGTGTCCCTCAGTAACAATTCTGTGTCCCTCAGTAACAATTCTGTGTCTGTCCCTGAGTAACAATTCGGTGTCTGTCCCTGAGTAACAATTCTGTGTCTGTCCCTGAGTAACAATTCTGTGTCTGTCCCTCAGTAACAATTCTGTGTCCCTCAGTAACAATTCTGTGTCCCTGAGTAACAATTCTGTGTCCCTCAGTAACAATTCTGTGTCCCTCAGTAACAATTCTGTGTCCCTGAGTAACAATTCTGTGTCCCTCAGTAACAATTCTGTGTCCCTCAGTAACAATTCTGTGTCTGTCCCTGAGTAACAATTCTGTGTCTGTCGCTGAGTAACAATTCTGTGTCCCTCAGTAACAATTCTGTGTCCCTCAGTAACAATTCTGTGTCTGTCCCTGAGTAACAATTCTGTGTCTGTCCCTGAGTAACAATTCTGTGTCCCTGAGTAACAATTCTGTGTCCCTCAGTAACAATTCTGTGTCCCTGAGTACGAATTCTGTGTCCCTCAGTAACAATTCTGTGTCCCTCAGTAACAATTCTGTGTATGTCCCTGAATAACACTTCTGTGTCTGTCGCTGAGTAACAATTCTGTGTCCCTCAGTAACAATTCTGTGTCCCTCAGTAACAATTCTGTGTCTGTCCTTGAGTAACAATTCGGTGTCTTTCCCTGAGTAACAATTCTGTGTCTGTCCCTGAGTAACAATTCTGTGTCTGTCCGTGAGTAACAATTCTGTGTCCCTCAGTAACAATTCTGTGTCCCTGAGTAACAATTCTGTGTCTGTCGCTGAGTAACAATTCTGTGTCCCTCAGTAACAATTCTGTGTCCCTCAGTAACAATTCTGTGTCTGTCCCTGAGTAACAATTCGGTGTCTGTCCCTGAGTAACAATTCTGTGTCTGTCCCTGAGTAACAATTCTGTGTCTGTCCCTGAGTAACAATTCTGTGTCCCTCAGTAAAAATTCTGTGTCCCTCAGTAACAATTCTGTGTCACTGAGTAACAATTCTGTGTCCCTCAGTAACAATTCTGTGTCCCTCAGTAACAATTCTGTGTCCCTCAGTAACAATTCTGTGTCCCTCAGTAACAATTCTGTGTCCCTTAGTAACAATTCTGTGTCCCTCAGTAACAATTCTGTGTCTGTCCCTGAGTAACAATTCTGTGTCGGTCGCTGAGTAACAATTCTGTGTCCCTCAGTAACAATTCTGTGTCCCTCAGTAACAATTCTGTGTCTGTCCCTGAGTAACAATTCTGTGTCTGTCCCTGAGTAACAATTCTGTGTCCCTGAGTAACAATTCTGTGTCCCTCAGTAACAATTCTGTGTCCCTCAGTAACAATTCTGTGTCCCTGAGTACGAATTCTGTGTCCCTCAGTAACAATTCTGTGTCCCTCAGTAACAATTCTGTGTATGTCCCTGAATAACACTTCTGTGTCTGTCGCTGAGTAACAATTCTGTGTCCCTCAGTAACAATTCTGTGTCCCTCAGTAACAATTCTGTGTCCCTGAGTAACAATTCTGTGTCCCTCAGTAACAATTCTGTGTCCCTCAGTAACAATTCTGTGTCTGTCCCTGAGTAACAATTCTGTGTCTGTCGCTGAGTAACAATTCTGTGTCCCTCAGTAACAATTCTGTGTCCCTCAGTAACAATTCTGTGTCTGTCCCTGAGTAACAATTCTGTGTCTGTCCCTGAGTAACAATTCTGTGTCCCTGAGTAACAATTCTGTGTCCCTCAGTAACAATTCTGTGTCCCTGAGTACGAATTCTGTGTCCCTCAGTAACAATTCTGTGTCCCTCAGTAACAATTCTGTGTATGTCCCTGAGTAACACTTCTGTGTCTGTCGCTGAGTAACAATTCTGTGTCCCTCAGTAACAATTCTGTGTCCCTCAGTAACAATTCTGTGTCTGTCCCTGAGTAACAATTCGGTGTCTTTCCCTGAGTAACAATTCTGTGTCTGTCCCTGAGTAACAATTCTGTGTCTGTCCGTGAGTAACAATTCTGTGTCCCTCAGTAACAATTCTGTGTCCCTGAGTAACAATTCTGTGTCTGTCGCTGAGTAACAATTCTGTGTACCTCAGTAACAATTCTGTGTCCCTCAGTAACAATTCTGTGTCTGTCCCTGAGTAACAATTCTGTGTCTGTCCCTGAGTAACAATTCTGTGTCTGTCCCTGAGTAACAATTCTGTGTCCCTGAGTAACAATTCTGTGTCCTTCAGTAACAATTCTGTGTCCCTCAGTAAGAAATCTGTGTCCCTCAGTAACAATTCTGTGTCCCTCAGTAACAATTCTGTGTCCCTCAGTAACAATTCTGTGTCTGTCCCTGAGTAACAATTCTGTGTCTGTCGCTGAGTAACAATTCTGTGTCCCTCAGTAACAATTCTGTGTCCCTCAGTAACAATTCTGTGTCTGTCCCTGAGTAACAATTCGGTGTCTGTCCCTGAGTAACAATTCTGTGTCTGTCCCTGAGTAACAATTCTGTGTCTGTCCCTCAGTAACAATTCTGTGTCCCTGAGTAACAATTCTGTGTCTGTCCCTGAGTAACAATTCTGTGTCCCTCAGTAACAATTCTGTGTCCCTCAGTAACAATTCTGTGTCACTGAGTAACAATTCTGTGTCCCTCAATAACAATTCTGTGTCCCTCAGTAACAATTCTGTGTCCCTCAGTAACAATTCTGTGTCCCTCAGTAACAATTCTGTGTCCCTTAGTAACAATTCTGTGTCCCTCAGTAACAATTCTGTGTCTGTCCCTGAGTAACAATTCTGTGTCGGTCGCTGAGTAACAATTCTGTGTCCCTCAGTAACAATTCTGTGTCCCTCAGTAACAATTCTGTGTCTGTCCCTGAGTAACAATTCTGTGTCTGTCCCTGAGTAACAATTCTGTGTCCCTGAGTAACAATTCTGTGTCCCTCAGTAACAATTCTGTGTCCCTCAGTAACAATTCTGTGTCCCTGAGTACGAATTCTGTGTCCCTCAGTAACAATTCTGTGTCCCTCAGTAACAATTCTGTGTATGTCCCTGAATAACGCTTCTGTGTCTGTCGCTGAGTAACAATTCTGTGTCCCTCAGTAACAATTCTGTGTCCCTCAGTAACAATTCTGTGTCCCTGAGTAACAATTCTGTGTCCCTCAGTAACAATTCTGTGTCCCTCAGTAACAATTCTGTGTCTGTCCCTGAGTAACAATTCTGTGTCTGTCGCTGAGTAACAATTCTGTGTCCCTCAGTAACAATTCTGTGTCCCTCAGTAACAATTCTGTGTCTGTCCCTGAGTAACAATTCTGTGTCTGTCCCTGAGTAACAATTCTGTGTCCCTGAGTAACAATTCTGTGTCCCTCAGTAACAATTCTGTGTCCCTGAGTACGAATTCTGTGTCCCTCAGTAACAATTCTGTGTCCCTCAGTAACAATTCTGTGTATGTCCCTGAGTAACACTTCTGTGTCTGTCGCTGAGTAACAATTCTGTGTCCCTCAGTAACAATTCTGTGTCCCTCAGTAACAATTCTGTGTCTGTCCCTGAGTAACAATTCGGTGTCTTTCCCTGAGTAACAATTCTGTGTCTGTCCCTGAGTAACAATTCTGTGTCTGTCGCTGAGTAACAATTCTGTGTCCCTCAGTAACAATTCTGTGTCCCTGAGTAACAATTCTGTGTCTGTCGCTGAGTAACAATTCTGTGTCCCTCAGTAACAATTCTGTGTCATTCAGTAACAATTCTGTGTCTGTCCCTGAGTAACAATTCTGTGTCTGTCCCTGAGTAACAATTCTGTGTCTGTCCCTGAGTAACAATTCTGTGTCCCTGAGTAACAATTCTGTGTCCTTCAGTAACAATTCTGTGTCCCTCAGTAAGAAATCTGTGTCCCTCAGTAACAATTCTGTGTCCCTCAGTAACAATTCTGTGTCCCTCAGTAACAATTCTGTGTCTGTCCCTGAGTAACAATTCTGTGTCTGTCGCTGAGTAACAATTCTGTGTCCCTCAGTAACAATTCTGTGTCCCTCAGTAACAATTCTGTGTCTGTCCCTGAGTAACAATTCGGTGTCTGTCCCTGAGTAACAATTCTGTGTCTGTCCCTGAGTAACAATTCTGTGTCTGTCCCTCAGTAACAATTCTGTGTCCCTGAGTAACAATTCTGTGTCCCTCAGTAACAATTCTGTGTCCCTCAGTAACAATTCTGTGTCCCTGAGTAACAATTCTGTGTCCCTCAGTAACAATTCTGTGTCCCTCAGTAACAATTCTGTGTCTGTCCCTGAGTAACAATTCTGTGTCTGTCGCTGAGTAACAATTCTGTGTCCCTCAGTAACAATTCTGTGTCCCTCAGTAACAATTCTGTGTCTGTCCCTGAGTAACAATTCTGTGTCTGTCCCTGAGTAACAATTCTGTGTCCCTGAGTAACAATTCTGTGTCCCTCAGTAACAATTCTGTGTCCCTGAGTAACAATTCTGTGTCCCTCAGTAACAATTCTGTGTCCCTGAGTACGAATTCTGTGTCCCTCAGTAACAATTCTGTGTCCCTCAGTAACAATTCTGTGTATGTCCCTGAGTAACACTTCTGTGTCTGTCGCTGAGTAACAATTCTGTGTCCCTCAGTAACAATTCTGTGTCCCTGAGTAACAATTCTGTGTCCCTCAGTAACAATTCTGTGTCTGTCCCTGAGTAACAATTATGTGTCTGTCCCTGAGTAACAATTCTGTGTCTGTCCCTGAGTAACAATTCTGTGTCCCTGAGTAACAATTCTGTGTCCTTCAGTAACAATTCTGTGTCCCTCAGTAAGAATTCTGTGTCCCTCAGTAACAATTCTGTGTCCCTCAGTAACAATTCTGTGTCTGTCCCTGAGTAACAATTCTGTGTCTGTCGCTGAGTAACAATTCTGTGTCCCTCAGTAACAATTCTGTGTCCCTCAGTAACAATTCTGTGTCTGTCCCTGAGTAACAATTCGGTGTCTGTCCCTGAGTAACAATTCTGTGTCTGTCCCTCAGTAACAATTCTGTGTCTGTCCCTCAGTAACAATTCTGTGTCCCTCAGTAACAATTCTGTGTCCCTCAGTAACAATTCTGTGTCCCTCAGTAACAATTCTGTGTCCCTCAGTAACAATTCTGTGTCCCTGAGTAACAATTCTGTGTCCCTCAGTAACAATTCTGTGTCTGTCCCTGAGTAACAATTCTGTGTCTGTCGCTGAGTAACAATTCTGTGTCCCTCAGTAACAATTCTGTGTCCCTCAGTAACAATTCTGTTTCTGTCCCTGAGTAACAATTCTGTGTCTGTCCCTGAGTAACAATTCTGTGTCCCTGAGTAACAATTCTGTGTCCCTCAGTAACAATTCTGTGTCCCTCAGTAACAATTCTGTGTCCCTCAGTAACAATTCTGTGTCCCTTAGTAACAATTCTGTGTCCCTCAGTAACAATTCTGTGTCCCTCAGTAACAATTCTGTGTCTGTCCCTGAGTAACAATTCTGTGTCTGTCCCTGAGTAACAATTCTGTGTCCCTCAGTAACAATTCTGTGTCCCTCAGTAACAATTCTGTGTCCCTCAGTAACAATTCTGTGTCCCTCAGTAACAATTCTGTGTCTGTCCCTGAGTAACAATTCTGTGTCTGTCGCTGAGTAACAATTCTGTGTCCCTCAGTAACAATTCTGTGTCTGTCCCTGAGTAACAATTCTGTGTCTGTCCCTGAGTAACAATTCTGTGTCCCTCAGTAACAATTCTGTGTCCCTGAGTAACAATTCTGTGTCCCTCAGTAACAATTCTGTGTCCCTCAGTAACAATTCTGTGTCTGTCCCTGAGTAACAATTCTGTGTCTGTCGCTGAGTAACAATTCTGTGTCACTCAGTAACAATTCTGTGTCCCTCAGTAACAATTCTGTGTCTGTCCCTGAGTAACAATTCGGTGTCTGTCCCTGAGTAACAATTCTGTGTCTGTCCCTGAGTAACAATTCTGTGTCCCTCAGTAACAATTCTGTGTCCCTCAGTAACAATTCTGTGTCCCTGAGTAACAATTCTGTGTCCCTCAGTAACAATTCTGTGTCCCTCAGTAACAATTCTGTGTCCCTGAGTAACAATTCTGTGTCCCTCAGTAACAATTCTGTGTCCCTCAGTAACAATTCTGTGTCCCTCAGTAACAATTCTGTGTCTGCCCCTGAGTAACAATTCTGTGTCTGTCGCTGAGTAATAATTCTGTGTCCCTCAGTAACAATTCTGTGTCCCTCAGTAACAATTCTGTGTCCCTGAGTAACAATTCTGTGTCTGTCGCTGAGTAACAATTCTGTGTCCCTCAGTAACAATTCTGTGTCCCTCAGTAACAATTCTGTGTCTGTCCCTGAGTAACAATTCTGTGTCTGTCCCTGAGTAACAATTCTGTGTCCCTGAGTAACAATTCTGTGTCCCTCAGTAACAATTCTGTGTCCCTCAGTAACAATTCTGTGTCTGTCCCTAAGTAACAATTCTGTGGCACTAAGTAACCTTTCTGTGGCCCTAAGTAAAGTTTCTTTGGCCCTAAGTAACGATTCTGTGGCCCTAAGTAACGTTTCTGTAGCCCTAAGTAACGTTTCTGTGGCCCTAAGTAACGTTTCTGTGGCCCTAAGTAACGTTTCTGTGTCCCTCAGTAACAATTCTGTATCCCTCAGTAACAATTCTGTGTCTGTACCTCAGTAACAATTCTGTGTCCCTCAGTAACAATTCTGTGTCTGTCCCTGAGTAACAATTCTGTGTCTGTCCCTGAGTAACAATTCTGTGTCCCTAAGTAACGTTTCTGTGGCCCTAAGTAACGGTTCTGTGGCCCTCAGTAACAAATCTGTGTCCCTCAGTAACAATTCTTTGTCTGTCCCTAAGTAACAATTCTGTGGCCCTAAGTAACGTTTCTGTGGCCCTAAGTAACGTTTCTGTGGCCCTAAGTAACGATTCTGTGTCCCTCAGTAACAATTCTGTGTCTGTCCCTAAGTAACAATTCTGTGTCTGTCCCTGAGTAACAATTCTGTGTCCCTAAGTAACGTTTCTGTGGCCCTAAGTAACAGTTCTGTGGCCCTCAGTAACAATTCTGTGTCCATCAGTAACAATTCTGTGTCTGTCCCTAAGTAACAATTCTGTGTCCCTAAGTAACGTTTCTGTGGCCCTAAGTAACAGTTCTGTGGCCCTCAGTAACAATTCTGTGTCCCTCAGTAACAATTCTGTGTCTGTCCCTAAGTAACAATTCTGTGGCCCTAAGTAACGTTTCTGTGGCCCTAAGTAACAGTTCTGTGGCCCTCAGTAACAATTCTGTGTCCCTCAGTAACAATTCTGTGTCTGTCCCTAAGTAACAATTCTGTGTCTGTCCCTGAGTAACAATTCTGTGTCTGTCGCTGAGTAACAATTCTGTGTCCCTCAGTAACAATTCTGTGTCCCTCAGTAACAATTCTGTGTCTGTCCCTGAGTAACAATTCGGTGTCTGTCCATGAGTAACAATTCTGTGTCTGTCCCTGAGTAACAATTCTGTGTCTGTCCCTCAGTAACAATTCTGTGTCCCTCAGTAACAATTCTGTGTCCCTGAGTAACAATTCTGTGTCCCTCAATAACAATTCTGTGTCCCTCAGTAACAATTCTGTGTCCCTGAGTAACAATTCTGTGTCCCTCAGTAACAATTCTGTGTCCCTCAGTAACAATTCTGTGTCTGTCCCTGAGTAACAATTCTGTGTCTGTCACTGAGTAACAATTCTGTGTCCCTCAGTAACAATTCTGTGTCCCTCAGTAACAATTCTGTGTCTGTCCCTGAGTAACAATTCTGTGTCTGTCCCTGAGTAACAATTCTGTGTCCCTGAGTAACAATTCTGTGTCCCTCAGTAACAATTCTGTGTCCCTGAGTACGAATTCTGTGTCCCTCAGTAACAATTCTGTGTCCCTCAGTAACAATTCTGTGTATGTCCCTGAGTAACACTTCTGTGTCTGTCGCTGAGTAACAATTCTGTGTCCCTCAGTAACAATTCTGTGTCCCTCAGTAACAATTCTGTGTCTGTCCCTGAGTAACAATTCGGTGTCTTTCCCTGAGTAACAATTCTGTGTCTGTCCCTGAGTAACAATTCTTTGTCTGTCCGTGAGTAACAATTCTGTGTCCCTCAGTAACAATTCTGTGTCCCTGAGTAACAATTCTGTGTCTGTCGCTGAGTAACAATTCTGTGTCCCTCAGTAACAATTCTGTGTCCCTCAGTAACAATTCTGTGTCTGTCCCTGAGTAACAATTCGGTGTCTGTCCCTGAGTAACAATTCTGTGTCTGTCCCTGAGTAACAATTCTGTGTCCCTGAGTAACAATTCTGTGTCCTTCAGTAACAATTCTGTGTCCCTCAGTAAGAATTCTGTGTCCCTCAGTAACAATTCTGTGTCCCTCAGTAACAATTCTGTGTCCCTCAGTAACAATTCTGTGTCTGTCCCTGAGTAACAATTCTGTGTCTGTCGCTGAGTAACAATTCTGTGTCCCTCAGTAACAATTCTGTGTCCCTCAGTAACAATTCTGTGTCTGTCCCTGAGTAACAATTCGGTGTCTGTCCCTGAGTAACAATTCTGTGTCTGTCCCTGAGTAACAATTCTGTGTCTGTCCCTCAGTAACAATTCTGTGTCCCTCAGTAACAATTCTGTGTCCCTGAGTAACAATTCTGTGTCCCTCAGTAACAATTCTGTGTCCCTCAGTAACAATTCTGTGTCCCTGAGTAACAATTCTGTGTCCCTCAGTAACAATTCTGTGTCCCTCAGTAACAATTCTGTGTCTGTCCCTGAGTAACAATTCTGTGTCTGTCGCTGAGTAACAATTCTGTGTCCCTCAGTAACAATTCTGTGTCCCTCAGTAACAATTCTGTGTCTGTCCCTGAGTAACAATTCTGTGTCTGTCCCTGAGTAACAATTCTGTGTCCCTGAGTAACAATTCTGTGTCCCTCAGTAACAATTCTGTGTCCCTGAGTACGAATTCTGTGTCCCTCAGTAACAATTCTGTGTCCCTCAGTAACAATTCTGTGTATGTCCCTGAGTAACACTTCTGTGTCTGTCGCTGAGTAACAATTCTGTGTCCCTCAGTAACAATTCTGTGTCCCTCAGTAACAATTCTGTGTCTGTCCCTGAGTAACAATTCGGTGTCTTTCCCTGAGTAACAATTCTGTGTCTGTCCCTGAGTAACAATTCTGTGTCTGTCCGTGAGTAACAATTCTGTGTCCCTCAGTAACAATTCTGTGTCCCTGAGTAACAATTCTGTGTCTGTCGCTGAGTAACAATTCTGTGTCCCTCAGTAACAATTCTGTGTCCCTCAGTAACAATTCTGTGTCTGTCCCTGAGTAACAATTCTGTGTCTGTCCCTGAGTAACAATTCTGTGTCTGTCCCTGAGTAACAATTCTGTGTCTGTCGCTGAGTAACAATTCTGTGTCCCTCAGTAACAATTCTGTGTCCCTCAGTAACAATTCTGTGTCACTGAGTAACAATTCTGTGTCCCTCAGTAACAATTCTGTGTCCCTCAGTAACAATTCTGTGTCCCTGAGTAACAATTCTGTGTCCCTCAGTAACAATTCTGTGTCCCTTAGTAACAATTCTGTGTCCCTCAGTAACAATTCTGTGTCTGTCCCTGAGTAACAATTCTGTGTCGGTCGCTGAGTAACAATTCTGTGTCCCTCAGTAACAATTCTGTGTCCCTCAGTAACAATTCTGTGTCTGTCCCTGAGTAACAATTCTGTGTCTGTCCCTGAGTAACAATTCTGTGTCCCTCAGTAACAATTCTGTGTCCCTCAGTAACAATTCTGTGTCCCTCAGTAACAATTCTGTGTCTGTCCCTGAGTAACAATTCTGTGTCTGTCGCTGAGTAACAATTCTGTGTCCCTCAGTAACAATTCTGTGTCTGTCCCTGAGTAACAATTCTGTGTCTGTCCCTGAGTAACAATTCTGTGTCCCTCAGTAACAATTCTGTGTCCCTGAGTAACAATTCTGTGTCCCTCAGTAACAATTCTGTGTCCCTCAGTAACAATTCTGTGTCTGTCCCTGAGTAACAATTCTGTGTCTGTCGCTGAGTAACAATTCTGTGTCACTCAGTAACAATTCTGTGTCCCTCAGTAACAATTCTGTGTCTGTCCCTGAGTAACAATTCGGTGTCTGTCCCTGAGTAACAATTCTGTGTCTGTCCCTGAGTAACAATTCTGTGTCCCTCAGTAACAATTCTGTGTCCCTCAGTAACAATTCTGTGTCCCTGAGTAAAAATTCTGTGTCCCTCAGTAACAATTCTGTGTCCCTCAGTAACAATTCTGTGTTCCTGAGTAACTATTCTGTGTCCCTCAGTAACAATTCTGTGTCCCTCAGTAACAATTCTGTGTCCCTCAGTAACAATTCTGTGTCCCTGAGTAACAATTCTGTGTCCCTCAGTAACAATTCTGTGTCCCTCAGTAACAATTCTGTGTCCCTCAGTAACAATTCTGTGTCTGCCCCTGAGTAACAATTCTGTGTCTGTCGCTGAGTAATAATTCTGTGTCCCTCAGTAACAATTCTGTGTCCCTCAGTAACAATTCTGTGTCCCTGAGTAACAATTCTGTGTCTGTCGCTGAGTAACAATTCTGTGTCCCTCAGTAACAATTCTGTGTCCCTCAGTAACAATTCTGTGTCTGTCCCTGAGTAACAATTCTGTGTCTGTCCCTGAGTAACAATTCTGTGTCCCTGAGTAACAATTCTGTGTCCCTCAGTAACAATTCTGTGTCCCTCAGTAACAATTCTGTGTCTGTCCCTAAGTAACAATTCTGTGGCACTAAGTAACCTTTCTGTGGCCCTAAGTAAAGTTTCTTTGGCCCTAAGTAACGATTCTGTTGCCCTAAGTAACGTTTCTGTAGCCCTAAGTAATGTTTCTGTGGCCCTAAGTAACGTTTCTGTGGCCCTAAGTAACGTTTCTGTGTCCCTCAGTAACAATTCTGTATCCCTCAGTAACAATTCTGTGTCTGTCCCTCAGTAACAATTCTGTGTCCCTCAGTAACAATTCTGTGTCTGTCCCTGAGTAACAATTCTGTGTCCCTAAGTAACGTTTCTGTGGCCCTAAGTAACGGTTCTGTGGCCCTCAGTAACAAATCTGTGTCCCTCAGTAACAATTCTTTGTCTGTCCCTAAGTAACAATTCTGTGGCCCTAAGTAACGTTTCTGTGGCCCTAAGTAACGTTTCTGTGGCCCTAAGTAACGATTCTGTGTCCCTCAGTAACAATTCTGTGTCTGTCCCTAAGTAACAATTCTGTGTCTGTCCCTGAGTAACAATTCTGTGTCCCTAAGTAACGTTTCTGTGGCCCTAAGTAACAGTTCTGTGGCCCTCAGTAACAATTCTGTGTCCATCAGTAACAATTCTGTGTCTGTCCCTAAGTAACAATTCTGTGTCCCTAAGTAACGTTTCTGTGGCCCTAAGTAACAGTTCTGTGGCCCTCAGTAACAATTCTGTGTCCCTCAGTAACAATTCTGTGTCTGTCCCTAAGTAACAATTCTGTGGCCCTAAGTAACGTTTCTGTGGCCCTAAGTAACAGTTCTGTGGCCCTCAGTAACAATTCTGTGTCCCTCAGTAACAATTCTGTGTCTGTCCCTAAGTAACAATTCTGTGTCTGTCCCTGAGTAACAATTCTGTGTTCCTAAGTAACGTTTCTGTCTCCCTAAGTAACAGTTCTGTGGCCCTCAGTAACAATTCTGTGTCCCTCAGTAACAATTCTGTGTCTGTCCCTAAGTAACAATTCTGTGTCCCTAAGTAACGTTTCTGTGGCCCTAAGTAACAGTTCTGTGGCCCTCAGTAACAATTCTGTGTCTGTCCCTAAGTAACAATTCTGTGTCCCTAAGTAACGTTTCTATGGCCCTAAGTAACAGTTCTGTGGCCCTCAGTAACAATTCTGTGTCCCTCAGTAACAATTCTGAGGCCCTAGGTAACGTTTCTGTGGCCCTAAGTAACGTTTCTGTGGCCCTAAGTAACGATTCTGTGGCCCTAAGTAACATTTCTGTGGCCCTAAGTAACGTTTCTGTGGCCCTAAGTAACGATTCTGTGTCCCTCAGTAACAATTCTGTGTCTGTCCCTAAGTAACAATTCTGTGTCTGTCCCTGAGTAACAATTCTGTGTCCCTAAGTAACGTTTCTGTGTCCCTAAGTAACAGTTCTGTGGCCCTAAGTAACAATTCTGTGTCCCTCAGTAACAATTCTGTGTCTGTCCCTAAGTAACAATTCTGTGGCCCTAAGTAACGTTTCTGTGGCCCTAAGTATCAGTTCTGTGGCCCTCAGTAACAATTCTGTGTCTGTCCCTAAGTAACAATTCTGTGGCCCTAAGTAACGTTTCTGTGGCCCTAAGTAACAGTTCTGTGGCCCTCAGTAACAATTCTGTGTCCCTCAGTAACAATTCTGTGTCTGTCCCTAAGTAACAATTCTGTGTCCCTCAGTAACAATTCTGTGTCCCTCAGTAACAATTCTGTGTCTGTCCCTGAGTAACAATTCTGTGTCTGTCTCTGAGTAACAATTCTGTGTCTGTCCCTGAGTAACAATTCTGTGTCCCTGAGTAACAATTCTGTGTCCTTCAGTAACAATTCTGTGTCCCTCAGTAAGAAATCTGTGTCCCTCAGTAACAATTCTGTGTCCCTCAGTAACAATTCTGTGTCCCTAAGTAACGTTTCTGTGGCCCTAAGTAACGATTCTGTGTCCCTCAGTAACAATTCTGTGTCTGTCCCTAAGTAACAATTCTGTGTCTGTCCCTGAGTAACAATTCTGTGTCCCTAAGTAACGTTTCTGTGGCCCTAAGTAACAGTTCTGTGGCCCTAAGTAACAATTCTGTGTCCCTCAGTAACAATTCTGTGTCTGTCCCTAAGTAACAATTCTGTGGCCCTAAGTAACGTTTCTGTGGCCCTAAGTATCAGTTCTGTGGCCCTCAGTAACAATTCTGTGTCTGTCCCTAAGTAACAATTCTGTGGCCCTAAGTAACGTTTCTGTGGCCCTAAGTAACAGTTCTGTGGCCCTCAGTAACAATTCTGTGTCCCTCAGTAACAATTCTGTGTCTGTCCCTAAGTAACAATTCTGTGTCCCTCAGTAACAATTCTGTGTCCCTCAGTAACAATTCTGTGTCTGTCCCTGAGTAACAATTCTGTGTCTGTCCCTGAGTAACAATTCTGTGTCTGTCCCTGAGTAACAATTCTGTGTCCCTGAGTAACAATTCTGTGTCCTTCAGTAACAATTCTGTGTCCCTCAGTAAGAAATCTGTGTCCCTCAGTAACAATTCTGTGTCCCTCAGTAACAATTCTGTGTCCCTCAGTAACAATTCTGTGTCTGTCCCTGAGTAACAATTCTGTGTCTGTCGCTGAGTAACAATTCTGTGTCCCTCAGTAACAATTCTGTGTCTGTCCCTGAGTAACAATTCGGTGTCTGTCCCTGAGTAACAATTCTGTGTCTGTCCCTGAGTAACAATTCTGTGTCTGTCCCTCAGTAACAATTCTGTGTCCCTCAGTAACAATTCTGTGTCCCTGAGTAACAATTCTGTGTCCCTCAGTAACAATTCTGTGTCCCTCAGTAACAATTCTGTGTCCCTCAGTAACAATTCTGTGTCCCTGAGTAACAATTCTGTGTCCCTCAGTAACAATTCTGTGTCCCTCAGTAACAATTCTGTGTCTGTCCCTGAGTAACAATTCTGTGTCTGTCGCTGAGTAACAATTCTGTGTCCCTCAGTAACAATTCTGTGTCCCTCAGTAACAATTCTGTGTCTGTCCCTGAGTAACAATTCTGTGTCTGTCCCTGAGTAACAATTCTGTGTCCCTCAGTAACAATTCTGTGTCCCTGAGTAACAATTCTGTGTCCCTCAGTAACAATTCTGTGTCCCTGAGTACGAATTCTGTGTCCCTCAGTAACAATTCTGTGTCCCTCAGTAACAATTCTGTGTATGTCCCTGAGTAACACTTCTGTGTCTGTCGCTGAGTAACAATTCTGTGTCCCTCAGTAACAATTCTGTGTCCCTGAGTAACAATTCTGTGTCCCTCAGTAACAATTCTGTGTCTGTCCCTGAGTAACAATTCTGTGTCTGTCCCTGAGTAACAATTCTGTGTCTGTCCCTGAGTAACAATTCTGTGTCTGTCCCTGAGTAACAATTCTGTGTCCCTGAGTAACAATTCTGTGTCCTTCAGTAACAATTCTGTGTCCCTCAGTAAGAATTCTGTGTCCCTCAGTAACAATTCTGTGTCCCTCAGTAACAATTCTGTGTCTGTCCCTGAGTAACAATTCTGTGTCTGTCGCTGAGTAACAATTCTGTGTCCCTCAGTAACAATTCTGTGTCCCTCAGTAACAATTCTGTGTCTGTCCCTGAGTAACAATTCGGTGTCTGTCCCTGAGTAACAATTCTGTGTCTGTCCCTCAGTAACAATTCTGTGTCTGTCCCTCAGTAACAATTCTGTGTCCCTCAGTAACAATTCTGTGTCCCTGAGTAACAATTCTGTGTCCCTCAGTAACAATTCTGTGTCCCTGAGTAACAATTCTGTGTCCCTCAGTAACAATTCTGTGTCCCTCAGTAACAATTCTGTGTCTGTCCCTGAGTAACAATTCTGTGTCTGTCGCTGAGTAACAATTCTGTGTCCCTCAGTAACAATTCTGTGTCCCTCAGTAACAATTCTGTTTCTGTCCCTGAGTAACAATTCTGTGTCTGTCCCTGAGTAACAATTCTGTGTCCCTGAGTAACAATTCTGTGTCCCTCAGTAACAATTCTGTGTCCCTGAGTACGAATTCTGTGTCCCTCAGTAACAATTCAGTGTCCCTCAGTAACAATTCTGTGTATGTCCCTGAATAACACTTCTGTGTCTGTCGCTGAGTAACAATTCTGTGTCCCTCAGTAACAATTCTGTGTCCCTCAGTAACAATTCTGTGTCTGTCCTTGAGTAACAATTCGGTGTCTTTCCCTGAGTAACAATTCTGTGTCTGTCCCTGAGTAACAATTCTGTGTCTGTCCGTGAGTAACAATTCTGTGTCCCTCAGTAACAATTCTGTGTCCCTGAGTAACAATTCTGTGTCTGTCGCTGAGTAACAATTCTGTGTCCCTCAGTAACAATTCTGTGTCCCTCAGTAACAATTCTGTGTCTGTCCCTGAGTAACAATTCGGTGTCTGTCCCTGAGTAACAATTCTGTGTCTGTCCCTGAGTAACAATTCTGTGTCTGTCCCTGAGTAACAATTCTGTGTCCCTCAGTAACAATTCTGTGTCCCTCAGTAACAATTCTGTGTCCCTGAGTAACAATTCTGTGTCCCTCAGTAACAATTCTGTGTCCCTTAGTAACAATTCTGTGTCCCTCAGTAACAATTCTGTGTTTGTCCCTGAGTAACAATTCTGTGTCGGTCGCTGAGTAACAATTCTGTGTCCCTCAGTAACAATTCTGTGTCCCTCAGTAACAATTCTGTGTCCCTCAGTAACAATTCTGTGTCTGTCCCTGAGTAACAATTCTGTGTCTGTCCCTGAGTAACAATTCTGTGTCCCTCAGTAACAATTCTGTGTCTGTCCCTGAGTAACAATTCTGTGTCTGTCCCTGAGTAACAATTCTGTGTCCCTCAGTAACAATTCTGTGTCCCTGAGTAACAATTCTGTGTCCCTCAGTAACAATTCTGTGTCCCTCAGTAACAATTCTGTGTCTGTCCCTGAGTAACAATTCTGTGTCTGTCCCTGAGTAACAATTCTGTGTCCCTCAGTAACAATTCTGTGTCCCTCAGTAACAATTCTGTGTTCCTGAGTAACTATTCTGTGTCCCTCAGTAACAATTCTGTGTCCCTCAGTAACAATTCTGTGTCCCTGAGTAACAATTCTGTGTCCCTCAGTAACAATTCTGTGTCCCTAAGTAACAATTCTGTGTCCCTCAGTAACAATTCTGTGTCTGCCCCTGAGTAACAATTCTGTGTCTGTCGCTGAGTAATAATTCTGTGTCCCTCAGTAACAATTCTGTGTCCCTCAGTAACAATTCTGTGTCTGTCCCTGAGTAACAATTCGGTGTCTTTCCCTGAGTAACAATTCTGTGTCTGTCCCTGAGTAACAATTCTGTGTCTGTCCGTGAGTAACAATTCTGTGTCCCTCAGTAACAATTCTGTGTCCCTGAGTAACAATTCTGTGTCTGTCGCTGAGTAACAATTCTGTGTCCCTCAGTAACAATTCTGTGTCCCTCAGTAACAATTCTGTGTCTGTCCCTGAGTAACAATTCGGTGTCTGTCCCTGAGTAACAATTCTGTGTCTGTCCCTGAGTAACAATTCTGTGTCTGTCGCTGAGTAACAATTCTGTGTCCCTCAGTAACAATTCTGTGTCCCTCAGTAACAATTCTGTGTCACTGAGTAACAATTCTGTGTCCCTCAGTAACAATTCTGTGTCCCTCAGTAACAATTCTGTGTCCCTGAGTAACAATTCTGTGTCCCTCAGTAACAATTCTGTGTCCCTTAGTAACAATTCTGTGTCCCTCAGTAACAATTCTGTGTCTGTCCCTGAGTAACAATTCTGTGTCGGTCGCTGAGTAACAATTCTGTGTCCCTCAGTAACAATTCTGTGTCCCTCAGTAACAATTCTGTGTCTGTCCCTGAGTAACAATTCTGTGTCTGTCCCTGAGTAACAATTCTGTGTCCCTCAGTAACAATTCTGTGTCCCTCAGTAACAATTCTGTGTCCCTCAGTAACAATTCTGTGTCTGTCCCTGAGTAACAATTCTGTGTCTGTCGCTGAGTAACAATTCTGTGTCCCTCAGTAACAATTCTGTGTCTGTCCCTGAGTAACAATTCTGTGTCTGTCCCTGAGTAACAATTCTGTGTCCCTCAGTAACAATTCTGTGTCCCTGAGTAACAATTCTGTGTCCCTCAGTAACAATTCTGTGTCCCTCAGTAACAATTCTGTGTCTGTCCCTGAGTAACAATTCTGTGTCTGTCGCTGAGTAACAATTCTGTGTCACTCAGTAACAATTCTGTGTCCCTCAGTAACAATTCTGTGTCTGTCCCTGAGTAACAATTCGGTGTCTGTCCCTGAGTAACAATTCTGTGTCTGTCCCTGAGTAACAATTCTGTGTCCCTCAGTAACAATTCTGTGTCCCTCAGTAACAATTCTGTGTCCCTGAGTAACAATTCTGTGTCCCTCAGTAACAATTCTGTGTCCCTCAGTAACAATTCTGTGTTCCTGAGTAACTATTCTGTGTCCCTCAGTAACAATTCTGTGTCCCTCAGTAACAATTCTGTGTCCCTCAGTAACAATTCTGTGTCCCTGAGTAACAATTCTGTGTCCCTCAGTAACAATTCTGTGTCCCTCAGTAACAATTCTGTGTCCCTCAGTAACAATTCTGTGTCTGCCCCTGAGTAACAATTCTGTGTCTGTCGCTGAGTAATAATTCTGTGTCCCTCAGTAACAATTCTGTGTCCCTCAGTAACAATTCTGTGTCCCTGAGTAACAATTCTGTGTCTGTCGCTGAGTAACAATTCTGTGTCCCTCAGTAACAATTCTGTGTCCCTCAGTAACAATTCTGTGTCTGTACCTGAGTAACAATTCTGTGTCTGTCCCTGAGTAACAATTCTGTGTCCCTGAGTAACAATTCTGTGTCCCTCAGTAACAATTCTGTGTCCCTCAGTAACAATTCTGTGTCTGTCCCTAAGTAACAATTCTGTGGCACTAAGTAACCTTTCTGTGGCCCTAAGTAAAGTTTCTTTGGCCCTAAGTAACAATTCTGTTGCCCTAAGTAACGTTTCTGTAGCCCTAAGTAATGTTTCTGTGGCCCTAAGTAACGTTTCTGTGGCCCTAAGTAACGTTTCTGTGTCCCTCAGTAACAATTCTGTATCCCTCAGTAACAATTCTGTGTCTGTCCCTCAGTAACAATTCTGTGTCCCTCAGTAACAATTCTGTGTCTGTCCCTGAGTAACAATTCTGTGTCCCTAAGTAACGTTTCTGTGGCCCTAAGTAACGGTTCTGTGGCCCTCAGTAACAAATCTGTGTCCCTCAGTAACAATTCTTTGTCTGTCCCTAAGTAACAATTCTGTGGCCCTAAGTAACGTTTCTGTGGCCCTAAGTAACGTTTCTGTGGCCCTAAGTAACGATTCTGTGTCCCTCAGTAACAATTCTGTGTCTGTCCCTAAGTAACAATTCTGTGTCTGTCCCTGAGTAACAATTCTGTGTCCCTAAGTAACGTTTCTGTGGCCCTAAGTAACAGTTCTGTGGCCCTCAGTAACAATTCTGTGTCCATCAGTAACAATTCTGTGTCTGTCCCTAAGTAACAATTCTGTGTCCCTAAGTAACGTTTCTGTGGCCCTAAGTAACAGTTCTGTGGCCCTCAGTAACAATTCTGTGTCCCTCAGTAACAATTCTGTGTCTGTCCCTAAGTAACAATTCTGTGGCCCTAAGTAACGTTTCTGTGGCCCTAAGTAACAGTTCTGTGGCCCTCAGTAACAATTCTGTGTCCCTCAGTAACAATTCTGTGTCTGTCCCTAAGTAACAATTCTGTGTCTGTCCCTGAGTAACAATTCTGTGTTCCTAAGTAACGTTTCTGTCTCCCTAAGTAACAGTTCTGTGGCCCTCAGTAACAATTCTGTGTCCCTCAGTAACAATTCTGTGTCTGTCCCTAAGTAACAATTCTGTGTCCCTAAGTAACGTTTCTGTGGCCCTAAGTAACAGTTCTGTGGCCCTCAGTAACAATTCTGTGTCTGTCCCTAAGTAACAATTCTGTGTCCCTAAGTAACGTTTCTGTGGCCCTAAGTAACAGTTCTGTGGCCCTCAGTAACAATTCTGTGTCCCTCAGTAACAATTCTGAGGCCCTAGGTAACGTTTCTGTGGCCCTAAGTAACGTTTCTGTGGCCCTAAGTAACGATTCTGTGGCCCTAAGTAACATTTCTGTGGCCCTAAGTAACGTTTCTGTGGCCCTAAGTAACGATTCTGTGTCCCTCAGTAACAATTCTGTGTCTGTCCCTAAGTAACAATTCTGTGTCTGTCCCTGAGTAACAATTCTGTGTCCCTAAGTAACGTTTCTGTGGCCCTAAGTAACAGTTCTGTGGCCCTAAGTAACAATTCTGTGTCCCTCAGTAACAATTCTGTGTCTGTCCCTAAGTAACAATTCTGTGGCCCTAAGTAACGTTTCTGTGGCCCTAAGTATCAGTTCTGTTGCCCTCAGTAACAATTCTGTGTCTGTCCCTAAGTAACAATTCTGTGGCCCTAAGTAACGTTTCTGTGGCCCTAAGTAACAGTTCTGTGGCCCTCAGTAACAATTCTGTGTCCCTCAGTAACAATTCTGTGTCTGTCCCTAAGTAACAATTCTGTGTCCCTCAGTAACCATTCTGTGTCCCTCAGTAACAATTCTGTGTCTGTCCCTGAGTAACAATTCTGTGTCTGTCCCTGAGTAACAATTCTGTGTCTGTCCCTGAGTAACAATTCTGTGTCCCTGAGTAACAATTATGTGTCCTTCAGTAACAATTCTGTGTCCCTCAGTAAGAAATCTGTGTCCCTCAGTAACAATTCTGTGTCCCTCAGTAACAATTCTGTGTCTGTCCCTGAGTAACAATTCTGTGTCTGTCGCTGAGTAACAATTCTGTGTCCCTCAGTAACAATTCTGTGTCCCTCAGTAACAATTCTGTGTCTGTCCCTGAGTAACAATTCGGTGTCTGTCCCTGAGTAACAATTCTGTGTCTGTCCCTGAGTAACAATTCTGTGTCTGTCCCTCAGTAACAATTCTGTGTCCCTCAGTAACAATTCTGTGTCCCTGAGTAACAATTCTGTGTCCCTCAGTAACAATTCTGTGTCCCTCAGTAACAATTCTGTGTCCCTAAGTAACAATTCTGTGTCCCTCAGTAACAATTCTGTGTCCCTCAGTAACAATTCTGTGTCTGTCCCTGAGTAACAATTCTGTGTCTGTCGCTGAGTAACAATTCTGTGTCCCTCAGTAACAATTCTGTGTCCCTCAGTAACAATTCTGTGTCTGTCCCTGAGTAACAATTCTGTGTCTGTCCCTGAGTAACAATTCTGTGTCCCTGAGTAACAATTCTGTGTCCCTCAGTAACAATTCTGTGTCCCTGAGTAACAATTCTGTGTCCCTCAGTAACAATTCTGTGTCCCTGAGTACGAATTCTGTGTCCCTCAGTAACAATTCTGTGTCCCTCAGTAACAATTCTGTGTATGTCCCTGAGTAACACTTCTGTGTCTGTCGCTGAGTAACAATTCTGTGTCCCTCAGTAACAATTCTGTGTCCCTGAGTATCAATTCTGTGTCCCTCAGTAACAATTCTGTGTCTGTCCCTGAGTAACAATTCTGTGTCTGTCCCTGAGTAACAATTCTGTGTCTGTCCCTGAGTAACAATTCTGTGTCCCTGAGTAACAATTCTGTGTCCTTCAGTAACAATTCTGTGTCCCTCAGTAAGAATTCTGTGTCCCTCAGTAACAATTCTGTGTCCCTCAGTAACAATTCTGTGTCTGTCCCTGAGTAACAATTCTGTGTCTGTCGCTGAGTAACAATTCTGTGTCCCTCAGTAACAATTCTGTGTCCCTCAGTAACAATTCTGTGTCTGTCCCTGAGTAACAATTCGGTGTCTGTCCCTGAGTAACAATTCTGTGTCTGTCCCTCAGTAACAATTCTGTGTCTGTCCCTCAGTAACAATTCTGTGTCCCTCAGTAACAATACTGTGTCCCTGAGTAACAATTCTGTGTCCCTCAGTAACAATTCTGTGTCCCTCAGTAACAATTCTGTGTCCCTGAGTAACAATTCTGTGTCCCTCAGTAACAATTCTGTGTCCCTCAGTAACAATTCTGTGTCTGTCCCTGAGTAACAATTCTGTGTCTGTCGCTGAGTAACAATTCTGTGTCCCTCAGTAACAATTCTGTGTCCCTCAGTAACAATTCTGTTTCTGTCCCTGAGTAACAATTCTGTGTCTGTCCCTGAGTAACAATTCTGTGTCCCTGAGTAACAATTCTGTGTCCCTCAGTAACAATTCTGTGTCCCTGAGTACGAATTCTGTGTCCCTCAGTAACAATTCAGTGTCCCTCAGTAACAATTCTGTGTATGTCCCTGAATAACACTTCTGTGTCTGTCGCTGAGTAACAATTCTGTGTCCCTCAGTAACAATTCTGTGTCCCTCAGTAACAATTCTGTGTCTGTCCTTGAGTAACAATTCGGTGTCTTTCCCTGAGTAACAATTCTGTGTCTGTCCCTGAGTAACAATTCTGTGTCTGTCCGTGAGTAACAATTCTGTGTCCCTCAGTAACAATTCTGTGTCCCTGAGTAACAATTCTGTGTCTGTCGCTGAGTAACAATTCTGTGTCCCTCAGTAACAATTCTGTGTCCCTCAGTAACAATTCTGTGTCTGTCCCTGAGTAACAATTCGGTGTCTGTCCCTGAGTAACAATTCTGTGTCTGTCCCTGAGTAACAATTCTGTGTCCCTCAGTAACAATTCTGTGTCCCTCAGTAACAATTCTGTGTCCCTGAGTAACAATTCTGTGTCCCTCAGTAACAATTCTGTGTCCCTCAGTAACAATTCTGTGTCCCTCAGTAACAATTCTGTGTTTGTCCCTGAGTAACAATTCTGTGTCGGTCGCTGAGTAACAATTCTGTGTCCCTCAGTAACAATTCTGTGTCCCTCAGTAACAATTCTGTGTCTGTCCCTGAGTAACAATTCTGTGTCTGTCCCTGAGGAACAATTCTGTGTCCCTCAGTAACAATTCTGTGTCCCTCAGTAACAATTCTGTGTCCCTCAGTAACAATTCTGTGTCCCTCAGTAACAATTCTGTGTCTGTCCCTGAGTAACAATTCTGTGTCTGTCGCTGAGTAACAATTCTGTGTCCCTCAGTAACAATTCTGTGTCTGTCCCTGAGTAACAATTCTGTGTCTGTCCCTGAGTAACAATTCTGTGTCCCTCAGTAACAATTCTGTGTCCCTGAGTAACAATTCTGTGTCCCTCAGTAACAATTCTGTGTCCCTCAGTAACAATTCTGTGTCTGTCCCTGAGTAACAATTCTGTGTCTGTCGCTGAGTAACAATTCTGTGTCACTCAGTAACAATTCTGTGTCCCTCAGTAACAATTCTGTGTCTGTCCCTGAGTAACAATTCGGTGTCTGTCCCTGAGTAACAATTCTGTGTCTGTCCCTGAGTAACAATTCTGTGGCCCTCAGTAACAATTCTGTGTCCCTCAGTAACAATTCTGTGTCCCTGAGTAACAATTCTGTGTCCCTCAGTAACAATTCTGTGTCCCTCAGTAACAATTCTGTGTTCCTGAGTAACTATTCTGTGTCCCTCAGTAACAATTCTGTGTCCCTCAGTAACAATTCTGTGTCCCTGAGTAACAATTCTGTGTCCCTCAGTAACAATTCTGTGTCCCTCAGTAACAATTCTGTGTCCCTCAGTAACAATTCTGTGTCTGCCCCTGAGTAACAATTCTGTGTCTGTCGCTGAGTAATAATTCTGTGTCCCTCAGTAACAATTCTGTGTCCCTCAGTAACAATTCTGTGTCCCTGAGTAACAATTCTGTGTCTGTCGCTGAGTAACAATTCTGTGTCCCTCAGTAACAATTCTGTGTCCCTCAGTAACAATTCTGTGTCTGTCCCTGAGTAACAATTCTGTGTCTGTCCCTGAGTAACAATTCTGTGTCCCTGAGTAACAATTCTGTGTCCCTCAGTAACAATTCTGTGTCCCTCAGTAACAATTCTGTGTCTGTCCCTAAGTAACAATTCTGTGGCACTAAGTAACCTTTCTGTGGCCCTAAGTAAAGTTTCTTTGGCCCTAAGTAACGATTCTGTGGCCCTAAGTAACGTTTCTGTAGCCCTAAGTAACGTTTCTGTGGCCCTAAGTAACGTTTCTGTGGCCCTAAGTAACGTTTCTGTGTCCCTCAGTAACAATTCTGTATCCCTCAGTAACAATTCTGTGTCTGTACCTCAGTAACAATTCTGTGTCCCTCAGTAACAATTCTGTGTCTGTCCCTGAGTAACAATTCTGTGTCCCTAAGTAACGTTTCTGTGGCCCTAAGTAACGGTTCTGTGGCCCTCAGTAACAAATCTGTGTCCCTCAGTAACAATTCTTTGTCTGTCCCTAAGTAACAATTCTGTGGCCCTAAGTAACGTTTCTGTGGCCCTAAGTAACGTTTCTGTGGCCCTAAGTAACGATTCTGTGTCCCTCAGTAACAATTCTGTGTCTGTCCCTAAGTAACAATTCTGTGTCTGTCCCTGAGTAACAATTCTGTGTCCCTAAGTAACGTTTCTGTGGCCCTAAGTAACAGTTCTGTGGCCCTCAGTAACAATTCTGTGTCCATCAGTAACAATTCTGTGTCTGTCCCTAAGTAACAATTCTGTGTCCCTAAGTAACGTTTCTGTGGCCCTAAGTAACAGTTCTGTGGCCCTCAGTAACAATTCTGTGTCCCTCAGTAACAATTCTGTGTCTGTCCCTAAGTAACAATTCTGTGGCCCTAAGTAACGTTTCTGTGGCCCTAAGTAACAGTTCTGTGGCCCTCAGTAACAATTCTGTGTCCCTCAGTAACAATTCTGTGTCTGTCCCTAAGTAACAATTCTGTGTCTGTCCCTGAGTAACAATTCTGTGTCTGTCGCTGAGTAACAATTCTGTGTCCCTCAGTAACAATTCTGTGTCCCTCAGTAACAATTCTGTGTCTGTCCCTGAGTAACAATTCGGTGTCTGTCCATGAGTAACAATTCTGTGTCTGTCCCTGAGTAACAATTCTGTGTCTGTCCCTCAGTAACAATTCTGTGTCCCTCAGTAACAATTCTGTGTCCCTGAGTAACAATTCTGTGTCCCTCAGTAACAATTCTGTGTCCCTCAGTAACAATTCTGTGTCCCTGAGTAACAATTCTGTGTCCCTCAGTAACAATTCTGTGTCCCTCAGTAACAATTCTGTGTCTGTCCCTGAGTAACAATTCTGTGTCTGTCACTGAGTAACAATTCTGTGTCCCTCAGTAACAATTCTGTGTCCCTCAGTAACAATTCTGTGTCTGTCCCTGAGTAACAATTCTGTGTCTGTCCCTGAGTAACAATTCTGTGTCCCTGAGTAACAATTCTGTGTCCCTCAGTAACAATTCTGTGTCCCTGAGTACGAATTCTGTGTCCCTCAGTAACAATTCTGTGTCCCTCAGTAACAATTCTGTGTATGTCCCTGAGTAACACTTCTGTGTCTGTCGCTGAGTAACAATTCTGTGTCCCTCAGTAACAATTCTGTGTCCCTCAGTAACAATTCTGTGTCTATCCCTGAGTAACAATTCGGTGTCTTTCCCTGAGTAACAATTCTGTGTCTGTCCCTGAGTAACAATTCTGTGTCTGTCCGTGAGTAACAATTCTGTGTCCCTCAGTAACAATTCTGTGTCCCTGAGTAACAATTCTGTGTCTGTCGCTGAGTAACAATTCTGTGTCCCTCAGTAACAATTCTGTGTCCCTCAGTAACAATTCTGTGTCTGTCCCTGAGTAACAATTCGGTGTCTGTCCCTGAGTAACAATTCTGTGTCTGTCCCCGAGTAACAATTCTGTGTCCCTGAGTAACAATTCTGTGTCCTTCAGTAACAATTCTGTGTCCCTCAGTAAGAATTCTGTGTCCCTCAGTAACAATTCTGTGTCCCTCAGTAACAATTCTGTGTCCCTCAGTAACAATTCTGTGTCTGTCCCTGAGTAACAATTCTGTGTCTGTCGCTGAGTAACAATTCTGTGTCCCTCAGTAACAATTCTGTGTCCCTCAGTAACAATTCTGTATCTGTCCCTGAGTAACAATTTGGTGTCTGTCCCTGAGTAACAATTCTGTGTCTGTCCCTGAGTAACAATTCTGTGTCTGTCCCTCAGTAACAATTCTGTGTCCCTCAGTAACAATTCTGTGTCCCTGAGTAACAATTCTGTGTCCCTCAGTAACAATTCTGTGTCCCTCAGTAACAATTCTGTGTCCCTGAGTAACAATTCTGTGTCCCTCAGTAACAATTCTGTGTCCCTCAGTAACAATTCTGTGTCTGTCCCTGAGTAACAATTCTGTGTCTGTTGCTGAGTAACAATTCTGTGTCCCTCAGTAACAATTCTGTGTCTGTCCCTGAGTAACAATTCTGTGTCTGTCCCTGAGTAACAATTCTGTGTCCCTGAGTAACAATTCTGTGTCCCTCAGTAACAATTCTGTGTCCCTGAGTACGAATTCTGTGTCCCTCAGTAACAATTCTGTGTCCCTCAGTAACAATTCTGTGTATGTCCCTGAGTAACACTTCTGTGTCTGTCGCTGAGTAACAATTCTGTGTCCCTCAGTAACAATTCTGTGTCCCTCAGTAACAATTCTGTGTCTGTCCCTGAGTAACAATTCGGTGTCTTTCCCTGAGTAACAATTCTGTGTCTGTCCCTGAGTAACAATTCTGTGTCTGTCCGTGAGTAACAATTCTGTGTCCCTCAGTAACAATTCTGTGTCCCTGAGTAACAATTCTGTGTCTGTCGCTGAGTAACAATTCTGTGTCCCTCAGTAACAATTCTGTGTCCCTCAGTAACAATTCTGTGTCTGTCCCTGAGTAACAATTCGGTGTCTGTCCCTGAGTAACAATTCTGTGTCTGTCCCTGAGTAACAATTCTGTGTCTGTCGCTGAGTAACAATTCTGTGTCCCTCAGTAACAATTCTGTGTCCCTCAGTAACAATTCTGTGTCACTGAGTAACAATTCTGTGTCCCTCAGTAACAATTCTGTGTCCCTCAGTAACAATTCTGTGTCCCTGAGTAACAATTCTGTGTCCCTCAGTAACAATTCTGTGTCCCTTAGTAACAATTCTGTGTCCCTCAGTAACAATTCTGTGTCTGTCCCTGAGTAACAATTCTGTGTCGGTCGCTGAGTAACAATTCTGTGTCCCTCAGTAACAATTCTGTGTCCCTCAGTAACAATTCTGTGTCTGTCCCTGAGTAACAATTCTGTGTCTGTCCCTCAGTAACAATTCTGTGTCCCTCAGTAACAATTCTGTGTCTGTCCCTGAGTAACAATTCTGTGTCTGTCGCTGAGTAACAATTCTGTGTCCCTCAGTAACAATTCTGTGTCTGTCCCTGAGTAACAATTCTGTGTCTGTCCCTGAGTAACAATTCTGTGTCCCTCAGTAACAATTCTGTGTCCCTGAGTAACAATTCTGTGTCCCTCAGTAACAATTCTGTGTCCCTCAGTAACAATTCTGTGTCTGTCCCTGAGTAACAATTCTGTGTCTGTCGCTGAGTAACAATTCTGTGTCACTCAGTAACAATTCTGTGTCCCTCAGTAACAATTCTGTGTCTGTCCCTGAGTAACAATTCGGTGTCTGTCCCTGAGTAACAATTCTGTGTCTGTCCCTGAGTAACAATTCTGTGTCCCTCAGTAACAATTCTGTGTCCCTCAGTAACAATTCTGTGTCCCTGAGTAACAATTCTGTGTCCCTCAGTAACAATTCTGTGTCCCTCAGTAACAATTCTGTGTTCCTGAGTAACTATTCTGTGTCCCTCAGTAACAATTCTGTGTCCCTCAGTAACAATTCTGTGTCCCTCAGTAACAATTCTGTGTCCCTGAGTAACAATTCTGTGTCCCTCAGTAACAATTCTGTGTCCCTCAGTAACAATTCTGTGTCCCTCAGTAACAATTCTGTGTCTGCCCCTGAGTAACAATTCTGTGTCTGTCGCTGAGTAATAATTCTGTGTCCCTCAGTAACAATTCTGTGTCCCTCAGTAACAATTCTGTGTCCCTGAGTAACAATTCTGTGTCTGTCGCTGAGTAACAATTCTGTGTCCCTCAGTAACAATTCTGTGTCCCTCAGTAACAATTCTGTGTCTGTCCCTGAGTAACAATTCTGTGCCTGTCCCTGAGTAACAATTCTGTGTCCCTGAGTAACAATTCTGTGTCCCTCAGTAACAATTCTGTGTCCCTCAGTAACAATTCTGTGTCTGTCCCTAAGTAACAATTCTGTGGCACTAAGTAACCTTTCTGTGGCCCTAAGTAAAGTTTCTTTGGCCCTAAGTAACGATTCTGTTGCCCTAAGTAACGTTTCTGTAGCCCTAAGTAATGTTTCTGTGGCCCTAAGTAACGTTTCTGTGGCCCTAAGTAACGTTTCTGTGTCCCTCAGTAACAATTCTGTATCCCTCAGTAACAATTCTGTGTCTGTCCCTCAGTAACAATTCTGTGTCCCTCAGTAACAATTCTGTGTCTGTCCCTGAGTAACAATTCTGTGCCCCTAAGTAACGTTTCTGTGGCCCTAAGTAACGGTTCTGTGGCCCTCAGTAACAAATCTGTGTCCCTCAGTAACAATTCTTTGTCTGTCCCTAAGTAACAATTCTGTGGCCCTAAGTAACGTTTCTGTGGCCCTAAGTAACGTTTCTGTGGCCCTAAGTAACGATTCTGTGTCCCTCAGTAACAATTCTGTGTCTGTCCCTAAGTAACAATTCTGTGTCTGTCCCTGAGTAACAATTCTGTGTCCCTAAGTAACGTTTCTGTGGCCCTAAGTAACAGTTCTGTGGCCCTCAGTAACAATTCTGTGTCCATCAGTAACAATTCTGTGTCTGTCCCTAAGTAACAATTCTGTGTCCCTAAGTAACGTTTCTATGGCCCTAAGTAACAGTTCTGTGGCCCTCAGTAACAATTCTGTGTCCCTCAGTAACAATTCTGTGTCTGTCCCTAAGTAACAATTCTGTGGCCCTAAGTAACGTTTCTGTGGCCCTAAGTAACAGTTCTGTGGCCCTCAGTAACAATTCTGTGTCCCTCAGTAACAATTCTGTGTCTGTCCCTAAGTAACAATTCTGTGTCTGTCCCTGAGTAACAATTCTGTGTTCCTAAGTAACGTTTCTGTCTCCCTAAGTAACAGTTCTGTGGCCCTCAGTAACAATTCTGTGTCCCTCAGTAACAATTCTGTGTCTGTCCCTAAGTAACAATTCTGTGTACCTAAGTAACGTTTCTGTGGCCCTAAGTAACAGTTCTGTGGCCCTCAGTAACAATTCTGTGTCTGTCCCTAAGTAACAATTCTGTGTCCCTAAGTAACGTTTCTGTGGCCCTAAGTAACAGTTCTGTGGCCCTCAGTAACAATTCTGTGTCCCTCAGTAACAATTCTGAGGCCCTAGGTAACGTTTCTGTGGCCCTAAGTAACGTTTCTGTGGCCCTAAGTAACGATTCTGTGGCCCTAAGTAACATTTCTGTGGCCCTAAGTAACGTTTCTGTGGCCCTAAGTAACGATTCTGTGTCCCTCAGTAACAATTCTGTGTCTGTCCCTAAGTAACAATTCTGTGTCTGTCCCTGAGTAACAATTCTGTGTCCCTAAGTAACGTTTCTGTGGCCCTAAGTAACAGTTCTGTGGCCCTAAGTAACAATTCTGTGTCCCTCAGTAACAATTCTGTGTCTGTCCCTAAGTAACAATTCTGTGGCCCTAAGTAACGTTTCTGTGGCCCTAAGTATCAGTTCTGTGGCCCTCAGTAACAATTCTGTGTCTGTCCCTAAGTAACAATTCTGTGGCCCTAAGTAACGTTTCTGTGGCCCTAAGTAACAGTTCTGTGGCCCTCAGTAACAATTCTGTGTCCCTCAGTAACAATTCTGTGTCTGTCCCTAAGTAACAATTCTGTGGCCCTAAGTAACGTTTCTGTGGCCCTAATTAACGTTTCTGTGGCCCTAAGTAACGATTCTGTGGCCCTAAGTAACATTTCTGTGGCCCTAAGTAACGTTTCTGTGGCCCCAAGTAACGATTCTGTGGCCCTAAGTAACGTTTCTGTGTCCCTAAGTAACGTTTCTGTGTCCCTAAGTAAAGTTTCTGTGGCCCAAAGTAACGTTTCTATGTCCCTAAGTAACGTTTCTGTGGCCCTAAGTAACGTTTCTGTGTCCCTAACTAACGTTTCTATGTCCCTAAGTAACGTTTCTGTGTCCCTAACTCTCTCCCTGAATACAGCCAGGTCTGCCTCTGTTGAATGACTGGAGGCAAATGGAGAATTCTAAAATGGCCGCCATTTATAGCTCGACCATTACACAGTGCTGGCTGGCTGGCTGCTGATTGGCTAATGCGATCACATGTCACGAATGAATGCATTATGGGTCAGCGCGCCTTGTCTGCGCGCCTTCCCAGACATCCCCGCTCCGTCGCCGCACATGTCGCCGCCATTTTAGGAAAAATTTCGATTTTCCGACGTCTGCTTATTTTCGGATTCGGCGCGAATCGAAATTTTTCTAATATTCGAAGCGAATTCCACTTCGCCTACTTCGATTCGCTCATCTCTAATATCCACGTTTGGTGATACTTCGAATATAGTTTCACATTTGTATTGCTAGTTAAATGGGTTTCTTGAAGGAATATTCTATTGAGTATTGCTGGATTTCCCTAAGTATCTTATGTCTTTTTTGGGGGGAATTTAGCCCTTTCACAATATAGATTATAAATTTAATCTAGTTAATTTCTCTCATAATTGTTCTGACCTATTGGCTCCCATACATATGATATCAAATACAGATAGTCTCTACCATTCCTCTTCCTCCTCTTCCCACTCCCACCCACCCCCCTTCCCCCGGCAGACATTTAGCCTTGGAATCTGACTAGGGGTATCCCTACTGGCAATTCATAATAAGGGGTTAAACTCGAAACATGATCACCACTTATTTCCCTGAGTAGATGACATTCCTAATTTTTTAAGCAGCTAGTTAACAGGCCTCCCTTGACACCAACCTGTCCTGTCCCCCCCATCCCCCCCTCTCTTGCCCCACTATCCCATTGGGGGTACTGACCATTGAGGGAATCATAAATGGAATCATATGGGAAGGTGGGACGGGTATGGACAGGAAGAGGAAAGATGGAGAGAGAGGCAAAAAAAACAAAAAAAAATTACTTTTTATAAAACACAATATGCCTCTCCCCCTCCTCTCCCCCCTCCCCCCTACATCTCTTCCTCTTAATTCTTCTTCCCAGATACCTGTTTCCACCCCCCTGGGCCCTGTCCTCCTTTCTCCCCATCACCCTCTGACACTCTGACAATATGTATTCTCTGCAAGTCCAATTTATCACAAAAGTTATTATATTTTCTGGGTATCTCAACCTCGCCGATCTTCCATCTTTCCATCCGATTAAGGAGGCAGGAAAACCCCAGTTATATCTGACTTTTTTCTCTCTCATGTGGATTAATAATCTCTCCTAGCCAATGTCTCTGGAGCCACATCTGCAAAGATCTTCATATTTTATTTCAGCGAAGTCCTGCATCCCTTTCCATATCCATTTTCTATCTCCTATTTCCTGGAACTTTATGATCAAATCCCTGGGGCCATCTACTGGGATTCCTTTTTGGCCCTATATACTCTATTCATTTTCAAATTGTCTGGCTCCGCTCTACCCATTATTGGGCTGCAGATTTTTTTAATTTTCCTCGTAAGTTCCTCTTCTTGCCCTATTTCTTCGGGTAACCCTCTAATCCTTAACTTGTTCCTTCTATAGTGGTTCTCTTGTTCCTCCAATTTGAGTAGTAGGTCTCTCTGTTCTAACCTCCTCTCTTCTGCTTGCCCCTCTAAGTTCTTTATTTTTTTTTTCTTGTTCCTCTGATTTTCTCTCAATCTCTTCCATTCGGACTAATATATGCCCCAGGTCGCTTCAGAGATTCCCGATCTCCTTTTTCAGAACCATCTCCATTTTTGTGAACATTTCAACCAGTTCTGTTTTTGAGAGTGGGTGAACCATCGACCCTTCTTGTTCAACTCTTCTTTGTTCACCTATGCTTCCTATTGATACAATTTCTTTATCTTGATTCTCTTCCATCAAACCAAGTGGTAGTCTAGATTGGTCTCCTTCTGAATTGATGGGCCTTTCACGATAATTCTCATTATTTTGCAGCTCTTTTTTTTCTTGAATGGGCATATATTTTTTTATAGTAGAAGAGTTCACGGCAGGTTGGGGGGTTTTAGGGCCTTACCCTTTATTTGCTCTACTTCTCATTTTTCTTTTCCCTTTCCTCTGTCTCTTCTTCTTTCTCCTTCTCCCACATATAGCTATTATCTTTTCATTTGAATGTAATATCGCTCATCTAATCCTCTTCACCTTTCCCACTTAGCAAATCAATAGAAAGGCTCTTATAATCCTCTGTGGAAATGCTCTGTTTGGTTTTACGGTCAATAATACATATTAGTAAAGCAGTGTACAGTCCCACTATTTCACAGAACCACAAGACCTCTCTCTCCTTTAGTCCTTTTTTATTTTTTCTTCAAACAGTTAACACATTAATTTTATATTATGTTGCAGGGCAATAACAGTTCATATGCATATTTTTACATAGTCCTACTGCAACTCACCTTCCTCTTTGACTTCTTTTTGTGTTACTGTTCCTCCAGTATGCAGATGAGCTCTGACAGTTTTATCTTCAAGTATTGTGTCCTCCTTTAATCTCTCCCAGTGCAAAGATTATACTGTGCTTGGGTCTCCTTTTTCTTTTATTTAGATCACTGGTTCTGGTGTGGGGTTTAATCGGAGTTTATTTAATATAATCACTCTGTGACCCCAGACACTGATCTCTGTGGTTTCGGTTTATACTTCAGGCAGACAGCCACCATTTCACGGTCAGGCGGTCCCCAGGCACCTATGGGTCCTTCCACATCTGAGGGCCCCATCTTCTCTGTCTCTCCTCACAGCAATCCCTCCAGCTCCTTGCTGAGCATGGGACTCACAGGACCTGCCAAACCGGTCGCAGACCTGCACCCCTGCTCCACAGGGCACTCCCCCACACACGCAGCTCAGCAATTCGCTCGGTCCGAGCACACCACTCCTCGGATCCAGGGGGGTAAGTACAGTCATAAGGTTCTCATCAGGCTCGCAGGTTTACAGGCTGGCATCTCATGGTACCAATCACTCACTGTGTTCATTCGTAACTGAGGCATAGTAAACTTTTTTCTTTTTTTTGAAGGGGGCCTTTTAAGTTTGGCTGTATGGGATACCACGATTTCTAACAGTTGTCATCCAGGGAATGCTGTCACAGCACTAGTCCTTATATTATATTATATTATACACCACAGTTGCAACCAAGGAGAAGCTGAGGAGCACCACTGATTGATGTGTGTTATATATTTCATTATTATGTGAGTGCATTGGTTTTAGTCTTTTTTATAATTCAATAAATGGAGTTACACTAGGGCAGATGTGCGCTCTCTGTTGCTTTTGTCTTTGTCCAGATTACCTTCCACCACCCAGTGGAAAATTTGGAGAGCTGAAATGCCTGCTTTTGATTTTCTTGGATGCATTATATGTTCCTGCCAACCAAAGGTCTTTGTGGATCAAGGAAATAGTTTTTTCTGTATAGTTCATCTAACACTACCTCTTTACTAGTTGAAAATGTTGGTATCCAAAGGTGGCTAGGTTGCTCCTCCAAAGATATAGTGAAAGAGTGAATGTAGCTAGCTATCCTTACATGTGAAATGTGTTGCTGGATGGATTCCCAGGTAAAAAAAAAAGTAAAAAGCCTGAAAAGGAGAACCAATGCAGTCACCACAGGGTTTTGTTGGCTGCAATCTATTATTTTTTTGTTTTTGTTTTTTGATACAATTAAATATTAGAACATGTGCATGAAGCACCTTCATAAGGTAGATGCTAAAGTTGTAGATGAATCTCTCTTGAAAAAGTGTTTTTACACTAAAACGTGAATCCTAACTATGTGTGATCATGAGTGTTTGCATGCCATCTAAATGTCTTTAACTTGTATCTACAGTGAAGGAAATAAGTATTTGATCCCCTGCTGATTTTGAATGTTTGCCAACTCACAAAGAAATGATCAGTCTAAAAATCGAATGGTAGGTGTATTGTAACACCGAGAGACAGAACAGCAACAAAAAATCCCTTGTTGGCAATCACAGAGGTCTGATGTTTCCTGTAGTTGGCCACCAGGTTTGCACACATCTCAGGAGGGATTTTTGCCCACTCCTCTTGGCAGATCCTCTCCAAGTCATTAAGGTTTGGTAGCTGATGTTTGGCAACTCGAACTTTCAGCTCCTTCCACAGATTTTCAATCGCATTAAGGTCATTGAAAATCAGCAGGGGATCAAATACCTATTTCCTTCACTGTATCCATGTCTTGATGTTTGTTAAATGCTGTACTTTTTGCCTGTGTCTTCTCCCTGTTCTAATAAAAATGTATATGATGCTTGTAGATGAGAGTTTGCCTTTGTCTAGATAGAGGAAATGTGGGAAGATCTTGTATGTATACTCTGATCTACTTTTATGTTTATATGTCATTCCTATTTTCAGAAATATATGAAGATCAAAAATTATCTGTTTGGAGTGCTGCATATTATTTATTTATAGAGATGCTAAGGTGAAGCATATTGCAACAGTCTGGACCCTTACAGGTATCCTCCTTAAAAAGTAATGATTTATTGTTGTACGCTTTCTGTATCATTCCGAGATCTTACTTCATAACCTGTGTGTTGACATGTGAATATTGAAGTTTTATCGCCTTTAAGAGTTCAAATTACTATTAATAAAACAGGCCAAAGAGGCATGAAACTGTATGTTAAAATTAGTCCAGATACCTAATAAATGTTCAGAAGTCCTCAATCCATTACACATTTTTATATCATATATTTTTGTTAGAAATATGGACAGGTTATATTAAATTTGAAGAAGCTTACATCAAGGCATACTTAGAATAGGAGTGATCACACAAAGTTAATAATCTGACTCCTGTTAATTGAAACTAGAATGGCCTAGAATGGGTTTCTTGCATGTAGTAAGTTTTCATTAATTCTGGTACTGTAGCTTAGCGATAAAGTAAAGCTAATGGAAATCTGATCATTACTATAAAATGTGCATATAAAGCTTACAATTTCTTAGGTATTTGAACCACTAATTTTTGTTTTTCCATTTTGGGTAGTATAGATCATTATGACAAAATTTACTATTCCAAGGTAATGTAAAATTATTTTAATTACACCACTTCTGTATCTTCTTAATAGATTATTGGTAAAATTCATAAAAGAGTGAAATGAGTCTGTACATCTTATTTTGGCCTGATCTTAGACTTTTAACTTTCATCAGTTAAAACTCATTCACTAAACCTTCAGTACTCCAGAAAATTGCAAACAAAAGTGCTTACATATTTACACAGATTAAAGTATATGTAAATACTATCAGAATGACTGTACATTATAAATGATTGCCAATGTTTAAAAAAAGTGCCACTGTTAAATGTTTTTATCCTTGTCTTCATCTCAGTGTTGCTGACCTCCTGCAGACTATTTGTAGCCACTTCCTGTTGTTTGTAGTCATTATTGGAAGCCTGTAAAACTGGGTGACAACACAGAAGCACAATTTAAAGACAGGGACAGAACATTGTCACTTCAGAGCAAGAAGAGTCTAACAGGGACTTTCATGGCAAGATCACCAGGTATCATTACACTGAAAGCTGCAGATTTAGTCACCGGTCACGATTTAAAACTGCACGATTTGTGTGCAATTGTAGCACGATGTCTGAAGACTTTATTGCTACTTGTGAAGATTTTTAATGATTTTTAGAATTTGCAGTGCGATTTCCATTATATTCTATGTATGTGAAATCGCAACAAAACTTCAGAAAAAAGTAATGTAAGAACTACTTTAGAAATCACACTGCAGCAAATCGCAAATGTTAAGACACCAACATTCACTCATTCAATCATTCATTAGATGCGATTTCAGGTGTGATTTCAATCCCCAAATCGCACCTGAAATCACACCGGTATGACCAGGCACTAAAAGAGTAACTCCACTTTTGTTGAAAAAAAACATTCTTCTCTGGGTGATCTATGCATATTGCAAGGATTTTACCAAACATTGTTGCAGATTCCTACCTTCTGTTATTGTGAGATGGGGAAACAGCTCTCATTGTTTAAACACTTTGTGTGGAAGTAAATTAATGTTTTGACTGACATTCTGCGGTTTAGCCACAAGATGTCACTGTTTTTCTTACACAGCCTCAGACTGCATAGATATTTGTATATTCATGAAGAGGTGGGGTTTTGCACACAGAGTTGGAGAGAACAGGAAGGAGAGAGCGAAGCCATGTTTTGGAGCATGGTGAATAAGGGGCCCTGTGAGCCGAGAATCTGATGACATCCAGGTGTGAAAGAGTCCCTCCGTAACCAGAGCTGCAGCTAAGTGAAGCTGATGAGATTGCTGCCAGGAAGCTGATGAGATTTCTGCCAGGAATGCTGATGAGATTGCTGCCAGGAATGCTGATGAGAGCAGAGGAACTAAGCAACATATACGGCGAGACCGCATGCTTGTTGGAGAGACATTTTGTCAGGGCTCCGGGTATGACCAGAGGTATGTGAACTGACGCAGGGAAACGCAGGCTTCAGATATGTTATAAACAATATAATTTATTATTACTAACAATACATAAACGCAGTGCAATACTAAAACATAACACAGTGCAAACGAACCAAACCACCGACAGATAACAATACATACAATGCAAGCGTAGTCAGGCAGGCCGGGTCAATAACAATCGGGCAGGTAGGAACAGGAGGAGCAGGCAGAGAGTAGTCAGGTCACGAGCCGGGTACAGCAACTAACGGGCAGGTAGGTACAGGGGGTCAGGCAGAGAATGGTCGGGGTCACAAGCCATGGATCAAACAGGAGAAGTCAGCAGAGGTCCGGATTAGGCAGGGTCGGCAACAAATCAGTCAGACAGGAACAGGAATGCAGGTAACAAGATACAGGGGCCCATGGAAAAACACACACCAAGGCACAGACTGCAGGTGTGGCCATCCCTTAAATACACCTGCAATCAGCCTCAGGTGTTTTGGCTGACTGCAGGGTTGAGTCTCTGATTGCTGAGAGCACCCGCTGGCCAGCCCTGGTACTGCAGCCCACAAGGCAGGTGAGTCCCACCATTATTGGCAAGTCCATTCCTGACACATTTGTTCTGTTCAGAGTCACCAGCGGATGAAAAGCAGACCCGGGTTGGTAAGATTGTGCACGCACCTCATTTCAGTGTTGGCGCCTTGAGACTGAGTTTGTGTCAGGCCACAAGTGTTGTAACGGATCATTGGAAGGACTCCACAACTTAAAGTGACATTTCACATTGGAGAGCTGATAAAATCCCACAAACTCAAGCCAGACTGGTGCTTTGCTCAGAAGGAATACTCAGGCATGTGCTACAGGACCAGTTATGGGAGAGAGAATACTGTAGATTTGTGTAAGATTGTAAGCTGCTGTGCTGCACTGCAGGCTAGCCCATGCCATACACCCATACACTGATTCCTGCTCTTTTAGGGTAATAACAGGTAAGGTGTGGTAGCTTAGTTGTGCCCGCCAGTAGGTAAATTACTTCACTTTCTACCTTCATCCATCAGAAGGTGCCGTGCTGTGCAGCACAAAGGTATCAGATTTTGGGCTGGGTGTATGTAAATTTATTGTATGTTCTCAGCATTTGTGGTTGTGTTTATTTGCCACATCTAAGTAAAATTCTGTTGTGGCAAAAGCTGGTGTTGGGGTTGCTTTCCTCATTCGTGACCTCACTGTATCCTGGGGAGCCCACCCCGGTACACGGCTTACATTATTATGAAGAAACAATTGTTTGTTTGTCTGTCTGTATGCTGAGTAAATCAGTATGGGAGTGACTTTAGAACTATCAATCAGCTGCTGTACCTGCAGGGCTTTAATGAGGAAAGTTGCAAGGTCTGCATCTGTCATGAACCTTGGTTAGAGGCTGAGTTAACAAGGGGGCTTCCTTTTCGGCTCTGGTCCAAGCACACCTGAATGTGGTGACAGAAGTACAAGGCTCAAAGAAGCATGGGTGCCAATAGCTTGATAGCAGGCGACTGCCATGGTCAGGAATGTAGTCAAGGTGAACCAGGGTCATACACAGTGAGACAGCAGCATGGTCAGGAGGCAGGCTGGGGTTGGTACCAGGTTAGCAAGCAGAGCGAGGTCCAGTAGCAAGTCGATGTCAGCACCAGGAGATCAGGCAGAAATTAGTCAGAGGCAAGCTGAGGTCAGCAACAGGAGATCAGGCAGAGATTAGTCAGAGGCAAGTTGAGGTCAGAACCAGGAGATCAGGTAGAAATTAGTCAGAGGCAAGCTGAGGTCAGAACCAGAAGATCAGGCAGAGATTATTCAGAGGCAAGCTGAGGTCAGCAACAGGAGATCAGGCAGAGATTAGTCAGAGGTAAGCCAAGGTCAGCACCAGGAGATCAGGCAGAGAGTAGTCTAAGGCAAGCGGAGGTCAGAATCCACAGAGCAAGGTCAGGAACAAGCCGGGTCAGCAACGAAAGATCAGTCAGTACATACAGGAACACAGGAACACGGGTCACAGGAAGCTGAAGAACATCCAGAGACTAGTACACAGCAGAGTTTGCTTTAAATAGGCAAAGTGCCAATGTGGGTAGATGTGCAAGCCGAAACCAGGAAATGAAAAGTATACATTGTAGGAAATAAAAATAAATTGTAACATTTTATCAGAGATAATTTTGTGAATTAAAGCACACTATGATTTTATAATTTAACAATATTGCTGTGTGCCTTCCCGGTGCAGTTTTAACCTGAAAAAGCAAATGAGAAAAAAACACCAAACATGATACAACACATAAATATTTAATTACTTCCCGTTCGGCCGTTGTATATAAACAGCCGGACGGTGGCAGTGCAGGGTCGGGTGGCCATTTATAAACGGCCTCCCCGCCCCCTGCTTGTGCGCGCTCCCTGGGAGTGCGCAGCACCACAATCCGGTGCCCGCTGTGTCCCCTGGACACAGTGGAACACCGATCGTCGTACGGGACCTTTCGGCGATGTCTCGATCATGTGATCACTGATTGACCAATCAGTGATCGCATGCAGAGTAGTAAGCAAGATGTTACTTCTGACATCATTGCTTACTATGTGTGAAATCTGTGAATGATCACAGAGGTCACATGGTACAAGGCTATTCACAACAGCCTTGTATCATGTGACTAGCTGTGATCAATCACAGCTCACACAGTAGTTCTCAATGGCTACAAGAATGCATCCAGAGAGAAAGAGAAATTATTGCTTTTACAGCCTTTATGGGTGTAAAAGCAATCAGTGTGGAAAAAAAATATTCATCACCCCCCACAAGTAGTACAGTGTCACCATGGTGACACTGTACTGCTAGGGTGACAGTATGTTAAAAAAAACATAAATAATAATATAAAAAAAAATAAAAATGTAAAAAAAAGTTTAAAAATTATAATTTTTGGTTATAAACTAATTTGGGTATTTTTTTTCTACTAAAAAGATAACGGAATAAATTTTGTCCAAGATGTATGATGAAAGAGTTCAACAGTTTCAGAAGAAACAGTCAAACATTTAAACATTATTGCAATATTGCATGGGCTCAATGCACATTATAGAAATATTTGTGCTTGGCTATTTGCTAGAGAATAAAATAAAATGTTACAATCAAGAGCCAGAAATTTTCACAGACATGCTACACACCATTTATACATTTTTTTAGTAAACATTTTACCAATGGGAGATAAACAGACAAAGCAGATTTTATCATGAACTAAAAATTGTAGTGTGCTTTCTCTGAACTGAAAGCCAGAAAAACTCAGTTCATTTTATGGACAATATGTACTTCTTTTAGTTAAGATGCAATGTCAGACGGAGATAGACAGGCAGATATATTCTGAAATAAACAAATAACAATGTCTTTTTTTCTGAGACTGAAGACAAAAAAATTGTACAAATTTGCATCAGTATTTTATAAACCTTTTTGACAGTCTGCTCTTTCAAGGATAAGTTTACATTTTTTAGGGTGAAACATGTAACATGTTCCCTCTCCTGCAGCTGCTGCCCAATGCCCCTCCTCCCTATGACAGAAGTAAGGTGATAAGGCATGCGGGGCTCCACCCAGTGTTCTGTGGATGGATGGACTACAGGTCCCAACAGCCTTAGCGGCTGTCGACTTGTAGTCCTCAATGAACTACTATGGCACTGTGAGCACTGTGGGTGTTAAGTGAGTCTTCCTGTCAGCAAGTATCAGCTTGCCCCTGTGGGTTGTATGAGCAAGCAGATACACTGACAGTGTGCAGGAGACCTGCATGGCATCAGCGATATGCTGATAGCTGGTGCAATGATTTACAGGTTCCTAACACAAAAAATAAATGCACATTTTTTTACCTGCATTTATTATTTTTTGTGGAAAGGTGACCTCATTCTTTCAGAGAGAAGGCAGATTTCATGTATAAAAAATGTCTATTTTATAAGATTGAGAAATTGTACAGATTTGAAGCACATCTTTTAAACTTTTATTGCATAGGGTCATACATTTTTGATGGAGAGAGAAAGCAAATTCAATCTGGATTTTAAATATTGTGTTTTTTTCTGCAATTGAAGAGGGATAGATGTCACAGATTTGCACCACAACTATAAGGCCTTTTGGGCCAGGCCACAATTTCAGTTATTGAGCAGGCGTATTGCATCTGGAAATGCAAAATTAGTGGTTTTGGTTTTAAAAAAGGAAAAAAGAACAGGGTACAGTTTTGTTTTTAATTGCGGTCTGTCCTGTATGAGCAATTAAACAGGCATAATGCACCTGCAAATAAAAACAAATGGTTCCTTTTGTTTTTCAATGAAAAGATTGTGCCACACCTTTGAAGCCTTGATTGGATAAGCTGAAATTTATAAACCCATTGAAACTGTTAAATTCAGGTAAGAACCAGTATTGGACGTATTTTTGGAATATGCTAGTCCCATTTTGAGTTGAATGGACACTTTTATGGGATGTGCAAGGTCATTAAATTTTTAGTTCTAACTATTGGGCCCATTTGTTTAATTGCTTTAATCTTTCTTTTAAAAACATTAACTGACATGAACAAAAATGTGGAACATCATATTAAGCCCTTTATAGGCTTGTATATAAAAACAAATCTTTATATATACTGCTATCTTTTTATATATTTTTTAACATATTACTTGATTCATTATAGATTTTCTCTGACTGGAATACAACATGGCCAATTTATGCCTGATGAGGACTGCTCAAAAATCTTGGAAAATGTATCTTCCTTCACTTTCCTCCCTCTTCCACATATAGGTGGGTTATTTCTGATGTGTACAATAATTTTTTTATGTGTATGTAGGTGTGTGCATGTGTATGCATATGTGCATGCAGATGCACTTATATTTGTGCATGTGTGTGCACATGTGTTTATATTTATACAATACACATTCATTTTTTTCTCTTTCACACTATTGATATACACTGCTCAAAAAATTAAAGGAACACTTTGAAAACACACCAGATCTCAATGGGGAAAAATATCATGCTGGATATCTATACTGATATGGACTGGGTAATGTGTTAGGAACATAAGGATGCCCCATCGTTTGATGGAAATTAAAATGATCAACCTACGGAGGACTGAATTCAAAGACACTCCGAAAATCAAAGTGAAAAAATGATGTAGCAGACTAGTCCATTTTTGCTGAAATTTCATTGCAGCAACTTAAAATGCTACTCAGTAGTTTGTATGGCCCCCATGTGCTTGTATGCATGCCTGACAACATTGGGGCATGCTCCTAATGAGCCGATGGATGGTGTCCTGAAGTATTTCCTCCCAGATATAGACCTGGGCATCACTGAGCTCCTGGGAAGTCTGAGGTGCAACCTGGAGGTGTTGGATGGGCCAAAACTTGATATCCCAAAGGTGTTCTGCAGGATTTGGGTCAGGCTAGTGTGGGGGCCATTCAATGGTATCAATTCCTTTATTCTTCAGGAACTGCCTGCATACTCTTGCCACATGAGGCCGGGCATTGCCATGCACCAGGAGGAACCCAGGATAAACTGCACCAGCGACGGGTCTGACAATGGTTTCAAGGATTTCATCCTGATACCTAATGGCAGTCAGGGTGCCATTGTGTAGCCTGTAGAGGTCTGTGCATCTCTCCATTGACCATCACTGACAAACCACCAAAATAGTCATGCTGAACAGGCAGCATAACATTCTCCATGGCTTCTCCAGACCCTTTCATGTCTGCCACGTGTGCTCAGGGTGAACCTGCTCTCATCTGTGAAAAGCACAGGGCACCAGTGGTGGACCTGCCAATTCTAGTGTTCAATGAAGTCTGTTTCTAATTGTTTGATCAGAGACATTCACACCAGTGGCCTGCTGGAGGCCATTTTGTAGGGCTATGGCACTGCTCATCCTGTTCCTCCTTGCACAAAGGAGCAGATACCGTCCAGCTGATGATTATTATTATTATTATACAGTATTTATAAAGCGCCAATGGTTCGCTCAGCGCTGTACATTACAAAGGGGGACAGAACATGTGACAGAACAATACCAATACAATGCAAAACATGAGGGGATCGAGGGCCTTGCTCTTTCGAGCTTACAATCTAGGAGGGAGGGGATAGTGGTACAGGATGAGATAGCTGTGGGGGATGGAGTGGTAGGAAGAGTGGAGGAGGTCGGCAGGTTATCAGGGGGTGGGGTAGGCTTCCCTGAAGAGATGGGTTTTCAGGGTGCGCCTAAAGGAGAGGAGAGTAGGTGATAATCTGATGGGTTGGGGCAGGGAGTTCCAGAGGATGGGTGACACCCTGGAGAAGTCCTGGAGGCGGGCATGGGAGGAGGAGACCAGGGAACTAGAGAGAAGGAGGTCTTGTGAGGAGCGGAGTGTGCGTGCTGGCCGGTACTTGGATATTAGGTCAGGGATGTAGTACGGGGCAGTATGGTGGACAGCTTTGTACGTCAGTGTTAGGATTTTGAATTTGATCCGTTGCGCAATCGGGAGCCAGTGGAGGGATTGGCAGAGGGGGGTGGCGGAGATGGAGCGGTTGGAAAGGTGAATGAGTCTGGCAGCCATACTCAGGATCGACTGAAGCGGGGATAGCCAGCGGTGAGGCAGGCCAGTGAGGAGGGAGTTGCAGTAGTCGAGTCGTGATATGATGAGGGAGTGGATGAGCTGTTTAGTGGTTCCTGGGGTTAGGAACGTGCGTATTTTGGCGATGTTGCGGAGGTGGAGTCTGCACGAGTTTGTTAAAGATTGGACTTGGGGCTGGAAGGATAGGTTGGAGTCCAGAATGACACCAAGTACTCTGGCCTGCGGGGCGGGTTTGATGGTGGCGTTGTTGGATGTGACGGAGAAGTCAATGGGGGGTAGTGTCCGGGCTGGGGGGAAGACAAGAAACTCAGTTTTTGAGAGGTTCAGTTTAAGGAAGTGGAGCGACATCCAGTCTAATATGTTGCTCAGTAGGTGTGTGATTCGGGCGGAGACCGAGGGGGTGAGGTGGGGGGTTGAGAGATTTGTGTGTCGTCGGCATAGAGGTGGTAGTTGAAGCCGTGAGAGTGTATGAGTTGGCCAAGGGAGGAGGTGTAGATGGAGAAGAGAAGGGGCCCAAGGACAGAGCCTTGAGGGACCCCAACAGAGAGGGGGAGTGAGGGGGAGGTGGTAGCATTATAAGTAACGCTGAAAGAGCGTTGTGACAGGTAGGATGAGAGCCAGGAGAGAGCAGAATCTCTGAGGCCAAGGGAGTGTAGTTTTTTGAGGAGGAGGGGGTGGTCAACTGTGTCGAAGGCCACAGAGAGGTCAAGGAGTAGGAGCACTGAATAATGGCCATTAGCTTTGGCGGTTAGCAGGTTGTTGGAGAGTTTGAGTAAGGCAGTTTCGGTGGAGTGTAGGGGACTGATGGGTTAAAGACTTTCTACGGCCCTGTCCAGCTCTCCTAGAGTAACTGCCCATCTCCTGGAATCTCCTCCATGCTCTTGAGACTGTGCTGGGAGACACAGCAAACCTTCTGGCAATGGCACGTATTTATGTGCCATTCTGGAGGAGTTGGGCTGCCTGTACAACCTCTGTAGGGTCCAGGTGTCGCCTCATGCTATCAATAGTGACACTGACCCTACTAGTGAAAAACAGTCAGAAAAGATGAGTAGGGAAAAAAATGTCAGTGGCGTCCACCTGTACAACCATTCTTGTTTTGGAGGTCGTCTCATTGTTGCCCATCTAGTGCACCTGTTGTTAATTTCATTAACACCAAAGCAGCTGAAACGGATTAACAACCCCCTCTGCTACATAACTGACCAGATCAATATCCCAGGAGTTTAACTGACATGATGCTATACTCTGATTAAAAAGTGCTCCTTTATTTGTTTTTGAGAAGTATAAATATATATAAAATACCTTCTCTCCGTTTTTTCTGGCATTCAGGTGATCTCTGTGTCTGTTTTAGATGTCCGTAATGTGATGTGGAGACCTCCTTCCCTTCCTATAATTTTGGAAGGTTGTTTTGATGTGGCAACACCTTGGTTATGATTTCTAAAACATTTTTCAATGTTAAATGGTGTATGTTTTACTGATGTAAGCATAAGATTTTTTTTTTGGCCTGTGTTAACTCACAAAATACAAGAATGTTTTATAAACCACACATTTTAGAGGCAGAAAGTGAGATTGGTGGGTTTTCTAATTAAGGAATCACTGCAAGACTACCTAACAGTATATAGTGTGTATCTCAATAATTTCTGGTTCCAAAAGATCAAAACCCAACATAAAAATCCATGTAGAGAACAGGATGGACTCTGCCAAGAAATATTTCATTTTTTGCAACAGGTGTGCATGTACAGTATGATCGTGTTGGACCAGTGTATGGTCTGGTATCAATAGAGGTGATCTGGAATGTGTTATCTTTCAGGGGGTTTATGACTTGTGAAGGTGTGATGTCAGTGAGACTTGTTTTGGCCTCAGGCTGCTGCCTTTATGAAAGTGGTGGAAAGATGCTCTTCAGGATAATCTTGGAAGAGTGTAGAGACACACTCACTATAAGGGTTCGTCATGCTTGTGGTTATATTAAAGAACATTATTGAAGAATTTAGTTCATAGGTGATAGTTATGGGCAAACAAACAGTTTATTAATGGTATAACAACTCACATGTTAAAAGTACATATTTATTGCATGTCAAATCCAAATCCACAGCCACTTGCCATGCTCACAGGGCTGGAGGACATGTAGGAAATTCCGGGAGCCCTGTGGGTATAGGGTGGAAGTGATATCAGCTTGAGGGCGGACCGCCTACACATCTCCTCCAACCCTGTGAGCACCACAAGCATCTGTGGTTTTGGATTTGACATGCAAATGATGCTGGGGAGGCCTTGGTTTTGGATTTGACATGCAAATGGTGCTGGAGAAGAGAGGTTTTGCAGAGTCGTTGCAGCATAACTGTTAGGGAAGTGATATGGGAGAGGAGCACCTGTGAAATTATGGAAATGAATTGATAGATAGTGTTGTAGAGTCTGTGTGAATCAGAGGGGTGGTACAGGAAAAAAAACAGGACAGGGAGTTGTTACAGAGTAGGTTCAATGGGAGTAACAGAAGTGGATGAGCACTGCCTTGGACACTTGATGTTAATGTGGCTGTGTTATGGTCCATTGAAAACCATATGCTCCTTCAATATTCAGGTGCCATCAAATGCAATCCTAATTGAAAAATATTAATATGCATATATTAAATGATGGTGAATGGAAATGTTCAGCACAAATATTTACAATTTTTATTCTGTAAATGACAATTATATGATGTTTGTGATGTTTAGGATTAAAATTTTGAGGATTAGTGTAAATTTTTAATTATTGATATGATACCCTAAAAATCCTACTTATCAATGTGTTTTCAAGAATCTTTATACAAGGATGTTGGTACGTTGAAGTTCATTTAGTTAGTACTGTTTGCAACTGTTGTATGTGAGCCAAGTTAATTGTAAAAAAAAATCAATTCTACAATGAAATGTGTCCTGCCGGTGTATACTGTTAGAGAGACTGTCTCTGCAAATTTATGCTGTTCTGTAACACCACACACAGCTTTAAAAATATTTCTGTTTTCAATGTTGCTTTCAAAGCTGCATGACAAGTCCCTCTCCCCACTTTACAATACATTTTTTTTACATTTACATTGATACATTTCCCTCACGACAGTATCAAGCTATCCATGTCTTTTTTTATTTATTAGTTTCCCTAACAGCCCTAAAAATGGTGTCAGGTTTCAGTGAAAGTGAGCCCTTGTAGATTGCCAACTTGGGGTTCCCAAGGGTACAAAGTCTAAGCCTTAGCCTGCTTCTTCTGTTTTGTGAAGAATTTGCATCCTCCTGTTTGTTCCAATTTGAGTCAAGTAGTTATTGAATATGCTGTTTAGATATGGGAGGAAACTATGTGGAAGGAAACTGTATTACCCAGAGGAAATCCACACAAGCATGTGGAGAGTATGCAACCACCATATGGACAGTGATTAAGCACAGGTCCTCCAGTGCATAAACGTAAACCATTTTACCACCGTGCTGTATCAGGTCTTGTTCATACTGTATACTTTTATTTTACAGCTAAATACTGCTAAGTATTCATTAACATCATATGTCTAGAAGACACACTATTTTAGAAACAAATCTGATTTTCAGAAAATGTATCTTGTTATCTACTGAAACACTCATGTTTTATGATTATAGTATTGATTGTGAATTTTGGTGCCATAGCTATTTCTTACCCAAGATATAAGAGCAATAGTAAATCTTATAAACCTTTCATGCCCTACCAAAAGACTTTCAGTCCCGTCGTGATCGCCTGTGGTTATTTTCTGAAGTCACTCTTGTTCTATACCCTGTTCAGTCATCATCATTGCAGCTATTAAATGATGGCTATTAAATATCTCTCAATAAAACAGGAACATGGGATGAACCACAGGAAATAGGAAACTTAAGCATAAAATAACACATGACAAACCTGAGTTGGCTTGAGAAGGTCATGGCTAATTATTAAAGGGGATACCCAGTATATTACTAATAAAACACGAACCAACTATAACAGACCTAGAATTAAGCAGCTCAAATCCACCTAAACCATCATATATCATAAACCTAACTCGTTTAACTCTAGGCTGAATAAATATCCTCATACACATAAAATCAAAACAATAAATAATATAAAAATGTGGGCAGGGTGCAGAGAATCTGGGCTGTCCTCTAACTTCAACGGCTGATGGAGATCCATTGTCAAGCTATTAATAAGAAAATCATGCATCAAACTAAAGGTAATTGGTCAGAAATGATGGCTCTTGAATGATCGACAACAATCCAACTGTCAACAAAAGAACAAGTTCTTATAGTTGGGGGAATGAGGGGATAATATTAATTATATTTAGAAATGGATCAAGTCTTTACCAAGTAACTATAGACTGGTTAGTTTAACTTCGATAGTCAGGAACATACTGGAGAGTTTAATAAAAGAACACATACTGTAGAAGAGTTTTTGCTAGAAAATAATATTTTAACCAATAGTCAGCATGGATTCATGAAGGCTGAAGTTGTAAAATAATTCTGACTTCTTTTTATGGGGAAGTGAGCAAAAACTTAGATAATTTTAACCCTTCCTAAAAAGAGGGGTGCAGTGGCAGTTCTCATCCGCTTGCTGAACTGGTTCCATCACTCTTCCACCAAGCAATGGGTACAAATGGAAAAGGTTTTGGCACCACATTACCTTCTTGCTCTTCCCTGGATGGTTTATGAGTTTTTAGGAGCCCTCTTTCCTCTTTACCCTTCCAACTAACCATTTATTGCATACATGGGACAACCTGACCTTAAAACTTGATGTTTCCTCACTCGTTGGCCCTATGACCCCTTTATTTGGAAACCTTAAATTTCCCCCAGCAATGTCTCGCTCTCATTTTCTTCTGTGGAGCAAAAACACCCTCAGGGGACTAATGCAAATACTTCACAGGGGACGACTTCCACTTATTCAGCCCTCCCATGCTTTGGGATCCTTTGCCCTACAGATGAAGTATAGACAACTTGTTCCTTTTTTCTATGCTCTTCCCAACAAAGAATTGTTAAGCAGAGTCTCTGAAGCACTAGAATATCTGTTTCTTTAGGCTCTTCCCCCTATGTGCCCTCTTATCACAATATATCAGATTCTTCTTTCAAGGTCTATCCTGATCTCCAATCATATACATCTAGGTGGGCGGTTGATCCTGATGCTCAGTTATCTGAAGGAGACTGGGTGAAATCATTTGCTTTCACTCATCAATTGTCCTTAGCCAGCAAAGCGCAGGAAACCAATTTCAAATTGCTTACTAGGTGGTACAGATGTCCCACCTTACTTCATAAGATTTTTCCCTCCACTCCTGACCTATGCTGGTGTTTTCATGCTGCTCCTGGTTCCTTGCTCTATGTTTGGTGGGAATGTCCCTTATCCCAGCTTTTTGGGATCTCATCCTGTGTGTTATTGTTGCAGTTGCAGACTTGACAGTTCTAAACATGCCATAGATTGTTCTGCTTTCCATTTTACCTGGCTCTGTCAAACATGTTAAATGCTGACTCTTGTGTCATTGCCTGACTGCTGCCAGACTTACCATTTCTCCTCATTGGTGAACAGCACATGTTTCAACCCTTCTGGAGTGGGTGGAGGAGATGGATCATATTGAATGTATGGAGTCAATCCTGGCAAAGGAATTAGCAATGCTGTCATCAGATTTGGCTCCCCTGGAATATGTGTAGGTAATCTTCTGCTTTGCGAGATCTCTTAGCCAACTAACCAGGAGTTTGTCCTCTGGTCCCAACTGGTGAGTCTTCTCTGTGAACGTCTCTCCCCATGCAGTGCTTCTCCCCCCCCCCGCCCCACTTTTTTTTATCTCTCTTTTCTTTCCTACCCTTCTTTCCTTTGCTATCTTTTTCTCCTCTACTTCTTCACCTCCCCTCTTCCCTTTTTTTTCCCTCCCTTTCCGACACTAGGGCCAGGTGGGATGGCAAGAAGGTCCTTGTCGGTATACCCCATTCATCTTCCCTCAGGCCTAGTCTTCATTCACCAGCCTTATTTGGCTTTTGACAGTTTAGCTAATGATCAATTGTCCTTTCTGTTTTATAATGCTTGTACCCTTCCTGGGCTATATACTGTATATGCCATTTTGATGTGTGGTCATGGGCACTGTACTCTGTACTGGGAACTGTCATCGCTCAGTTTTAGGTTATTTATTTATTTTCAGTCTGTCTGACTTATTTATTATTGTAACCCCCCCCCCATTTTTTATGTTTGACCCCCCCCCCCTCCCCTTCCAGCCCAAGTTTGTTCTTTCTTACTGTAGTTGAATTTTGTTGTTGTCCTTACTGGATGCTTCCATTTTTCTTTGTCTTTTTTCTTATATAAAGCCTTAATAAAACTAAGGTTAAGCACAAGAAATGTAGATAAAGGAGTGGCTGTGGACATATACTTGGAATTTGCCAAAACATTTGACACAGTTCATGGTTAATGTGTAACTTAAAGCTATAAGCTTGGAAAATTCAGTATGTAAATTGAAAGAATACTGGCCTTAAAGACCATATTCATAGAATGGTGATTAATGATTCATATTCTAAATGGTCTAAGGTTATTAGTGGTGTACCCCAAGGTTCAGTGTTGGGACCCTTACTTTGTAACATATTTATAAATGATATAGGGTCTGGGATTAAAAGTGCTTCAGTGTTTGCAGATGTCACCAAGCTATGCAGTGGAATAACATCATTACATGTTATCTCCAACTTGCAAGCCAATCTTGATGTATTATTTAACCTCTTCCCATCCGCTCATAGTCTATAGATGGTGGACAGGTAGCTTTGCTGCTACGGGCTAATGTACCTTTATGTCAGTCCATATCGGCTGCTCCTGAGCGGATCACAGAGTGTGCTCCTGGAAGCCTGGCTATCGGTATATCGCCTGGATACAGTGGATCACATTATCGCTGTGTCCGGGTGATCACATGGAGTTTTACCATGTGATTACTGTGTCCAATCACAGCAATCACATAGTAAACTCTAGAAAGTGAAACTAAAGATTGCTTTTCTCTACTCTCAGTGTGAGAGCAGAGAGAAGCGATCATGCAGCTTGTGATGTACACTCACAGACTGCAGTGCTAGCCAGCCACAGTGTCTCTGATCAGTGCCCCTGATCACTGTTTCAGTGCAGGGACAATAATCAGTGCAGCCAGCCCTGTCCCAGTGTGCACAAAAACACCACCATACACCATACCAGTGTCCTAATCACCACCATACCAGCATTCTGATCACCACCATAGCCCAAATCAATGTCCTGACCACTGCCATATGTCATACCGGTGTCCAGCATTTTAGGTCTCAACTGATCAATCTTCAAATATATATCCCATAGCTTGTATACTGTATGCTTTCACATGGACTAAATAATATACACTGTTTGAATTGTTTCTTCCCCAAGCATGTAGCAGAATACATTTTATCCTAAATTTATGAAAATAAATTATTTATTTGCAAAATTTTATTTAAAAAACTGAGCAAATGTTTTTTATTCATTTCCAGTCTTTTCATTTATATAGCAAAAATACAAAAACCAGTGGTGATCCAATACCACCAAACGAAATCTCTATCAGTCTCCAAAAAGTTATACAAATTTTATATGAGTACAGTGGTGCATGTTTTTAATATTGATAACTGATGACAAAGGCTTGGTTAGCCACACTACCAGCTCCTCCACATGTTTTGGATATATAGTATGTACTATACACTGCCAGAAAATAAATGCACATGTACTCTTCTTCTTGATACTTCACACTGAACACTGCTTTGGCCCATGGATACAGAAGCTGCTCACCCTTTGACAGCTCACATCAAAAATGACGAGATTCTGTTCAGCCAATCTGTAATTTTTTCATGTAGTGTCTTTGAAAATATTCAGTTTCAATATTTTTGGCTGAAACTCTATCTTCTACTTTGCCTCCCAATAAAATGGGCAAGATTCTGTTTAGCAAATCTATGGAATATGTGTCTGAAATATTACACTTTCATGCAATATTAACAGCTGAAATAGGCCTACTCTCTGCCTACAAATGTGTCTGCTATAAAAAATTATGAAAAGGATGGGACTCTTTTCAACAAATGAGTAGAATTGTCATAATCTTTGTCTATAAAAATACAATTTCATAAATTGTTTCTTGCTGACATAAGAAAACCGCTTGCCTCCATATCTGCCTTTTATTACAAAGGATGTATTCAATTTAAAATTAATATATCCAGTCAAGGCTTTAAAGGTGTGGTGCAACTCTGTACAATTTAAAAACTTTTTAACTAAAAACAAAAATAAACATTTTTCCAGATACAATATGCCTGCTCCAGTAGTGGTCTTTACAAAAAAATCTTAGGAGCTGTGGTTTAAATGTGTTAATTGTCTCCTTCTTCAGTCTCTAAAATAAGACAATAATATTTTATTACCAGATGCAATATACCTGCTTAATCACTCAGAAATTGTGGCCTGTCCAAAAAGGCCTCAGAGATGTGGTATAAATCTGTACAATTTTTTCTTTAAAATAAAAAAATAAACACAATATTGCCACTCAATTCATTTCTGTGATGCAAAACTGTAATATTTTCCATCTCCAGTATCCGAATGAAGACCATTGTTTTTAAAATTCCAGATGCTATGTGCCTACTGTGGTAAATACATTAAATTTGTGTTTCCTATTTCAAATGATGAAACCCTAATTTTTGTATATCCAGGTGCTATATGCCTGCTCAATAACTCTAAAATTGTGGCCTGACTCAAAAGGCCTAATAGTTGTTGTGTACATTTCTGGATGCAATCTGCTTTCCTATGCTCTCAAAAATTGTGATCTATAAAGACCTAAAAGGTGTTCTTCAAATCTGTACAGATTTACAGTTGTAGAAAATAGACCATACTACAAAATAGAGCAATATCAAAAAGGTTTCAAGAACTCTTTTGCAAATATGTAATATTTTTCGGTCCTGACCCTCATGAAAAAGATACTTATTTGTTTATTCCAGAAGAAATCTGTCTGCTTTCTCCCTCTGACATTGCTTCTTACCAATAAAAAATTACATACTGTTAAGAAAATAAGTTTTTCTGGCTTGTGGCTCTGAAAAAGCACACTCTAATTTTTAGTTGAAGACAAAACCTGCCTAATCTCTCTATCTTCCATTGTGGCTTGATAAAAACATTTACGTGGCGTGTAGTATATCCATGAAATATGTCTGGCTCTTGACTGACACAATAAACTGATTTTTTTCTCAAAATAAAATATGCATCCTCTCTTCCTCTAACATAGTGACCAACTACAAATGCTTGCATATATGTACAATTTTTTTGTTTGCTGTCTATAAAGTATCATAGTCTAATTGATATTTCCTAATCAAAATGCTGCTCTCCAGCCACTGTTCCATATATTTGGCTGTTGTCTTTTAAACATGTCATTTTATTTTGTTTAGTTTCGCATCTGCCTTATTTGTAGTTTTGAGGTGTTTTGGTGTACCTTGGGTTCAGATTTAGATCTTTACTAAAATGTAGTACTTTTTACACAATACGGTGTGGTACTGAAAAGAAGATTATATAGCTAATTTGTCGAACTTGTTTAACTCTGTATAAAAAAAAAATGTATTTATTTTCAAAGTTTATACTTCCAAACATATGTTAACTTTATAGTTTCAACTACTATCACAGCTGAATTATCACTGTGACAGAAAAAATCAGTTGTCTTTGTAAAAACTATCTAATAAACTAGAAGTCAATTATAATGGGTTGCTGCTGCTGCTGCATGTTTTCACGTATAGTGTGAAAGTAAACTAAATTAATACAAGTGCAATGTGTGTAATGTCTCAATATGATGATGTCGCTGATGCTGTCCCTAAGAATTGTAATGTGCTGTAAAACCATGAATACCCCAAACATATTATTTAAAGGAATTGTGCATTTTATATGTTGCCACCTGAATATTTCTTTTTTGCTTTGATATACGTCCTCCAGTGCATTTCCCAGCTCCCCATGACCTTTGTTTGGCAATCCCTTTCCCATTAGTCTAGTAAATAGATATTAACATCTGGCTTTCATTGATTTCAAAGGGGTTCAGATTCAGCATTCAGACTTTGGTGATGTTCGAGGAACCCGTATTGAACCAAACTCAAGTATGTTCAGCTCATTGCTAATTATCAGTGTCACTTTAAACATTGCCAGATTTTTGCAAATGATACATAATGAAGCTATTTTATTATTATTTTAAGCATGTGCCATAAATGTGTAGCTAAAAGTCCAAATTATGTTATGATAAGAAAATATTTTAATAATTTCTTACCTATCCTACTTGATGTTTGGTAATGTGCTCAAAAAGTTCAATATGTCATAGTGTACGAGTTAGCATTTAGGAAAATATAGATATCCCAGTGAAATGCTGATATTATCTTTATATTAATAATATCTTCGAACGGTAGACAGTCTCCTGATATGTTGGAAAATTGCCCAAATCAAATTCAGTTAGAACATGCATATTAGCACTCTGCAAGCACTGATAAATACTAGCAGCAAGCAGTAAATGACATATAGAGAAATAAATAATCCATTGGGTTTATAATAAGCAGCTTCTAGGTTCAACTCCAGTGGGAAATCATTAACTAAATATATTGTGGCTGTCTTTCTCCTTAGTAGAAAGGTTGAATATTTCAGACTCTGGCAAGGGAATTGATCTTAGAAAGAATACCACTGGAAATCAGGAAACTATTACACAAAGCATATAAAACAAGCAACTTCAAGGCTAAAGCATTGACAAGCTTGACAAGCTTTAGATTTTAATGATAAAAATTATAAAACATAATAAGCTGGATTTACTGCATCTATATTAATAAGGTATATTTTTTGGAGGTGTAACAAAATCAGTATATTATACTAGCTCTAAAGAGGGTGAGATGATAGCACTTTCTTATAGGTTTTTTAGTTAATAACAATGCCAGAACATGGTATGCTGGTACTTAAGGCGAAAAGGGCATCCACTCCACACTATACTTTCTTAACAAATATAAATGCAGGTATACAGTACATATATCATTTGTGCAGCTATATTTCAAGATTTGCTGTTTTCTGTTTTTGCATCCTAAACTATTGTTAATAAATATATCATTTTACATTTTACTGTGTTGTATCCAGCTATGTGCAAAAATCACATTGCTACAAAACTATTTTTGTTGCTACAAAATACCTTATTTTATTTGTTTTACTTTTAGATGTTCTTTGCTCATTAACTAGGATATTGCATATGGGTAACTAAGGGTCCCTTATGGTCAGCTGGTATTGAGTCTTGTATTATACATCAGGAAGTTAACACTTAATGTGCTGTGGAAGTAATTGATCAATAGCACATTTTCTAGTTTATTGAAACAGTAAAAGTATTTATTGTCAATATGTGTTCAAACTTATAGGGCCTTGTTGTGTTTTAATGCACACATTGTAACATGCTAACATACATGTGTCCAGCCTTTCCACAATAAAAATAGTGATTGTTCTAATCTCTGTTGCAGTATAAATAAGGTATATTCATTTTATTCCTTGTTTTATGTGTTGTAGGTACATAGAAGTTAATAGCAACACATCAAATGCATTCTAAAAGCATTTTAATGTGTTGGAAAAAGGTAATAAGCCGTGGCCAATGGCTGTTGACTCTATCCACTTCAAATCCTAATAAAAAAAATGCACTGGAAATGTGAGTCAAAACACGTTAATAATGCATCTCAACACAAGTACATTGACACATGGCAAAACACCTGCCTAACACTACAAAAAATGCATCTCTGTGCACTTATATAGATTTAAATATTTCCTTAATAATGTGTGAATCCTTTTTGTTCAGTCTGTCTGCCGTGCTTACTAAAACCACAATGTGGAAATAAACAGCTTTATGATCAATAATTATCTCCTAGTCAAAAGATTGACTTCAGATTTAGGTATCAGAAGGATGATGAGAGCGCACTTACTTCTGTAACAGAACATCTCCTTTGGGCTTCTCAGTTGTAGACAGTTTGAATGGATGCTTGATCAGACCCTTCTAAGGACATGATCTGCTGCAGAGCAACGATAAATTTAGTGTCTGATGATGCTTAAGGAAAGTCTGGGATAGGCAGTTGATATTGAGCCAACCTTTTGAGGCAGGACAGCATGGAAACCTATAAATCAAGGACAATGATAACAGAAGTTATACACAAAAAATATTGGAAACGGTTTAAAAAAATGTTCTAAAAGAACTATTAAACTGTATGTTATTAAATATTTGTTTTTTTGACACACAGTACAATAAATAATATTATCCTGGATTCATATAACCTGAGTAATCTCTTACTGCACAAACTATGTTAAAGCAAAACTCTTCCATACTTTTCTTCTTCTACTACCCCTTGTGTGGGAATGTAGGATATGTATTGTGTATGTGTAGTGTATGTAGTATGTAGTGTATGTGTAGGTGTGTGCAGTATATACAGCATACATGCCTGATGTACAAGCATAAACAGATAGCAGTCTGTTTGCCTACTTACACATTAAAAGGGAAGTCATGACAGAGTTGGCAGACTATTCCTATGCTAATTCTACTTCAAAAAGGCAAACTGTACCTGTGTAACTGTAACAAAAAAAATGTTAATTGGTCAAATGTTCAATTGTTTACTGTCCTAAGCAACATGATTAGTAAACAGTACAGCTAACCTTAATTGGCCTTTTCATCTTGATTAACAACATGATCAAAAGTATTTGGTCAGCCAATCATAAGCCCCTCCTCGATTAATACAACTGGTATTTCAGTGAGAAGTTTTAGATGTTAAGAGAAAAATCATGATCTAAGAAATTATTATGGAAGCACAAGTCTAGAGTTTAGTACACATTATTGCATGAACGGAAGCTACCTAGGTGCGTAATGTAGATTGGACATATATGTTGGATAGGTGGAGTCAGTGGTGTATTTTGATTGCGTGCTGCCCCAGGCAAGAGTAAAGTTGGAGCGAGATTCCAGCACTCACCTGTTGGCCAACCCAGTAGCCATGATCAGGAAAGCCCAACGTCTTCCTTCTGCTCTGATCTCTGATAATGAGAGTTGTACATCCTTCAGCAGCCCGCAGCCCACAGCCCACAGTGCTGTGCCTGTGCCTCACCTGCTCCCCATCCTCAGTCACTGGCTGCCACATGTGTCACTTCTTCTGGGGGTGGCTCTGCCTTCCTAAAAAATGCTTCCCTAGGCAAATGCCTTGTTTTCCTCCTGATAAATATGCCCCTGGGTAAAGTGCCTCTATGCTTGCTATGATAGGAAAGGACTGAGTAATTTGACTGGGATTCTGAAGGCTTCTGATCACTGTATTATTTGCAAGTACTCTGTTGTCAGGGATCTCATACAGCAAATGCTCATTTCTGTGCAGCAGGTGCTCATTTTCATGTGCATGTACAGGATCATGATGAGCATAGAAGCCTAACTAGATATACAAGGACAAGAATGACACATATGTGCTTGCCCATAGGTGTGTGCACACACCCACAGATCATGGTGCTCAGTGGCCTATTTCAACCAAGAGTCTGCCTGACTTCCCTGTTGGATTGTCTTCAGCTCTGGTTCCTGTATTCTGGGTTCTCGAAAGTCTGCTTACCGTGATCCTGACACATCTACATCTGACATCTCTCTTGGATCACCCCTGCCTGTTATATCTGCTACTCGCTTGTGTTACCAACCTTGGCTTAGATTTCTGACCACAACTCTGCCTCCTGACTTGATACCTCACTGCCAGAATGTTACTGAGTCCTGCTTGATCCTGACCTTGAATTTGATTCTGACCCTACTTATTTGCCTGGCTTCTGTTGAACATAGCTTCTGACAAGACCCATACTACCACTGGAAGGACTCAGTTCACTACTTCAACTTCCTGGCACCTCTGCCCTTCCACTGCCCCAGCAGTCCTTGTCTCAACTATCAGAGTTGCTAAAAATGCAGATCTTTCCACAAGCTGGAAATAGGCTTTACCATTTCCCATAATGATGCCCTGTGCTGTAGAACCATAAATAAATATCCCTCCTTTGAGAGCTAGCAGCTGACACTTTGCTCTCACAGCAAGAGTCTCCACTTTTAATTGTGAATGAATGAGAATGGTTCCCAATCATGTGAACATTATGTCAGCTATGACATCACATGCAGACTGAAAGCATCATGGACAAAACAAGCCTTCAGATTTCAGATAAACATTTCCTCCTTTAGGCTGTGGGGTAAACTGCAGCGTCGTCTATTTAATGGTGCAATTTGTGAAACATGATAACTTGGTTGTTAGGACAACCACTGTCTTTAAACATTCTGATATAGTAATTATTATAATAGTTATAACAGCAGCAAAGTCCAGTTTTAAAAAATACAGCAAGCTAGCACACACTGTGGTTCACCCATACACTTTTTTGTGACAGTCCATAAATCAAGTGAAAAAAATAGAAGGAAAAATATTGGGAATGCTTTTCTGCAAATAACACACTGCATAGATGAACACTTTCTCCACAATATGGCACCACCAAACAGGACTCTCCTTTATATCTGCTCACCTTGTTATATAGACCTCCAAATTATGAGGTCTATGCAAACTCAATGAAGATAAACTGATAGATGGTATCATACACCCCCAATCATCAGGACTCCAGGATCACAAAACTGATATAATCCAGAGGACTCTCCCTGCTTATCAGAATGCCTCCCTCAATAAAATATCCAGTGCTGCTTATAAAACTGTATTAACCAAAAAATATATGCACACAGTAAAAAACAATTATGGTGCTCATATGGTTAATCCTTACACATGCCTTGTATACTAGCAGTGAATAGAAAACAGACCGCTAGTTACCAGCAGTTATCAACTGCTGAGTGGCAGCTCTGTCTTCCGTGAAAATGTCATTAGGTAGGATCCACCCTTATATATGGGTTTGCACGGACTCCTTTTAGCATTCCAGCTGTGCTGCCTGGGTCTGCCAAGCCTGTACTATAAGGGCTAAGGTCTGGTCCTGGCATGCTTGGGTTTCCATGAAGGCCTGCTGCTGATGAGCTTGAGCTTCCTCATGATGGCAGCTGGATTCCATGGTGGCCTGCTACTGAGTCACTGTAAACTGAACCTAAACTTTGACCACTTCCTACTTGCCTCCTTCAGAGGTTTACAGTGCCTGTACTGCTCTGACTATGGACAAGCAGAGCCTAGGACCACCAGCGACCGGCTTGTAAAAGTAAAACAATCTTTATTGTTTTAAAAAAAAATCAAGCAAGCAAACGTCTTTCTTTAGCCAATGTGAACATAAACAGTTCATAATTCTGGCATCATAAAACACAACATGGCTAACCACAGGTATATCTGTCTCACAGAGGGTTTAGAGTTCCTGTCTACATCAGGATGCTGCAACAGCTGCAGGAGCTCAGGAAACACTGCCTCAGTTGCCAGACAGTCCTCACTTTCTCACAGCTGTGACCTGCCTCACTTTCCATCTCACAGACAGGTTCTGTCTCCTTGCTGTTCCTTTTCAGGCCTTCCATGCAGGTGGGTTAACCCTTTCAAGACCGAAGCTCCTGTATCAGGCTTGGGGGCTATTTCCCACCCATAAGGGGTAATTTACTAAAACTGGAGAGTGCAAAATCTGGAGCAGCTCTGCACAGAGACCAAATAGTCTCCATTTTTTGCTGAAGTTAGAAGCTGATTGGCTACCATGCACAGCAGCTCCAGGTTTTACAATCTCCAGTTTTAGTAGATCAACTACATAAGTTTCCGAGCTTCCAAATTCTGGACCCCATATACAGTAAGAACTTACCAATCTTGGGCAAAACACAAATCAGTTCTTTTTGCAGCAGAAACCCTTACTCTGCATAGGTGTACTCCAAACTGTATTTAAGTCATCCTCCTTCACCCTTGTTTCACACAATCTGTCACCTTTATCAGATTCTGCCAAACCCACAATGCCATTTCCAGCTGTAGGATTGAGCAGGCAAGTTTTTCTGCCCCAGCTGTTGAGGTATATGTGAGTTCAGAGTTTTGTGAGCAGGTGGCTTTCTGGGTTTATCCACAGAAAAGTTTAAATACTCCAGTGCTCATACAATAGTACATCCAATGGTGTTGTTAAAATGCTTTGCCTGATGCAACCCTCCTCAGATCGGGAAATCTTCAACAAACTGTAAAGAACACACAGGAGGATGCAAATGCCTAAAGCACAGGTGTCAAACCCTCCAGCTGTTTCCAAACTAGAAGTCCCATGAGCCATTGGAAGATTGACAGTTACAAGCATGACTCCCAAAGGCAGAGGCATTATGGGACTTGTAGTTTCACAACAGCTGGAGGGCCGCCAGTTTGATACCCCTGGCCTAGAGCATTAACCATCATAAATATTTATTGGATCCAAAAGACAATTATATACTCACAAACATGCCAAGAAACAAGTGTTTTACATATCAACTCCAGCCATGGGGCAATGACATCTGGCCATTCACTATATTGCCAAAAATATTGTAAAGCCTACCTTTACACGCACATGATTTTTAATGGCATCCCAGTCTTAGTCCATAGGGTTCAATATTGAGTTGGCTAATCCTTTTCAGCTATAACAGCTTCAACTCTTCTGGGAAGGCTGTCCACAAGGTTTAGGAGTGTGTCTATGGGAATGTTTGACCATTCTTACAGAAGTGCATTTGTAAGGTCAGGCATTGATGTTGGACGAGAAGGCCTGGCTCGCAGTCTCCGCTCTAATTCAGAGGTAAAGAGTCTGTGCAGGCCAATCAAGTTCCTCCACCCCAAACTCACTCATCTATTTCTTTATGGACCTTGCTTTGTGCACTGGTGGGCAGTCATGTTAGAACAGGAAGGGGCCATCCCCAAACTGTTCCCACAAAAGTTGGGAGCATGAAAACTGTCCAAAATGTCTTTGGTATGCTGATGCCTTAAGAGTTCTCTTCAATGGAACTAAAGGGCCAAGCCCAACCCCTGAAAAAACAACCCCACACCATAATCCCCCCTCCATCAAACTTTACACTTGGCACAATGCAGACAGTCAAGTACCGTTCTCCTGGCAACTGCCTACCACTTCATGGCTGAGTTGCTGTTGTTCCCAGTTGCTTCCACTTTGTTATAATACCACTAGCAGTTGACCGTGTAATATTTAGTGGCAAAGTCATTTCATGGATGGACTTATTGCACAGGTGGCAACCTATCAAGGTACCATGCTTGAATTCACTGAGCTCCTGAGAGTGACACATTCTTTCAAAAATGTTTCTAGAAGCAGTCTGCATGCCTAGGTGCTTGATTTTATACACCTGTGGACATGGAGGTGATTGGAACACCTGAATCCAATGATTTAGAGGGGTGTCCCAACACTTTTGGCAGTATAGTGTATATGACACAGTTGGAAGGCTAACGCATTTCAGGAGATGTGTCCCCTGCTTCAGAGGAATTCCTTTCATCATCATTTCTTTCATCATCCTTACAAAAACATGATCTCAGGTGCTTGCACAGAGGCTGAAGATGGCGGTCGCACATTAACCTCACTCCACTTCACTGCTCTCTCTTCCAGCTTCTCTGGAGCGATTGTTAGCTACCTGCACCAGAGGAGCACAGGTATCAGACTCAGCTTCATTTGCAGATCCCCATGGGAAAAATTGGGTGTCAGAAATATCCTCCATCACCCGCCAAGCAGTTGCGGCCTATTTCTATAGATAAATATGTGTCACGAGCCACTTCCCCAGTCTCGAGTGATCACACAATCCCAGCGGTAGATCCGGACGATCCGCCAGGTTGTTTGGCGGAGGTAACACATCACTCTGCTTTATCTCCCCCTTCTCCTATCCCTTACCTTACAGCAGACATTCTGGGTGATAAGTTACATAGTCTTCTGCAGAGTTTGTCCTATACTATTTTTGCGGCAGTGGGGATAATAGCACAGGAACTCAGAGGGGAGATAGCATTGGTGGAAGAACATACGGACCACCTAGAAACCAAATGTAATGATCTGGTGCAGTATGTGCATGTACTGGAGGAAGATAATCATACATTGAAACAACAAATGTCCCAGTTACAATCTCTACAAGAAGATTTGGAGAATAGGGAGCGGAGACAGAATCTCCGTATACGCGACATTACTGAATCTGTAGGAGATGCTGATCTGCAAGATTATTTACAGGGTCTGTTCACTGCATTAGCCTGGACGGTTCTAGATATAGATTGGCGAATGGACAGGGCCCACCACTCTCTTGCCCTGAAACCACCATTGGACATCATTGTCTGGTTTCATTACTATGAAAGTAAAGAATCTCTGCTGAATTCCACATGTAACACCACCTCAGTTGACTTTAAAGGGGGAAAAATTCAAATCTATAGTGATCTGTCCCCTATCACACTGTCTAAGAGATGTACACTTCATCCACTTACACTCCACCTTCAGAAGCAGTGCAGCATATACAGATGGAGCTTTCTGTTCAGGTTAACCATAACCAAAGATAGCACCTAACACACAATCAGAGATCTTCAAGAAGGAGAGGCGTTTCTGTGTAACTTAGGCCTACTTCCTCTCGAGGATGAAGCCTTAGCACTACCCATACCCAAGCCAAGAGCGGTCAACACTCCTAACAAGCTGTGGACACCGGCAAAATCCAGAATTAAGACGCGCCTCCTGATTCCTCAACGCTCTCCTGCTTCCCGGTTATCTTCTGTTACCTGATGATGCCACGCAAAAAGCAGCTGATGCCACTTAAGACTTAACGTCTATTGACATGTCTTGCCCAACAATTTTGATATCCCCTTAAGGATAAATCCGACACCCTATTGGGATCTTCTCAGATGTTGTCCTGTTATTTGCTGTTTAATTTGGAAGAGAGGACTGAAGTCGCTGCCTGACTTTCACCCACCCTATGTCATCCCCAAACATCTACAGCTATTGCTGTTGTCAGGGATGCGGGTGTGACCAGAGATGTGTGTACTGACACAGGGAAACACAGGCTTCAGATATGGTATAAACAAGACAATTTATTAAGACTAACAATACAAACATAAATGCAGTGCACCAAACCCCAAGCTAACACAAATACATACAACAAGGTGAAACAAACCCAAACCTAAACTGACACAGGTACATACACATATAGAGCACAACGTAGTCAGGCAAGCCGGGACGATAACTATCGGGCAGGTAGGTACAGGAGGAGCAGGCGGAGAGAATGGTCAGGGTCACAAGCCAGGGATCAAAACAGGAGAAGTCAGCAGAGGTCAGGATCAGGCAGGGTCGGCAACAAGTCAGGCAGAGGCAGAAACAGGAACGCAGGTTACAAGATACAGGGGCCCATGGAAAAACACACACCAAGGCACAGACTGCAGGTCTGGCCATCCCTTAAATACACCTGCAATCAGCCCCAGGTGATGGCTAATTGCCGAAGTGAACCTCTGGTTGTTGAGAGCACCCACTGGCCAGCCCTGGTACTGCAGCCCACAAGGCAGGTGAGTCCCACCACTATTGGCAAGTCCATTCCTGACAGTACCCCCCCTCAAGGAGCGGCCTCAGGACGCTCCAAACAGTCCTAGCTGGGCAAAATGTTCCACCGCCCGGGTCCGGTGACTGGCGGGATATCAAAGACTGGCACATCGGGCTGGGCACCGGACAGAGGCACTTCAAGCTGGGCACCGGGCGGAGGCACTTCAAGCTGGACACCGGACCACCAGGCGGAGCAGCGGGCACCGGGCCACCAGGCGGAGCAGCGGGCACCAGGCCCCTAGGCGGAGCAGCGGGCACCAGGCCCCCAGGCATGGCGGTGGGCACCAGGCCCCCAGGCATGGCGGCGGGCACCGGGCCACCAGGCGGAGCAGCGGGCACCGGGCCCCCAGGCAGGGCGGCGGGCACCGGGCCACCAGACGGAACAGTGGGCACCGGGCCACCAGGTGGAGCAGCAGGCACCGGGCCCCCAGGCAGGGCGGCGAGCACCGGGCCACCAGGCGGAGCAGCAGGCACCGGGCCCCCAGGCAGGGCGGCGGGCACCGGGCCACCAGGCGGAGCAGCAGTCACCGGGCCCCCAGGTGGAGCGGCGGGCACCGGGCAACCAGGCAGGGCAGCAGTCACCGGGCAACCAGGCGGAGCGGCGGACACCGGGCAACCAGGCAGGGCGGCAGGCACCGGGCCATCTGGCTCGACAGCGGGCATCGGGTCACCAGGTACAACAGCGGGCACCGGGTCATAAGACATTGGATCGTCTTGCTCGACCGCGGGCACCAGGTCATCTGGCTCAACAATATCACAAGTGTAATAAAAGCGCCACACCCTTAATACTTTAAAGCAGCAATTCCACCTCAAAGAAACCAAATAAATTTCTTAGTGCTATAACTTAAATAAAGGAATGCGCTAAAACCACAAACTATTCCTAATTTAGTATAGAAACATTAGTGCAAAAGATATATATATATCTATTCTCAATTAATATCAAAAAATATCAAAATTATGTGCAAAACTATTTTTTAGTGCATAAGTAATTTAAATAATTAAATTTGTGAATATAAAAAAAATGTCCAATTCTGAATTTCTTCAAATGTCCAAACAAATCCTTTTCAAATTCAGGTGCTCTCAAAGAAATTGTGCCAAAATCCACCACCAAAAGTAAAGTTGGGTAACTCACCAGAGCTCCATGCTGATCAATCTCTAGATCAGCAAAAAACGCTTTTTGCTCTGGGAGCAGATGTAATGAATCAACTTCTCAGGTGTGATGATCAATAGCTACACAATCATCCATAAGGTAGGTATCCACCACTCAATATAATGGTTGCAGGAGCATTATATCACTCTCTCTTTTTATATCTCTCCACCGAGGTCATGTTTGGGAATGAAAGAGAAAATCATGGTGCAGCCAGTTTTTTTATAAAAGTATCCAACAATTTAATAAAGATTTACACTCACAAAAAGGGTGTCTTCACCGACACCAGTATAACAGCATAAAACAGCAAATGGTATAACAGTCTCCTGTTCCCCGTACACTCACTACAGCGCTCGTGACTTAATTTTCTCCACAAACGTCAGCATCCAGCAAGCCCTACTAGTTTCGTCATGAATGACGTCTTCAAGGGGCGGTCTGGATGCAGACGTCTGCTCCTCTCTAATATACCACCCGCACTCTGCATTGCTGAGCAGCTTAACCAATCACATTAACAACTCCATGAATATGCATCTCCAATTACAGAATGTTAAGGCGAAGCAGCACAATCTCCAAACAAGCTTCCAACCTCACCTTACACCCTGCAATTTCTTTTTAAAAAACATCCACAAATATCACAGGCCATATAACAGCATCAAAATACTAAAAAAGCAGCATAAAATGTTAACATCGTACATTTAAAGGGCCATACCCACATTAAAGAAGAACTCTACAATCAAAATTTATATATATAAAAAAATACATATATAAATGTGTAAAAAAAATACATAAAATATCTCTAAAAAATACAAACCAAAAACTATACATAAAATGAAACAAGTAATCCTCCCTTATATATCAAAAAATTCCTTCACAATCCCCATATATCACAAATTCCGTTTTTTTTTTTTTTTTCTTTTTTCTTAACCCAAAGCATGTAGAATATCCAAGAAGTATTCTTTCAAAAGTTTGTCAAAAAACAGTTAAGATCAATATCTATATTCATACCTTTTGGTTTTAAACAGTCCAATTCATATATCCAATATGTTTCCTTCTTTGATATTTCTTTAATCATATCAGACCCCTTCCAATGCTCATTCATTTTCTCAATGCCATAAAAAGTTGCTAAACTTGGGTCACTATTATGTTTTAATTTAAAATGCTTCGACACACTATGTTTTTCAAAACCTTTTTTTATATTATTTAAATGTTCTGCAATCCTCGTCTTCAAATGTCTCCCTGTTCTTCCTACGTATTGGAGGCGACACGGGCACTCCAAAACATAGATCACATGTGTTGAATTACATGAGATAAACGAGTCGATATTATATTCTTTGTTAGTTGTACTTGAGCAGAACTTTTTCTTACTTTTACTCAAAGCCTTATTCACTTTTTTACATGCTTTACATTTTTTACAGTGAAAAAAACCTTTTAGACCCGGAAAAAATTTTTTCTTTATATTAGGGGGATCTAAAATATTATGGACTATCTTTGTTCTCAGAGATCTATTTTTTCTATAGATAAATTTTGGTCTCTGGGGAATAATTTCTCTCAATACTTCATCTTTCAAAAGAAAGATCTATTCCCCAGAGACCAAAATTTATCTATAGAAAAAATAGATCTCTGAGAACAAAGATAGTCCATAATATTTTAGATCACCCTAATATAAAGAAAAATTTTTTTCCGGGTCTAAAAGGTTTTTTTCACTGTAAAAAATGTAAAGCATGTAAAACAGTGAATAAGGCTTTGAGTAAAAGTAAGAAAAAGTTCTGCTCAAGTACAACTAACAAAGAATATAATATTGACTCGTTTATCTCATGTAATTCAACACATGTGATCTATGTTTTGGAGTGCCCGTGTCGCCTCCAATACGTAGGAAGAACAGGGAGACATTTGAAGACGAGGATTGCAGAACATTTAAATAATATAAAAAAAGGTTTTGAAAAACATAGTGTGTCGAAGCATTTTAAATTAAAACATAATAGTGACCCAAGTTTAGCAACTTTTTATGGCATTGAGAAAATGAATGAGCATTGGAAGGGGTCTGATATGATTAAAGAAATATCAAAGAAGGAAACATATTGGATATATGAATTGGACTGTTTAAAACCAAAAGGTATGAATATAGATATTGATCTTAACTGTTTTTTGACAAACTTTTGAAAGAATACTTCTTGGATATTCTACATGCTTTGGGTTAAGAAAAAAGAAAAAAAAAAAAAAAAACGGAATTTGTGATATATGGGGATTGTGAAGGAATTTTTTGATATATAAGGGAGGATTACTTGTTTCATTTTATGTATAGTTTTTGGTTTGTATTTTTTAGAGATATTTTATGTATTTTTTTTACACATTTATATATGTATTTTTTTATATATATAAATTTTGATTGTAGAGTTCTTCTTTAATGTGGGTATGGCCCTTTAAATGTACGATGTTAACATTTTATGCTGCTTTTTTAGTATTTTGATGCTGTTATATGGCCTGTGATATTTGTGGATGTTTTTTAAAAAGAAATTGCAGGGTGTAAGGTGAGGTTGGAAGCTTGTTTGGAGATTGTGCTGCTTCGCCTTAACATTCTGTAATTGGAGATGCATATTCATGGAGTTGTTAATGTGATTGGTTAAGCTGCTCAGCAATGCAGAGTGCGGGTGGTATATTAGAGAGGAGCCGACGTCTGCATCCAGACTGCCCCTTGAAGACGTCATTCATGATGAAACTAGTAGGGCTTGCTGGATGCTGACGTTTGTGGAGAAAATTAAGTCACGAGCGCTGTAGTGAGTGTACGGGGAACAGGAGACTGTTATACCATTTGCTGTTTTATGCTGTTATACTGGTGTCGGTGAAGACACCCTTTTTGTGAGTGTAAATCTTTATTAAATTGTTGGATACTTTTATAAAAAAACTGGCTGCACCATGATTTTCTCTTTCATTCCCAAACATGACCTCGGTGGAGAGATATAAAAAGAGAGAGTGATATAATGCTCCTGCAACCATTATATTGAGTGGTGGATACCTACCTTATGGATGATTGTGTAGCTATTGATCATCACACCTGAGAAGTTGATTCATTACATCTGCTCCCAGAGCAAAAAGCGTTTTTTGCTGATCTAGAGATTGATCAGCATGGAGCTCTGGTGAGTTACCCAACTTTACTTTTGGTGGTGGATTTTGGCACAATTTCTTTGAGAGCACCTGAATTTGAAAAGGATTTGTTTGGACATTTGAAGAAATTCAGAATTGGACATTTTTTTTATATTCACAAATTTAATTATTTAAATTACTTATGCACTAAAAAATAGTTTTGCACATAATTTTGATATTTTTTGATATTAATTGAGAATAGATATATATATCTTTTGCACTAATGTTTCTATACTAAATTAGGAATAGTTTGTGGTTTTAGCGCATTCCTTTATTTAAGCATCTGGCTCAACAGCAGGCATCGGGTCACCAGGCACGACAGCGGGCATCGGGTCACCAGGCATCTGGTCATCTGGCTCGACAGCGGGCACTGGGTCATCAGGCATTGGATCGTCTGGCTCGACAGCGGGCATCGAGTCATCAGGCATGACAGCGGGCATCGGGTCACCAGGCATGACAGTGGGCACTGGGTCATCAGGCATTGGATCGTCTGGCAAGACTGCGGGCACGAGTCATCTGGAAAGACCGCGGGCTCCGAGTCGTCTGGCAAGACTGCGGGCACCGAGTCGTCTGGCAAGACTGCGGGCACCGAGTCGTCTGGCAAGACTGCGGGCACCGAGTCGTCTGGCAAGACTGCGGGCACCGAGTCGTCTGGCAAGACTGCGGGCATCGAGTCGTCTAGCAAGACCGCGGGCACCGAGTCGTCTGGCAAGACCGTGGGCAGCGAGTCGTCTGGCAAGACTGCGGGCACCGAGTCAACTGGCGGAACAGCGGGCATCGAGTCATCTGGCAAGACTGCGGGCACCGGGTCGTCTGGCAAGACTGCGGGCACCGAGTCGTCTGGCAAGACTGCGGGCACCGAGTCGTCTGGCAAGACTGCGGGCACCGAGTCAACTGGCGGAACAGCGGGCATCGAGTCGTCTGGCAAGACTGCGGGCACCGAGTCGTCTGGCAAGACTGCAGGCACTGAGTCAACTGGCGGAACAGCGGGCATCAAGTCGTCTGGCAAGACTGCGGGCACCGAGTCGTTTGGCAAGACTGCGAGCACCGAGTCGTCTGGCGGAACAGCGGGCATTGAGTCGTCTGGCAAGACTGCGGGCACTGAGTCGTCTGGCAAGATTGCGGGCACCAAGTCACCTGACAAGACTGCGGGCACCGAGTCAACTGGCGGAACAGCAGGCATCGAGTCGTCTGGCAAGACAGCGGGCACCGAGTCATCTGGCAAGACCGCGGGCTCTGAGTCAACTGGCAAGACAGTGGGCACCGAGTCAACTGGCGGAACAGCGGGCATCGAGTCATCTGGCGTAATAGGATCATCAGGCTGGATGGCCTCCCTCTGCAGCCACTTCTGGTCAGGTTTGTGGCCTTGGTGTAATGTCAGGGATACGGGTGTGACCAGAGATGTGTGTACTGACACAGGGAAACACAGGCTTCAGATATGGTATAAACAAGACAATTTATTAAGACTAACAATACAAACATAAACGCAGTGCACAAAACCCCAAGCTAACACAAATACATACAAGGTAAAACAAACCCAAACCTAAACTGATACAGATACACAGGTACATACACATATAGAGCACAACGCAGTCAGGCAGGCTGGGTCGATAACTATCGGGCAGGTAGGTACAGGAGGAGCAGGTGGAGAGAATGGTCAGGGTCACAAGCCAGGGATCAAAACAGGAGAAGTCAGCAGAGGTCAGGATCAGGCAGGATCGGCAACAAGTCAGGCAGAAACAGGAACAGGAATGCAGGTTACAAGGTACAGGGGTCCATGGAAAAACACACACCAAGGCACAGACTGCAGGTCTGGCCATCCCTTAAATACACCTGCAATCAGCCCCAGGTGATGGCTAATTGCCGAAGTGAACCTCTGGTTGTTGAGAGCACCCGATGGCCAGCCCTGGTACTGCAGCCCACAAGGCAGGTGAGTCCCACCACTATTGGCAAGTCCATTCCTAACAGCTGTAGATGCCTGGGCAGCTTTGGTTGCTCAGGCCTCCTCCATATTTTGGTCTCATATTATGTCTGCAAATCTTTTTTGGATTTGTTTGCTTTATCTCTGCTAGTTTTTTGTGACACACTGAATGCATATTTCTTAGTCAATGTTTTTTGTGTTATTCTTTGTTAGAACAGCATGGTTTATTTGTCATATTGCCCTGCATACAATTGCTTCATGTTCAGAATACACCAACATGTCTTTACGACTATACTCTTGTATTGTTAAAGGTTTAAATTCAACAAGGAAGAGGTCGATAGCTCTAAGGGAATTCCGTCAGTCTAAGGTTGATATTGTTCTTATCCAGGAAACACATTTCAAAAAGGAAAGCTTATTTAATTTTGCCCTCAGATATTTTCCCACAACATACTCCGCTATAGATGGCATGGTATCGCTATTCTTATCAAGAAAGGTTGCCCTATCCGGGTGGTATCCTTGGTACTAGACACACAGGGCAGATTTATACTACTGCAATGTCAATATGGTGATGTCTATATTACAATTATTAATGTATATGCTCCTAATGCTAACCAATTGATGTTCTTTAGGGATTCTATCTCTCTGCTTTTAGCTTCTTCACATCCCTTCACAATTATTGGAGGAGATTTTAATAGATCTAATTTCCCTGCCCCTGCACCACCTATATTTTGCTGGAAATTTCACTACATACAGTTGTTTGTGGATCAGGGGCAGACTGACCATTTGGAAACTCGGGCACTGCCCGAGGGCCCAGGGTCAGTAGGGGGCCCCATGAGATGCCCCTGGTACCTTTTTAATAGGCTTTTTTGAGTTTGGGCAAGGACACAGGGGCCCCATGATCCCCTATTGCCCAGAGACCCCATGAGTTGTCAGTCCGCCCCTGTTGTGGACTCTACACGTGGACATTTGTTTAGTATTATCACCATTGGTGGCACTTATTTAATGCCATTTTTCTGTGAAGAATTATGTTTATTTATCACATTGTGTCACTTTTAATACTCCTTTGTTGTCACAGTTTGATGTTTATTTATAAAGCACATTAAGTACCAAATTCAGAGACTCGAGCACGTTATTGTTTATTATTTTTTTCTGTGGTCACCATCACTTTTTTGAGACACTTACTGTATACTGTATGTGGAAGAACATTTTTCTGGTCCTGTTGTCTGTTTTCAGCTAGGTTTTTTCCTGACCTTCTCACCGTGCATCTTTAAAGGTAACATTTATGCCAGTTGTCAGTCAATTCTCAATACACAGACTTTATGGCAATATTTGTGCCATGTGTCTATCACTTTTGTACTTTGTGATTTGTGTCACTTATGCCCTTGTTTAAGGGACTAATTTGTGGTTTTGCACAACTTTTTGATAGTCTCAGTGATTTATTTTCTGTTTTCATTTTTTATATGCTTGACACTTTTTTGCACAGTATTGAATGTATCTATTTATATAAGACGTCTTTATAAATCAAAGACGGTGTAGTTTGTAGGATATACAGTATATATATATGTTTTAGGACTATAGGCCCTATTTCCGGTAGCTCAGCACCATTTTTTCAATTCCCTTGTATTCTATCCAGGTGTATAGTCAGGTGACAGCTGCTTCCTAATTTTAGGTTATTATATATGTAATTTTTGGTTAGTGCATGTGGTTCATATACAATCTTTTGCCCTCAAAACATGTTTTGAAAACAGTCTACCTCCTTCCGTCAATGGATCAGAGGACATAAGATGTTTGATATTTGGAGAATACAACACCCGAATGCTAAACAGTTTCCGCTCTTCTCTCCGGTGCACCACATCTACACCAGACTAGATTACTTTTTGCTATGAACTCCTCTACTTAAACAGACAGTAATCTCCAATATTGTCCCCAGCTCTTGGTCAGATCACTCTTTTTTGGCATTAGATCTAATTCTAGATCGATCAACTTCACGCACATGCCATTGGTGCTTGAATGACACACTTTTACATCAAGCAGATGTCAACACTTCTATTTCAAAAGCATTGCGTGAATTTTTTTAACTTAACATTGGTTCTGTGTCAGAGTCCTCAACACTGTGGGAAGCTCACAAAGTGTTTATTAGGGGTCATTTTATAATGGAAAGATCATGTCTTAAGAAGTCCCTGCTTCATCAGAAAACTGACCTTATGAACCAATTATCTCAAGCAGAAAAAAAACATATTGATTCGCCCTCTCTGTCTAAACTTCGCTTAGTGGTACAACTTAAAGATCAACTTAAGATACTTGAGGCCAGTTCTATAGCAAAGAAACTGCTATGGATGACACAGAAGTTTTATCAATTCGCTAATAAACTGCATAGAATGTTGGTTAAAAGACTGAAAGCACACTCGACTACTTATATAGTTACATAGTTAGTCTAGCTGAAAAAAGACAAAAGTCCACCCAGTTCAACCATAGAAAAAAAAAAGTTATAATCAGGGGAGGATTGACCATTTGGGAACTCGGGCACTGCCCGAGGGCCCAGGGTCAGTAGGGGGCCCCATGAGATGCCCCTGGTACCTTTCATAGGCTTTTTTGGCTGTGATTTGAGTGTGGGCAAGGACACAGGGGCCCCATGATCCCCTATTGCCCGGGGGCCCCATGAGTTGTCAGTCCGCCCCTTGTTATAATCCTATACCCACATTTGTTCCAGAGGAAGGAAAAAAAAACCCCAGCAAAGCACGATCCAATTTGCATCTGCTGGGAAAAAAATTCCTTCCTGATCCCCCGAGAGGCAATGGGATATTCCCTGGATCAACTTTACCTATAAATGTTAGTATCCAGTTATATTCTGTGTATCTAAGAAACAATCCAGATGTTTTTTGAAGCAATCCACTGAGCTGGCCAGAACCAGCTCTTGAGGGAGTCTATTCCACATTTTCACAGATCTCACTGTGAAGAAACCTTTCCGTGTTTGGAGATTAAATCTCTTTTCCTCCAGATGTAAAGAGTGCCCCCTTGTCCTCTGTGTTAACCTCAGGTTGAATAGCTCTTGTTAGGAATGGACTGGCCAGCAATGGTGGGACTCACCTGCCTTTTGATCTGCAGTACCAGGGCTGGCCAGCGGGTGCTCCCGGCAATCAGAGACTCAACCTGTCAGCCAGCTAACACCTGGAACTGATGATACTGGGGTATTTAAGGGATGGCCAGACTTGCAGACTCTGCCTTGGTGTTGTGTTTGTCCTGGGCCCTGTATCTGTCCTGCATCCTGTTTCTGTTCCTTTGCTGACTTCTCCTGCTCTGATCCTGGCTTGTGACCCTGACCATCCCTCTGTCTGACCCTCTGTACTACGCTGCTTGCTACCTGTTCTGATCCCTGGCTTGTGACCCGGACCATCCCTCTGCCTGACCCTCTGTACTATGCTGCTTGCTACCTGCTGAACCTGGCCTGTGACCCCGACCATTCTCCGCTTGCTCCCCCTGTACCTACCTGCCCAATTGATATTGACCCGGCCTGCCTGACGACACTTGCTTGTATATACTGTTATCTGTGGGTGGTTTTGGTTTGGTTTGTTTGCACCGTATTATGTTTTAGTATTGCACTGCGTTTATGTTTGTACTGTTAGTGTTAATAAATTATATTGTTTATAACATATCTGAGGTCTGCGTTTCCCTGCTTCAGTCACACACCTCTGGTCATACCTGGGAGCCCTGACATTACACCAAGGCCAATCCTGACCAGAAGTGGCTGCACAGGGAAGCCATCTTGGCTTGTTGATGGGAAGGATGGATCTTGAGGAGGTTGAGTATTTATATCTGCTAGTGTTTGATGACAGGGAGTATGCTTATCAAACTCTGAAGGAGTATACCCGGGATGAATTGCTAGAATGTATATGGCTCGCTCATGTTCTAGTAGATCAGGGCACAGTGTTCTGTGAGGTGCAGCCATTGATTGAGGTTTGTGCAGAGTTGGTTTCATCTGGTTCCCCCGAATGCAGGGATGAATTTTTGCCACCATTTAGTGCAGACCAGGTAGAGTCCCTGGTGTGGTTATTAGAGGATGATGTGGGTTACTTTCTGGAGCGTTATTCCACATGTTCACCACAGACACTGAGAGATTGTATAAACGCAGTGCAGTCATTGACCAGACAGACTTTGTGTAAGCTCAGCTTTGTTCAACCCCTACTGCAGACATGGACAGATTTGTTGCACCCAGCCTCAGTCAGCTTACAAAGACCCAGTCCTGCTTCTAACTCTACTCCTGTATTCCCACCAGCTCCTCCAGTTACAGCCCAGTATACTTGGCTATCTACCGCATGTCAGTACCCTGTTCCCACTCGCTGCACCTATCCTGCCTTTAACCCTGTAAAAAAGCCCTCTGTAGCAACTGCTCCCTCTCCTGTTCCATCCTCCAGTTCTTCTCTGTCTCCAGCTGCTCCATTCGTTTGCAGACCTGCGTTTACTTGCAGTGCTCCAGTAGTTAAAACCAGAAAAAAGCGAAAATTCTTTCCAACCAATACCATCCTGCCAGTATCCAAACCGGTGAGCCTGCCTTCCGTGGTTCAGACTGATGCCTGTACGCAGCCTGATGCCTCTACTCGGCCTGAAGCCTCTACTCGGCCTGAAGCCTCTACTCGGCCTGATGCCTCTACTCGGCCTGATGCCTCTACTCGGCCTGATGCCTCTACTCGGCCTGAAGCCTCTACGCGGCCTGAAGCCTCTACGCGGCCTGAAGCCTCTACGCGGCCTGAAGCCTCTACGCGGCCTGAAGCCTCTACGCGGCCTGAAGCCTCTACACGGCCTGAAGCCTCTACGCGGCCTGATGCCTGTACTCGGCCTGAAGCCTCTACTCGGCCTGATGCCTCTACTCGGCCTGATGCCTCTACTCGGCCTGAAGCCTCTACTCGGCCTAATGCCTCTACCCAGCATGATGAACTGATCCAGCCTGACGATCCTATTAGGCCAGTTGAATCGATGCCCGCTGTTGATCCAGATGATCCGGTACCTGATCCGGTGCCCGCTGTCGTGCCAATTGACTCAGAGCCCGCTGTCGTACCTGGTGACTCGGTGCCCACTGCCTTGCCAGATGACGCGGTGCCCGCTGGCAAGCCAAATGACCTGATGCCTGGTGACCTAGTGTCCGCTGTCATACCTGATGACCCGATGCCCGCTGTCGAGCCAGACAATCCGGTACCTGATGACCCGGTGCCCACTGTCGTGCCTGTTGACTCGGAGACCACTGCCTTGCCAGATGACGCGGTGCCCGCTGTCGAGCCAAATGACCTGATGCCTGGTGACCCGATGCCCGCTGTCCAGTCAGACGATCCAATGTCTGACCCAGTGCCCGCGGTCATACCAGTTGACTCGGAGCCCACTGCCTTGCCAGATGACGCGGTGCCCGCGGTCGAGCCAAATGACCTGATGCCTGGTGACCCGATGCCTGCTGTCCAGCCAGACGATCCAATGTCTGACCCAGTGCCCGCGGTCATACCAGTTGACTCGGAGCCCACTGCCTTGCCAGATGACGCGGTGCCCGCTGTCGAGCCAAATGACCTGATGCCTGGTGACCCGATGCCCGCTGTCCAGCCAGACCATCCAATGTCTGACCCAGTGCCTGCGGTCATACCAGTTGACTCGGAGCCCACTGTCGTGCCTGGTGTCTCGGTGCCCGCCGCTCCGCCTGGGGGCCCGAGACCTGTTGCTCCGCTTGGGGGTCCAGCGCCCGCCGCTCCGCCTGGGGATCCGGCGCCCGCCGCCCCGCCTGGGGGCCTGAGACCTGTCGCTCCGCCTGAGGGCCCGAGACCTGTCGCTCCGCCTGGGGGTCCGGCACCTGCCACTCCGCTTGAGGGCCCGAGACCTGTCGCTCCTCCTGGGGGTCCGGCGCCCGCCGCTCCGCCTGAGGGCCCGAGACCTGTCGCTCCACCTGGGGGTCCGGCGCCCGCCGCTCCGCCTGAGGGCCCGAGACCTGTCGCTCCTCCTGGGGGTCCGGCGCCCGCCGCTCCGCCTGAGGGCCCGAGACCTGTCGCTCCTCCTGGGGGTCCGGCGCCCGCCGCTCCGCCTGAGGGCCCGAGACCTGTCGCTCCTCCTGGGGGTCCGGCGCCCGCCGCTCCGCCTGAGGGCCCGAGACCTGTCGCTCCGCCTGGGGGTCCGGCGCCCGCCGCTCCGCCTGAGGGCCCGAGACCTGTCGCTCCACCTGGGGGTCCGGCGCCCGCCGCTCCGCCTGAGGGCCCGAGACCTGTCGCTCCTCCTGGGGGTCCGGCGCCCGCCGCTCCGCCTGGGGGCCCGATGCCCGTCGCCCCGCCTGGGGGCCCGATGCCCGTCGCCCCTCCTGGGGGCCCGATGCCCGTCGCCCCGCCTGGGGGCCCGGTGCCTGTCGCCCCGCCCGGGGGCCCGGTGCCTGCTGCTCCGCCCGGGGGCCCGGTGCCTGCTGCTCCGCCCGGGGGCCCGGTGCCTGCTGCTCCGCCCGGGGGCCCGGTGCCTGCTGCTCCGCCCGGGGGCCCGGTGCCTGCTGCTCTGCCCGGGGGCCCGGTGCCTGCTGCTCCGCCTGGTAATCCGATGTGCCTCTGCCCGGAGTCCTGCCCGATGTGCCTCTGCCCGGAGTCCTGCCCGATGTGCCTCTGCCCGGAGTCCTGCCCGATGTGCCTCTGCCCGGAGTCCTGCCCGATGTGCCTCTGCCCGGAGTCCTGCCCGATGTGCCTCTGCCCGGAGTCCTGCCCGATGTGCCTCTGCCCGGTGTGCCTCTGCCCGGTGTGCCTCTGCCCGATGTGCCGCTGCCCGGAGTCCAGCCCGGTGTGCCGCTGCCCGGAGTCCTGCCCGGTGTGCCAGTCTTTGATATCCCGCCAGTTGCCAGACCCGGGCGGTGGAACATTTTGCCCAGCTAGGACTGTTTGGAGCGTCCTGAGGCCGCTCCTTGAGGGGGGGGGTACTGTTAGGAATGGACTGGCCAGCAATGGTGGGACTCACCTGCCTTTTGATCTGCAGTACCAGGGCTGGCCAGCGGGTGCTCCCGGCAATCAGAGACTCAACCTGTCAGCCAGCTAACACCTGGAACTGATGATACTGGGGTATTTAAGGGATGGCCAGACTTGCAGACTCTGCCTTGGTGTTGTGTTTGTCCTGGGCCCTTTATCTGTCCTGCATCCTGTTTCTGTTCCTTTGCTGACTTCTCCTGCTCTGATCCTGGCTTGTGACCCTGACCATCCCTCTGTCTGACCCTCTGTACTACGCTGCTTGCTACCTGTTCTGATCCCTGGCTTGTGACCCGGACCATCCCTCTGCCTGACCCTCTGTACTATGCTGCTTGCTACCTGCTGAACCTGGCCTGTGACCCCGACCATTCTCCGCTTGCTCCCCCTGTACCTACCTGCCCAATTGATATTGACCCGGCCTGCCTGACGACACTTGCTTGTATATACTGTTATCTGTGGGTGGTTTGGTTTGGTTTGTTTGCACCGTATTATGTTTTAGTATTGCACTGCGTTTATGTTTGTACTGTTAGTGTTAATAAATTATATTGTTTATAACATATCTGAGGTCTGCGTTTCCCTGCTTCAGTCACACACCTCTGGTCATACCTGGGAGCCCTGACAGCTCTACACCAAGTTCACTATATGAACCACTGATGTATTTATACATGTTGTTCATATGCCCTGTCAGGGAAGGCCTACATGCGGGCGAGTGCCTGTCACTAATGTTGGCACCAAAAGGGCTATTTAAACTGGCTGCAGTAGTTGTCCTATTGCCGTATGGTCTTTTCCCTGCTCGTGTTCCCTGATTCCTGTGATTGACTCCTGATACCGAACCAGCCTGTTCCTGATCTCCGCTTGATTGCTTCCTGCCCTGACCTGTGGCTTGTCTTTGGATTATTCTCCTGTCTCTGCTTTTGTCTGATTGATCTTCCGTTGCTGACCTGGCCTGTGACCTGACTACTCTTCCTCCTGCTGCTGTAAGCCTGATCTGACTGATACCAAACCCGGCTCGTCTGACCCTGCATCCTCAGCACGCTGTGCTAAAGTATCCATCCATCCCGCACGGCTACATCAGAACCCTGCTCCTGGCCTGCAACTCATCAGCTCACCTGCTATTACTGGATTGATCACAGGCACTCATACCCCACCGTGCCCCTGTGACCGCTGTCTCACCATCAGCAGTCCTTGAGCCGGAGTTGTACGGGAAGCCTGCCTCTTCACGTCAGGCTCACTATTCAGGTACGTGACATCCCCCTTAATCTCCTCTTCTCAAGAGAGAATAAATTCAGTTCCTCTAATCTTTCCTCATAGCTGATCTCCTCCATGCCTTGTATCTTTTTTGTTGCCCTTCTCTGTACTTTCTCAAGTTCCCCAATGTTATTTTTATGAATTGGTGCCCAAAACGGAACTGTATATTCTAGATGAGGTATTACTAATGATTTGTACAGGGATGATATGAAATCTCTCTCTCTGGAGTCTATATCTCTTTTAATACAAGAGAGGATTTGCTCGCTTTAGAAACCACAGCTTGTCATTGCATGCCATTATTATGCTTGTGATCTACCAGAACTCCCAGATCCTTCTCCACCATTGGTTCCCCCAGTTGTATCCCCCTAGTATGTATGATGCATGCATATTCTTAATCCCCTAGTGCATAACCTTACATTTATCAACATTCAACCTCATTTGCCACATAGTTGCCCAATTAAACAGTGCATTGAGGTCAGCTTGTAAATTGAAGACATCCTGTACGGACGTTATTCCACTGCACAGCTTGGTGACATCTGCAAAGACTGAAATGGTATTTGTAATCTCAGACCCTATATCGTTTATAAATATATTATAAAGTAAGGGTCCCAACACTGAACCCTGGGGTACACCACTGATGACCCCAGACCATTCAGAGTATGAATCATTAATCACTACTCTCTGAATACGATCTTTTAGCCAGTTTTCTATCCATTTACATAGGGATTTTTCCAAGCCTGTAGACTTTACGTTACACATTAGCCATGTGTGGGGAACTGTGTCAAACTCTTTTGCAAAATCCAAGTATACCACGTCCACCGCCACCACTCTGTCCAAGGTTTTGCTCACCCCCTCATAAAAAGAAATCAGATTTGTTTGACAACTTCTGTCTTTCATGAATCCATGCTGTCTGTTGCTTAAAATATTTTTTTCCAGCAAGAACTCATCTATGTGGTCTTTTATTAAACTCTCCAGTATCTTCCCAACTATAGAAGTTAAATTAACAGGTCTGTAATTAATTGGTAAAGACTTTGACCCCTTTTTAAATATTGGCACCACATTGGCCTTATGCCAATCCAGTGGTACTATTCCAGTCATTAAAGAGTCACTAAAAATTAGAAACAATGGCTTTGAAATTACAGAACTCAATTTTTTAAGGACCCGTGGGTGTATGCCATCAGGTCCAGGTGCTTTAGTCACCTTTACACTGTCTAAATATTTTTGGATCATATCATTTGTGAGCCAATGGGGATCATCTGGAGCTGTGTCAATACCATGCCGATTATGGAGAAGAGCTACCCCATGCTGCTTTGTATAAACAGAGCTGAAGAAGACATTAAATAAATTTGCCTTCTCTTTGTCCCCAGTCACCCACCCTAGATTATTTTTAAAGGGCTACATGCTCGGACCGAACCTTAGTTATGTCTGGATGTGTAATAAAAAATAATGTCGGCGGCATAAGCCACTACCTTGTGCTTTACTTTCCCAGCCTGTATGCCCCTGATGTCTGGGTGGGCCCTGAGTCTACAGAATTGAGGCTCCAGATTCAAAACAAGGATCAGGGGCAATAGAAGGCCTGCCTAGTGCCATTGCCCAGTGAGAATGCGGAAGACAAGGTTTCATTAGTTCATACTGTCGCAGTTGGGTGTGAATAGATTGTGTCCATCCATTTGTACATATGATCTCCCAGACTGATATGTCTCAAAGTGTGTCTAAGAAAGAGTTAGTTGACCTGTTCGAAGGCCTTCTCCGCATCTGCTGACAGTAGTAAGGTGGGAATGTCTCTAGATCAGGCCAAGTGAATCAGGTTAAGGGCTCTGGTGGTATCGTTCCTTGCCTCCCTGTTCAGTATAAAGTCCACTTAGTCATTATGGATCAGACAAGTGAGAGGACCCTCTACTGTAGACACATTTAACAGTGGGTCCAGGGAAAGTTCAGGTCTCCCCCACATTCTAAACTCCTGCACTGAAAGCTGTCAATTTCGCAAGACAAGATTCAAGGAAGCCCACCTGATCCACTTGTTGCTGTTCTTTGATGAGATACTAAAGGGGACATTAATGTTTACATAACTGTATCTCTAGAGTTAATTACTGTTTCCAGCTATTGAGAACCCAAAATAGAGTTAGCTCAGTATCTTGATAGCTTATTTTAGCTCACTTGGGGAAAGATATCTCAGTGCTGGAATTGAAGTTTAAACTCTGGACTTGCAGGACATTTGGGTTTACTTAAAGTGATACTGTGCTTGATTATTCTGTTAAACCTTTCAGAGTGTTTAATTTTTGTGCACACTTATTATCATTCCTTTTGTGCTTGCACTTCCTATACCCTGACCTCAATACAATCAGAATATTTTTTCACCTCAATCAAATTGTATGATTATTTTGTGGTTCAAGGCCAGGGGGTTTTCCTGATCAAGGTTTCACAGTGGTGTCAGCAAGAGCTGTGCTTCCAAAACAGGCTCAGAACAGACAGGGAACACAAAATATTTAGCAGCTCTTAAGGGGGTAGCTCTGCATGTGGGGGTTCATCCTGAATTTCCCTGTCAAGAGAGTTTGTGAGTTTCAGGAAGAGAGCTTGGAACCCTCCAATATCACTGCATGGTCTCAGGAAGAAAATGGGTGACCAGAACTATGTGTAGTCCTGAGTCTTCCAGGGGGCAACTGGACTGAAGAGAAAGTCGAACAGATGCCGACTACCCGGATTCCTGATCAAAGAATGATATGGTTATGAGAGGTGGTCCAGATGAATCCCATATGCTTGTGATGACAGAACGGAAGAAAGGGGTCCCTTTTCCATTAGAAGACAGGAGTATATACCCGACTAAAATAGTGATAGTGCAGCTATTGCAGGCACAGAGAGTCCTAGAGGGGGTGCATGAGATCCTGAACCCTCTACTTTGGTTGATGTTGCTGGGAGAATACCTGCTACCAGTTTGTCTGAACTAGGGAAGTTCATAGAGACTATTTGGAAAAACTGTACTTCAATTACCAGTTATACTGTAAGTATTGAAGATTACGGTTCTTTTCTAGCAAGGCACCCATTTTCATTGGGGAAGACAACTTTGACAACTGGATTGATCAAGCTGTACAGGCCATAGAGGAATTGAAGGTAGCTGATGCCATATAGAGGCAGAGAGTAGTTTAGAATTCGCAAACCCCTGCTGCTGACATTGTGCGGAACTTAAAATGAGACAAGCCAGAGTGCACAGCACACAAGTGCCTTGAAGTCTTGCAGAAAATGTTCGGCAGGGTCCAGAATTGTACAGAGCTGACATACTTTTTTGAGCACACGTATCAGCATGAAGGTGAAAAGTTGTCCGACTATGTGCAAAGTTTGGATAAAATTCTGCATCAAGTGGTTATACAGGGAGGAATGAGGTCAGAAGGTGCCAGCAAGGCCCTTTGGGCCCAAGTGCAGGAAGGGGCTTGACCTCTAGATCTGATTGTGCAAAGGTCCTAAGATCACTCCCCTGAAACAGATGATACAATAGTGATTTGGAATGGTATACATTTTTTAACAACATGGGTATAGATTTACTCAAATTTATGATTTTGAGGAAAAAGAAAAAATTGATGCATCTGGACACAGAAATTAACAAAACACAAGAAAAATTAGCTCTGTTTATGGGAAAAGAGGAATATATAGTGGAATCAGATAGACTGAAACTTTTAATGTAGAATATGGAAAAAGAACAAAAGATTAAAGAGAAAAAAATTCTCTAGGGACCTGAAAGACTATGACGATAGTATGGTTTTTAAGTGGCAAGTCCTCAGAAATTAATCCCAGTCCACCACCCCTGCCCATAGAGTTTCTCACAATGTAGGTCCAGACATTCGAGTGGGTTTTAGGGAAATGGAGGCACAACATAACATGCGCAACCCCCTTTGTACCCCACTCAAGGGACAATATTTACGGGATGACCAATATTCGTCACCATCTACAGTATATGATAACACTAGATACAGTATTCCTATTAACAACAGGTTTGAGGTACTCCATGATCTCCAAGATGCCAGTATAGGCACTAGGGATATGAGAGTCCATCTTCACAATCTTATACATCGCCAAGACAATCAACAGAATGGGAGGGAGCATAACTTTAGACCTAATGTCACTAGGCCTAATAACAATGGTCATGCTGGCAATTTCAGACTCCAAAACACCTCCTGGCAGGGGCTGAGGAATGCTAACAACTACAATTTTGACAGGCAGTATAATACCTCCCCTACTGATCAGAGATCTTACACGAGGAGAGATAATGCACCTAGACATTATACCCATGATGAATCATACTCCCACAGTAATGTCAGAGGCCCATACCCACAAGGGAACAATTTTAGATCTTATCGCAAACACCCTAACAATAACTATTATAGTGGCCACGGCTATAGTAGTAGAGACCTACTACAATATGATTGTGACCAATATAACCAACCCCCTAATATGCAACATGGACAATAGGGTAATTTTGTAGGAGGGGGGACATCAAGAGGAGTTTATGCACAGAGGAAAGCGAGGGGGAAAGAGGGTCAATAGACCCCAAGAAAAGATGAACTTAAATAGCGATGGTATATTCAACCTCAGCCACACAGTCCTGACCACCAACGAACTTTCACTTCTTAACAAAGGCGGCAGATTCACACCTAAAGCCAAGCTGAATAAATTTCAGACTTACATAGACATACACAAGTTCACTAGACAGTTGTCCCTAAAAAGACGCTTTTTGAGCAATCCCCCGGTGAGGAATAATAATATCATTAGTGAAATTAAATTCTCACATGTGAAGAATGCTTCACTCTTCAACCCTCCCGCCCGCTATCATATTAATATCTTCTGAGACATGGTCATCAAGGACCTAGAGACTCTCAGAGTTAAAAATCTCAATAATCAGCATCGCATAGATGCAGGGATTAAAACACTCTTTGAGAATAAAGATTTGGTAATTCATCCGGCAGACAAAGGAGGAAGAGTGGTTATTCAGGACAAAACAGATTATATGGCAGAATTACACAAGATTCTAGATGACAGGGAAACCTATCAAATTTTGCCTAGAAATCCATTACCAACCTTTAAAAAGGCTTTGAAGATCATCATGAAAAATGGCTATGATGAGGGCATTATAAAAAAAAAGGAAAACGATTTCCTATGTCCCTCTGCACCCAGATTACCTATCTTGTACTGTTTACCCAAAATACACAAAGACCTGCTACACCCCCCTGGAAGACCTATAATCAGTGGCATAGGCTCCCTATGTTCTAAAATAGGGGAATATATTGATTGCTTTTTGCAGCCATTAGTCACTTCTACTCCGGCCATCCTTAAGGATACCAAACAGGTCCTTACAGATATAAGTGAGATTTCGGTTAATTCCTCTACTTTTTTGGTTACTGCAGATGTTGCCTCTCTCTATGGCAACATTAAGCACACTGATGGTATGTTAGCTGCAGAGTTTTATTTAAATGAGCCTCATTTATTTAAGGGATATCCCCCTTCATCAAAAGAAATATATTCTAAAACTTCTGGAATATGCAATGCAGCATAATTACTTTTGGTTTGATAATAACTTCTACCTTCAAATCACGGGCGTTGCAATGGGGGCCAAGTTTGCATCTAGCCTGGCAGACCTTTTTATGGCCAGATGGGAGGAAGACAAATTATATTCAAGGGAATGGCCAGAGCTGATTTTTTTTATCGTCGTTATATAGGTGATATTTTCCTTCTGTTGCAAGGTAGTGGATTTTCATTGGTTAACTTCTTTAATAGTTTGAATCGTAATGATCTCAGCATTAAACTCGCCTACCAATATGATTACAGAGAAATCAATTTTTTAGATCTAACTAAAAGATGAACGAGGGCACCAGAGACGTTACAAAATCATTCTTCAAGACCACAGATAGGAACAGCTATATATCCATAGATAGTTGTCACCATCCTTCCTGGCTTAGGAACATACCCAAGGGCCTGTGTTTACAAATACGCAAAAATTGCGATAGTTTGGATGATTTTTTTCTCCCAGGCAGAGGTCCTAAAGGAAAGATTTTTGGAAAGAAGATATAATATTTCCTCCCTAAATCAAGATATTGAGGATGTTGCGAACTTAGATAGAACATCTCTCCTAACATTTTCTAATAAGGACAAGCACACACAATTTTGTCCTTTCATAACCAATTTTTTAGTCCAATACAAAGAAGTAACCAGGATCCTTAGAAAGAATTGGGGAGTATTGGAAAATGACCCAGTATTGGCCAATAGGCCTGAAGTTGCTTTTCGTAGAGCCCGCTCCTTGAGAAATAAAATAGCACCCGGTATTATAGACCCACCCACTAACTAATACATCTTTTTTTCTCTGGGATGAAATGTTTATAACTATGTAACAAATGTGTTATCTGCAAATGTGATGGTACCCGAAAAAGATTGACTAACACTTTTGCATCCAACTCTACGGGCAAACCTAGTAACGTGGAGTCTCTCATCACTTGCAATAGTACGCATGTAGTGTACCTTCTTGAATGTCCATGCAAGAAGCAATACATCGGCAGGACAATAAGAAGGCTAAGAGACAGACTTAGGGAACACGTTTACAATATCAGGAAAGGCCTGAAGGAACATTCCCTTTCTAAGCATTTTAGATACCATCATCACAGGGACCCTTCAGTCCTGAAATTTATGGGCATTGATTTAATCCGTCCACACTGGAGAGGCAATAATATGCGCCGAGTGGTATCCATGCTTGAGACGAGGTGGATTGTACGCCTTAAAAACAACCACACCATCTTTTTCCAGAGCAGCCTGTTTTTCTTTTGAGGTTGCCTGTGGGTTTCCCTTAGTATCCCAAACAATTCTTCTGTCAGTTGTGGCTGCAATCTTTCTTGGTCTACCTGACCTTGGCTTGGTATCAAGAGGTCCCTGAATTTTACACTTCTTAATAGGTGATTTAACAGTACTGATTGGCACCTTGTGTGTCTGTACCAAGGCCAAACATTCCAGGGTATGTAAACATTTGATCAGGGCCATTTGGGTGATTTCTGTTATTATGATTTAAAAAGGAGCCAAACAACTATTTGATAATAAATGGCTTTATATGATCATCATCCTTCAATAAAAGAGCATGTTTTGGCATGATCAGTCATATTTTCAATATCACTGCCAAAATTTCACAATTTCTTCCAGGGTATGTAAACTTTTGAGCACAACTGTATGTGTGTGTATATATATATATATATATATATATATATATATAGTAACGGGGTTCGCTCAGCAGCGGGTGTGTTTGACCCCCTGGATGGGTGCACAACACAAAAACACAGGCACAGCACAACAACAGTGGAGGTGAAAAACAAAAAGGTGCAGATTATTTACAATGTGTACAGAAAAACGCAAAACCAAAAAGAAACATCAAATAAAATCCTGGCCAACTTTGCTACTTACTGTACAAACAGCTTCCCTAACTATCCACTAGGTACAGCCTGATGCTATACCTAGTTGCTAGTAGTTGGAGGCTAGCCACACAGGCTTTTGTCTCCCTGCACACAGATAAGCTGTTTGCTCCCCAGTCAGTTCAGGCATAGATCTGGTTGCAGGTTGGAGCAACTCCCTAAGAATGCTGGGACGTTTTATACCAGCCTTAATGAGCCCACTACCTTCAGCTGGGCTCATTACCTCAGTGCTGAAGGACTCAGCACTTCCCTCTAGTGGAACAAATCCCCATAAAGACTGAACCTTGGACAAATGTATCGTCCATCCAGGACGCAACCAAGTGATTTCACCTGCGTACTGTCAAAATATATATATGTATATTTTTGTACCCCGTGATGGGGTATATTTATATTCTTTTATTTATACATTTTCATTAGTTACATTAGTATCTCACTCACTATATGGCTAGTAGTTCCATTAAGCCGTTTTTTATGAGCTTCAATGCCCCTGGTACTTGTGGTTCCTCTAGACCAGTGGTGGGCAACCTTTTTTTTCAACTGAGCCAAATCTCGCCAAAACCACGATTGAAATTTATTTTGAGAGCCACATTTTTAAAACTGAAAATACATAGGATGGTACACTGTTTTTAGTTTCAATAAGTTTTTATAGTAATTCATCCCCCATATAGTAATTCATCCCCCATAGTAATTCATCCCCCATATAGTAATTCATCCCCCATATAGTAATTCATCCCCCATATAGTAATTCATCCCCCATAGTAATTAATCCCCCATATAGTAATTCATCCCCCATAGTAATTCATCCCCCATATAGTAATTCATCCCCCCTATAGTAATTCATCCCCCCTATAGTAATTCATCCCCCATATTAATTCATCCCTCATATAGTAGTAGTAAGTAAGTAGCAAGTAGTAAGCCAAGCCCCCCCTGTGTCAATTCACTTACCTTTGCTCCGCGCGTTCCTCTCGCCGTGTTCCCGCGCCGTTCCGGTCTTCAGGGCAGACTGTGAGAGGAGCCTAGCTCCTCTCACGTTCGTCACGCTGCCCCGCCTACACACATCCTGACAGCCAATCACTGGCTATCAGGATGTGAGTGGCAGCGAGACTGGCCAATCATTGCATTTGAGCGCGCTGCCCTGGCTGTTTTTTTTTTGGATCACGCTGCAGAGTCCCTGCCGCCCGAGAAGAGGGAGGAGAGCGGGCGCCCGGCACACAAGAGCCGCATTAAAGCGTGTAAAGAGCCGCATGTGACTCGCGAGCTGCTGCTTGCCGACCACTGCTCTAGACCACAACAAGATGCAGCTCTTTGCGGTAATTTTTTTCTCACAATACATTTTTTTGTTACTGTATAAGCATTCCCTTATATAATTGCATTCCAGAATTAATACCCCCCTTTTCTTGGGTGGTTACATTGTGCAGTTTGGCTCCAATCCTTCCAGGTATCAGCGTGGAGTTCACTAGTCTTTTTCTAAATGGCACCCGACCGCGCATGCGCTTGGGGCTATATAAGACTTGCAATGGCGTTGGTAACAGGCATATCCCTTTGATAACGTGCATGTGCACGAAACGCATCAGAGAGGAGCCTGCCATACTGACGTCACGCCGCCGCGTCCTCACAGAGGTCCAGCGGCCAGTTTTGTGAGTGCTGCTGCCAGCATTTTCTTTGTTACCCATGTGGATGTCTTTTATTATATGCAATAAATAAATACTACACTATAAGAGCTCCTGTCATGGCTTTGTTTTTGCAAGCTGCTTTCCTTAAGGTGGATTATGTTATTCCTGCTGGCTCTGTCCATGATGGAGAGGTTTCCTGAGCTATCCCTGTAATGCTGTGAGAAGCCAGTGGTGTTTTTCCAGTCTCCATACCATGATCTTTGTGACAGAAGTTTTCTCTACCTGCGGAGGAGCTGGATATATTACTATGCGCATTTATTATGCGCTTCTGGTGAGTGCATTCATTCAGCACTATCTAGCAGGGAGTCACTTTCACCTATTCATCACAGATTTCTTGGATGGTTTTTTGCTACTTATCGGAATGATCATATCTTATACTGGATTGTTCACTATTGTCACATTATATATACTATATTTATTTGCAAATATCACTTACTCGCTGTTATTCTGCCGGACACTTATGCAATATTATTCACTTTAGTGCTAATTTTGAGCACCTCACTTTTAATCTGCCACCATTGTCACTTTAATTTTTCATTTATTTATTTATGCTTTAGCACCATGGTTTCGTCATATTGTAGAGCACTGCATTTTATTATTATTATTATACAGGATTTATATAGCTCCAACAGTTTGCTCAGCGCTTTACAATATAAAGGGAGACAATACAGCAATAATACAGTTCAATACAAGAGGGATAGGAGGGCCCTGCTCCTTGGAGCTTACAATCTAGGAGGGAGGGGCTAGTGGTACAAAAGGTAGTAACTGTGGGGGATGGACTGGTAGGAAGAGTAGAAGATTCCATTATTAGCTGAGGGCAGGATAGGCTTCCCTGAAGAGATAGGTTTTCAGAGATCACCTAAACGTGAGCAGAGTAGGCGATAGTCTGATAAATTGGGGTAGAGAGTTCCAGAGGATGGGAGAATCTCTGGAGAAGTCCTGGAGACGAGCATGGGAGGAGGAGACGAGGGATCTAGAGAGCAGGAGGTCATGCGAGGAGCTGAGAGTACGGTTTGGATGATATTTGGAGAAAAGATTGGTGATGTAAAATGGCTTTATATGTTATTGTTAATGTTTTGAATTTTATCCGTTGTGCAATGGGAAGCCAGTGGAGGGATTGGCAGAGAGGGGTGGCTGATAAAGAACGGTTCATGATAGACTGAAGAGGGGATAGTCTGCAATGAGGTAGCCCAATGAGGAGGGAGTTACTATAGTCAAGGCGAGAGATAACAAGGGAGTGAATAAGTTGCTCAGTAGTTTTCGAGGTTTAGAACGGGCGTATCTTGGAGATGTTGCATAGGTGAAGTCTACAAGATTTGGACAGCGATTTGATTAGGGGCTGAAAGGACAGATGGGAGTCTAGGATTACACCTAGCACCCTGGCATGAGGGGAGGAACTGATGGTTGTGTTATTAATCTTGATGGAGAAGTCAGGGGAGGGGGCATGGGCTGGAGGGAATGCTAAGAGCTCAGTTTTGGAAAGATTGAGTTTGAGGAAGTGGAGTGACATCCATGCCGATATGTTGCTTAGTAGGTTAGTAATGCAAGAGGAGACTGAAGGGGTGAGGTGAGGTCTAGAAAGATAGATTTGTGTGTCATCAGCATAGAGATGGTACTTAAAGCCATGTGAGTTTATCAAGTGACCAAGGGAGGAGGTGTAGATGGAGAAGAGTAGGGGTCTAAGGACGGAACCTTGAGGGACCCCTACAGAAAGAGGGAGTGAAGAATAGGAGGCAGCGTTATAGGTAACGCTGAAGGAGCACTGCGATAAGTAGGAGAAGCACCAGGAGAGAGCAGAGTCTCAGAGGCCAAAAGAGTGGAGTTTTTTGAGGAGGAGGGGACGTTCAACCGTATCAAAAGCCGCAGAGAGGTCAAGTAGTAAGAGTATGGAGTAGTGGCCATTAGTTTTAGCAGTTAGTAGATCATTAGTGAGTTTTAGTAGGGCAGTTTCAGTGGAGTTTAGTGAGCGAAAGCCAGACTGTAAAGGGTCAAGAAGGTTGTTGTCAGTGAGGTAGGAGTTCAAGCGATTGTAGACTAAACGTTCTAAGAGTTTAGAGGTAAACGGGAGCAGGGAGATGGGTCTTAGGTTGTTCAGGTTGGTAGGGTCCAGGGAGGGCTTTTTAAGTATGGGAGTGATGTGTGCATGCTTTAGAGGGGAGGGGAAGGCACCGTTAGAGAGGGAGAGATTGAAGATGGGAGTGAGGGAGCATAGGATGGAAGAAGACGGTGACCGTAGTAGTTGTGAGGGGACAGGATCCAGGGGGCAGGTAGTGAGAAGGGCTTCTGAGAAAACCTAAGTGACCTCTTTAGTAGTAGTATGGTCAAAAGAGGAAAGTGTTGAGGGAGGTTTAGTATAAGGTATGCTAAGTTGGATAGATGTCTGTGCAGTAGAGATGCCCCTACGAATTGCATCAGTCTTGTTTTTGAAATGATTTTCAATCTCGTGAGTAGTGAGTGAGGTGTTGGGTGGAGGTGGAGGTGGAGAAAGTAGAGAGTTAAAGTACAGAAGAGACGATGAGGACTGGATGATAAGCTATTGATGAGAGTGACAAAGTAGGCTTGTTTGGCAGCATGAAGGGAGGCATTGTATGTTAAGAAAGCAGATTTCTATAAGGTGAATGCTTGGTGAGATTTGGTTTTACGCCACATTCGCTCCAGCGCACGACTATGTCCTTTAAGATTTCTGGTGTAATCAGTCTGCCAAGGTTGTAATGGTCAGGGCCTGATGCTTTCATGTTGTTAGAGGAGCAAGTGAGTCTAGTGTGGATGAACGCAAACTGTTGTAGACAGAATTGTTTGCTGCTTGGAGTGATAAGTGTTTGAAGATGAGGACGCTGTGAAGGTGATGAGATTGTGATCAAAGAGAGGAAAGGGGGTGTTTGTGAGGTTGTAGGGAATGCAAAGATGGGAGAAAACAAGGTCTAATGTATTCCCCTCAGAGTGAGTGGAGGACTGTGTCCATTGTGCTAATGCAAAAGATGAGGTTAGGTTGAAGAGTTGGGATGTAGCCGGGTTGTTGACATTAATGGAGATGGTAAAATCTCTGAAAATGATAGTGGGCATTTCAGAGGAGAGAAAGTAAGGTGACATCAAGAAAGCGCAACAACGGTACAGGAGGCCGATCGATCACTGCAATCCTCAGAGAAATGGGAGAAAACAGCCGAATGCAGTGAGTCTCGAAAGAAAAGAAGGATAGAGAGGGAGGGTTAGGGAGGACTTGAAATGTGCTCAGTGGGGATAGAAGCAAACCAACTCCACTACCTTTCCGACCACTGGGTCTGGGTGAGTGGGTCCAGAGAAGGCTTTTATAGGAAAGTGCCGTGGGAGAAGAATCTGATGCTTGAAGCCAGGTTTCTGTAATTGCTAGTAGGTTAACCTCCCTAGCGGTCTGATTATGTCCATATTTCTGTGCTCAAAGCAGTACATTTTATTGCATGGAAATGTGTATTTTTTTATTGTAGGCCTGTAATTTTTAGGAATAACTCACTGAAATCTGTCCAAACAAGAGTCTAGGTTTGAAGCCAGGTTTCTGTAATTGCTAGTAGGTTCAGGGAGCAGGAGACAAAAAGGTCATGGACAGAGGTGAGGTTATTACAGACAGAGCAGGCATTCCAGAGTGCACATGAAAAAGGGAGGGTGGTTTTTGGGAGCATGGGGACTGATAATAAATTGAGGGGACTGCAGCTATTCCTGGAGGAAAGAGAGTGCCTGGTGTGGGGGTGAGATACTGGAGGACCAGGGTTTGGGGAGATATCCCCAGAGGTTAGGAGAAGAAGGAGGGTGAGGAAAGTAACATGGGAGCAGGATGTACACAAGTGTACATGCCTTCCAGTCCTGGTGTTTGGGTCAGCAGGAGAGTGAAGTATCAGCAGGAGGTGATGAGAGCAGTAGTAGGGAGATGTTAACAGTGACGGTGAGATGTAGAAACGTTGGGGTGGAGTGAAGGGGTAAAGAAATGAAATTTTGGGAACACAGGATAGTAATATGAAAAGGAGTACAGGTGGTATATTAAAAGGTAGGTGGAGTGGGACTCAGACTTGTAGGAGATGTTTCCCAGGGTGTTTGCTTGCAGTCCATCCAGCATGCAGTTCTTTGCTGTATCTTCCTGCTGCTTGAGTTATCCTACTTTAGTTAAACTGCTGTGTTCAACTGCAGCTTCCCACTCCAGCAAAAACCGCACTCACGCAGAAAAATGCACTCCATCTGTGACTGTGCTCCCCCGACTGAGAGCAGCAATTTACCCAGAGATAGCAGAAGTCTATGCATTGCTGAAGCTACAGTTTAGAGTGGAGAGGAGAGCAGCAATTTACCTGTAAAAAAGCAGAGAAGCCATAATTAGTGTGCTGTGTTCAACTGCAGCTTCCCACTCCAGCAAAAAACCGCACTCACGCAGAAAACTGCACTCCATCTGTGACTGTGCCCCCCCATCATAAAAGCACTTTATGTTTTTTCATGTTTTTGAGGATATAGGGGTTCATCCTTTTATGCCAGCTGCTTTGTGTGAGTCTGTGCGCTCACTTGTTTTGTTTTTACCATAACCTTATGGCTCTGTGACACATTCAAAACTCTTAAAGACTATAAGCATAGAAGAGGCCTTGATTGCAGCCAAAGCCCTGAAAGCTGAAGTTGGCCTCGGGCCTCCTCATTAGCTGGGGAGGAAACCCCTGAAGTGCAGGCTATGGTTCCAGTAGATAACAAAGTACAGACTTTGTCGCAGTTAACCCAAGCTCAAGCCATGATTCAACAGTCTTTTTGCGAGGTCCAAAAGACAATAGGACAAGTCATGGAGGTGCACAATGCCATGCAGAAGGCTATATCAGAAATGGGACAGACAGCGACAGCATTAGTTACAGATAAGGGAGAATCTGGCACCGGGTCTATCCAGAGCTGCCAGTGTGGAGAACCAGAACATTTTTGGGCACAATGCCCACAAAATGAGTCAACTGCAGACTCATTTTGTGGGCAGTTGTCTCATTTTGCCACCCAAAAGACTGACTTATGACACTCTGGGTGAGAGCTCAGAAGAAGCATTCCATGCTAGTCAAAGACATCTCAAAGCTCCTGTGCTTAGTACAGTGGAGTGTATCCTAGAGCCTGCACATCCTCTTGCTGACACCAAGGAGGACGTTTTTAGAACAATGGCCCTTCCTCAGAATCAGATAGTCTCCTAACCCTTACTGGGGGTCCTTTTTATTAAATTTGTCCCATGATGAACACTAACTGAATATTGTCCCTCCTGATTGATAAAGATATGTCTAAATCAGTTGTTTATATATTGTTTCAAACACTGTTGGCTTGATTTGTTAGTTCTTTGGGGACTAAAGACTTTAAGTGGGAGGATTATGTAACACACTACACTAATACTTACTGCAGGATGTCAATTGACCACAACATGGCAGTGCTCTGCGGTTTAGTTATTCAGACTTCAATGAAGCAAAGCCTTGTTGGACTTTTGGGCTGATAACAGGACTTCTGTACTCAGTCAAAGAGTAAACAAGACAACATTTTACAGAAGAGCTGTTAAAGGGGCAGTAGCCTATATATTCAGCCTGGAAACTTTCCAGGAAGGAAGTAGTGAATGACGAAAGAATTAGGGAATGGTGAAAGGCTGAGGACATGCATGTGGAGAAAGATGTTTGGGACTCGGGATCCACAGACCACTGGTATTGCAGACAAACGGGATAGTCAATCTTGCAGGATTCTTAGTGCTGTTATAGACATTGCTTCTTTGGCAGAGGGGTCAAGAGAACACGGGGGCTCCCCAACAGAGAGACCACAAATACTACAGGCCACATGTGAGGGTTCCATAACCCAGAACCTCACAAGTTCCAACTGTTATTTTCAACTGTTCCAGTTTAGTACACCTTACATAACAGTTTATCACATTGGGACACAGACTTCCTAACCTAACTTCCAAGCTTATTTAATACTGCAGCCTACTGCTTTAGTGCCTCCCTATTATTCTGAAACCACATGACTCTTTCTACAATGTGCATGACAGACAGGATTACACTTAGTATTTCATTTCAAGTCTGTTCCAGCTGTAAAAGTAATTTGCTTCGCCAGACTAATTCACTACCTGTAGGTGTAGGGGTTCAAACTCAGCTGACGTCTGCTTCCATCCCTTTCTTCAACTTTAGCAAATTCTTGCATTTATCTTCTGTGGTAAAGAGACTGTACCTAGTTTTCAACACCACTCCAAGGGGAAATTTTCTGCTGCTGAACTATCCTGAGGAAAACTTGCTCTTACACAAAAAACGATCTGCATCAACTAGGGCCCTATTAAGCACACAAACTATTTGTTTTGTATTCTTTGATGAGATACTAAAGGGGAAATTATTGTTTCTAGAGTTAAACCCTGTTCCCAGCTATTGAGAACCCAAAAATGAGTTAGCTCAGTACCTTGATAGATTTTTTCGGCTCACTTGGAGAAAGATATCTCCGTGCTTTAATTGATGTTTAAACTTTGGTCCTGCAGAACACTTGGGTTTACTTAAAGTGATACTGTGCTTAATTATTCTGTTAAACCTTTCAGAGTGTTTAATTTCTGTGCACACTTATTGTCATTCCTTTTGTACTTGCACTTCCTATACCCTGACCTCAGTACAATCAGAAAGGTTTTTCACTTTAAACTGTGTGATTCTTTTGTGATTCAAAGCCAGGAAGTTCTCCTGGTCAAGGTTTCATGGTGGTGTCAGCAGAGGCTGTGCTTCCAACACAGACTCAGACAGACAGGGAACGCAAAATACTCAGCAGCTCTTAAAGGGATAACACTACATACATATGCTTAAAAAGTATTAGATGCATTTTAAAACAAACCCCAATTTGCCTCTGTAGCTGTAGATTCTCTGTCTTGGACAATTCACGAGACAAGCTCTGAAGCTAGCTATGCTAAACCTTTTCAGCACTGCGATCCCCTCCTACCTGAGCACCTGCTTTGTGCTTATCTTAGAAATTATAATTCTGTTAGACTGCCAAATCCCTGCTGGGAGGGAGAAACAAAATTGGCTTGGACTAGAATGTCGATGCTTTGCTGTAAAATTTGAGGCTGAATTAGCCACACATTCTGTAGCTAAAGAGGTGGGAGAGATTGCTAAAACACCTCACTTCAAGTGTATGTCAAGGCAAATGGAAAAACATACTGTATAGAATTCACCTTTAATACCTTTAATTACTTGCCAACTGCACTATAACCAAATGATGGCTACAGTGCGGTTGTTCAGTTCTGATAGGGCATCATGACGTCTTTCCAGAACGCGCCCTCCCGAGCGCCCCCAGCACTCTCCATAAACGCTGTGTCTGACAGACACAGCTGATCAAATGATGAGGTAAAAGGCCAATCACAGTGGCCTTTTACCACATGATCAGCTGTGTCCAATGACACAGCCGATCACCGAGTAAATACAATTGCCAGTTACCAGCTGCACTTTCCTCATGCTGTCACAGCATGAGGAAAGTACTGCTGATAACCAGCAAATGGCACAGAGGGCATCTGCACTGATCATCAGGGCACTGATCATCAAGGGGGTAAGAGTGCCTTGTAGGTAAGTGGTTAAAGACCCTGAAAGTGCAGAAAAATATATGTTGATGTGTTATAAATGCAATCAGCATCTGATTTCTTATTGTAGACTGACAACACACATCATTTTTGGAAACTCAGTAGTGCCAGCCCTGTCCATTTGTCTTTTGTAAAACTGCTGAATCTCTCCAGTTGTCCTGATCCCCATAACATATGAATTGTCCTGTAGTCCACAATAAAACCTCATGGGGCTAACTTCATTCCTTGAGGTAAGATTGCAAAATGCACAGAACACAAGACAACTCTGAATATTTAGTTTACTGAACAGATAACAAAAACACTTTCAAAAATATGTTTAAGACACCAAAAGGGAACACATGTATACACTTAATGATAGTTAAAAAGCATAAACATACAGCAGATGTATCAGTAGTTAGACATCAGAAATAATTTGATGGATGCGCCCCCAAAGGGAAATGAGTTGAAGAGGCTGAAAATCAAAGGTTACTAAGCTGATTAACATGTGCATTCACTGCAGACATTGAGTTTTATGCCTAGTACATACGATGAGAAATTTGGATGAAAAATACGGCTTTCGGAGTGATGGTTCGATAATCTTGTTGTTAGTATGAAGCTTTCGGAAGCCGAAAATGACAGTTCATGCGATATTATCCGAAGGGACAAGCACGGAAAGTTTTCCCATAAGATCACAGAACAAACGATTTTCATTTAATCAGTACGGTATTTGTCTGTAAAAAAGAGTGACCAAGACTGCGCATGCTCAGAAACATAAGAATACATTACGACATTGTGGGAAGTTGTATTCTGTCTTACGAGAATTTTTGGAATTCTAGTAACCTATTCATTTTCGATATGAGACTAGCATGCAAAATAAAACTAACGATTATTCTTCCAATATTCTCATTGTGTGTATGAGGCTTTAGTGAGGAGAGTGGCAAGTAGCCAGAAGTGGATGGTGTGGTAAAGTGGAGAGAGAGGAGCAGCAAAATCAGATGTCAAGATGAAAAAGCAGCAGATGAAAGAAGTGGTAGAGGTGAAAGAGAGGAGCAGCTGAAGGAGTGGCAATGTTATTGGGTGTGGCGTCACACCACCTATGGCTTGCTTAAAGAAGAAATCCTGGCAAAAATATTACTTTCCTATGCAGTGGGGCTGTGCCCGCACTGAATGACTTAAATGCTCCATTTTGTTTAGGAGTTTATAAAGCTGAGATACACTTACCTAACTCACCAATCCTCCAAGCGCATGACCAGTCTCGCTTCTCCTGCCCCTCCCTGCATGCTAGCAGTCTTGTGAATGGGCTGTTCTTGATATCATCATGCCCATACACTGGTTCTGGATGTGAGGATGGCAGGAACAGTCCATCACTGGGGGAGCATGATTTTCTGGAGGATTGCAGGACGGGATAAGTATAGCTTTTCCCTGAGCCCCTCGACAAAACAAACAGTTAACTTATGTAGTGCAGGCACAGCCCCACTGCATGGGAGAATAAAAAAAAATTACTGGAGTTCTGCTTAAAAGTATCTATGTTATATGACGATGGAACAAATATTTACAATAAAGATAACAATGTAAATGTATTGAATGTTAGTAAGATAAGAGGTTAACATGTGTAAGGAAAATCATCCAAATGTTATGCTATAAACACTAAAAATACACATAATGGGCATTGGTTTGAACTACTAACTTTAGTGTCAGCAGATCTTTCCTTTGATACACTTAACACTTCAGTCACTGTTTTGTATTACTGAATGATGCTGACTGAAACAATATTGAGGTACTATCTGCTTAATAGCTTTGATCACTAATGGTGGTGTTGCGAGATAAGGGAATGTGTTAGGTATGAGACAGAAGATCAATATATTATAAAGAAACAATTGCTGCTGAAAAATGCATTACTTGCTCTATTGGCCCATCTTGGGATTTAACAGGTTTTTTCTTGCATCAGCATGGCTTTCAAAAGTTTAATAGCTTCATAATACACTTTCAGCAAATCTTAACCTTTGCCTTAAAATGATGTGCTATCTGAGAAAAAAAAAATACATAAAGTTTCAGAAAATAAAATTACCTTGCAGTTTTCTAATATAATTATTGTGGTTTCCTAATGCATTAAGTGCACAATAGCAGAAAGTATAATACATACTGTATTATAATATCTCTGCACAATTTTTTGTTAATAGAAATTTCCAAGTTGACATATACTGTATGGTTCAATGAGAATGAGGAGTAAAACAGATGAATTTGAACCAAAAAAAATGGATACAACTTAAAATGTTCCCCAGAAGAAAACTGAAAACTATGTTTAGAGCAGAAATAAGCCAATCTTCCAGGGTTCAATTTGCAAGGGGTTCTCTATATGCAGGCTTAAATTATGTACCCCAAACTTGACAGTAAACCCCATTGAAGTCTATAGAGGAAGGGGGGGGGGAATCTTATTGTTAAATTCTGCCCATTTTCATAGCTAATAGGAACTCTACACTATAGTCAAAAATAGTCCAAACAGCCTCAATGCCTCACTGACTTCTACTCTGCAGTGGGATACAGAGGGAAGCAGGATGGCACCGGCCCTAATCCTAGTGCTCCGCCACAGCACCATGAGGCCTTGCAGTGGAGTGAGCAGGGACAGGACCCACACGGACACCGGGGTGAGTACTCCCCTCCTGATACTCCTACCACCTGCAGCCCAGTCAGATCTAAACAGCGCAGGGAGGATGACTCTGACGCTAGTAAGCAGTGCCTTGTTTTCCCCTCAGAATCCTCAGAATATATTATGGATGAGCACCCTGTTGAAGAATTTCCTTCTAATGATCAGCCCATATTACAGAATATAATGAAAAATATGTTACTTTCTATGAAAAGGTCTCTCCTGGCAGATTTCTCAGATATGTTGCCTCCTTTAAGGACACTGTACAATCGTATGAGGACAAGATAAATCATATAGAATCTAAAGTGACGGATCTTTATTCAGCCCATAACGATTTAGTGGATGCATATGCTGATCAAGAATCTGAGATGCAACAATTACATAACAAAATTGCTGATTTAAAAGACCGTTCAAGACACAACAACATAAAGTTTAGGGATATTCCAGAATCTGTTGCACTACTTGAGCTAACCACATATATCCAGTGTCTTATGAAAGCTTTAATTCCCACCCTGAGCGACATTGAGCTATGTATTGATAGAGCGCACCGTATCCCTAAGCCTAAATTTCTTCCGGACACAGCACCAAGAGATACACTAGCAAGAATTCACTACTTCCACGTTACAGAAAGAATTATGGCGGCCACCAAACAAAACCTAGTAACCTCAGATGAGTTTGCAGGGATCTCCTTATATACAGACATATCGCAAATAATTGTGATTAACCGAAAGAAACTTGCACCACTTACCAAAGCTTTACGGAACTACAATGTTCCCTACAGATGGGGATTCCCCACGAAACGACTTGTCACATGGAATGGTAAGAAAATTCCGATATATAATGTGGAAAATGGCTTTCAATTGCTTAAGCAATGGTGCTTACTCCCTGCTGGAGCCCAGCTCAACAATCCTACCCCACCTGAGAGATTGGACACAGAATGGTACTAGGAGCATGGACGTCCCCTTTAAGATCGCAGGAATCTCCCCACTACAGCTGAATCACATTTCTAGTGAGAAGAAAGTATCTCCTACGCTTATCTCCTTGTACATACGGTATCCAAGACACTACCTGTGTTTGCCCCTAGTTGAAAGCAGCTTTGCTGCCCTTGTTCCTGTCTTTTGACACAGGGTTTTTCTTTATATGTATCCCTTTCTCTTCCTTTTGCTACCCAGCTTGATTTTCAAAGCAGCTCAGCATCTTTCGTGGACACTTCAAGATTATAGCCTTTGTTTGACAACCTCTCATAACCTTGCAAGAAGCTCCAGCTACCATGATGTCTGTGACATTGAAGGTGGTACTATCGTCTACTGTGCCAACCATGACCACTGCCAGCGAAGTGTTATAGCAATGTTTCCTCATCTAGTATTCCACTGAAAATATTGTCCTTGAATGCCCGGGGCCTAAACAGTCCTTTCAAACGGAACCTCCTCCTGAAGGAGACCCAATCCTTAAAAGCAGATGTTTTGATGGTTCAAGAGACTCACTTTGCAGTTTCTAAATGCCCTTACCTATTGTTCTGACAGTACTCCAATTTATATATGGCTAAAGGTCCAAAAAAAACCTGTGGAGTCCTGATAGCAATTCACATCACATCTTGTCACATCCATATGCTCCCAGATCTGGAGGGCTGTTACATTATTCCTGTATGTGAAATCAACCACTCTGTATTCACGATTGTGAATCTGTATGCCCTGAGCAATAACCAACACAAAATCCTGGACACCCTATTCTCTAAGGTCTTAGACCTACGTCAAGGATCTCTTATAATTGGGGGAAACTTTAATGCTATAGTGAACCCTGCCATGGACTCCACCACAACTTGTAAGAGATCCACATAATCTATGTCTTTGCTACTTAATAAGTATAACATACAGTATATGATGTATGGAGATGCTTCCACGGTTCGGAAAAGGACTTTACGTTCTTTTCCTCGCCGCACTTATCTTATTCTCATATTGACCTTTTTTAGCTGATAAATTTTCTTTACAAAATGTCTTCCGATCCGACATTGGTACAATCGCTTGGTCTGATCATGCTTCCATTAATCTGGAATTTGATGATAACCTTCGCAATGCACCTCCATCAATTTGGAGAAAAAAATTCTTCCCTCCTAGTGAACAAACGACTGTACCAACAGATTAAACAAGAGCACCATAACTTTTTTCAGAATAATGACAAACCTGACACTAATAGGTTTACACTTTGGAACACCTATAAAGTTTATATGAGAAGTTTTCTGATCAAAATAGCAGCCTTGGTTAAGAGACAGAGAACGAGGCAGATTGAAGACTTACTCCAATCCATATCTTCCCAAGAACAAGCAAATAAGCTTAACCCAGATCCCCAAACCTGCCAAGCCATATTAAGAGATAGACAATCTTTATGCTCGCTTCTTCACAAATACAAATCCCACCTTAAATTGTTGAAGGCTAACTCATATGGTTTAAGCAAAAAATCTGGCACCAAACTAGCCAGACATGTCAAAGCCCAGCACATCAATCCACAAATTTCCTCTATTACTCACCCTCATTCCAACAGCAAGCTTTTTAATCCCAAAGACATTGCTAATGCTTTTAGCGACTATTATCAGTCACTTTATGAACTATGCAATGACACTACCGCTCCACAAGCAACCTCTGACCTCATCTCTACTTTTCTTCAATCCATGAAGTTACCCTCACTCACCTCAGTTCAATTAGCCTCCATTTCGAAACTGTTCACAGCTTCAGAAATTCTCGATATTATAACTCATCTCCTTAACCATAAATCACCTGGGGACAATGGGTTTACTAAAGAATACTATAAGTGTTTATCTAAAGAAAAACCACTCCACCTTATGTCAGTCTTCCATCTTGCCTACGACTCTGGTTCTTTTCCCCTTGAAATGTTACGTGCTGCGATTGTTGATATTCCTAAACCAAATAAAGATACTATGAAACTGGCCAACTACAGACCAATATCCCTCCTAAACTCTGATGTTAAAATATTTGCCAAACTACTTGCTTTAAGACTACAGAAGGTTCTGCCTTACCTCATCCACACAGACCAAGTGGGTTTTGTACCAGGCCGCCAGGCCCCAGAGGGCACCAGCCATCTAATCAACCCAATATCCTCTGCTGGGGGCCTGCTGGACACCTTCTCTTCTTCTCTCTTTGGACGCAGAGAAGGCATTTCATAAGGTCCACTGGGGCTTTCTCCAACAGGTACTCTCTAAATTCGATTATGCTGGCTGGATGCAGTCCGCCATTATGTCCCTCCACTCTAACCCATCAGCAAGTGTTCTCATTTCGAGGCTATTGTCTAACCCCATATCTATATCTAATGGCACTAGACAGGGGTGTCCCCTCTCACCTATTATATTCACTTTAAATTCTGGAACCCCTGGTGCAAAAAATAAGAGCTAATCCTGCAATCACGGGTCTCTACTTGGCTGGTAAAAAACACAAGACAGGTCTTTTTGTGGACGATGTCATTTTTCTACTCTGCAATCCCAAGACGTCACTACTGGAAAAACAACGCACCTTAGACCAATTTAGCAAGGTATACAAGATTTATCGACTTCGGGTAGAATAGCAGCCCTAAAAATGATACTACTACTGAAATTATTATATCACCATACCACTCTCAAATGCATTCTCACACCAACTTCAAAAGACCTCCAATCGATTTGTATGGAAACATAAACCCCCTAGATGCTCATCCAGTATTATGATGAGCCACAGGAAAAATGGAGGTATGGGTCTAGCATAATTAATTATTTCAGGGCTTGTGTTCTAGATCAGCTTAGATATTGTTGGACCCTTCCGGACCATAAAATCTGGGCACTGGACAATAAAAAGAAAATCACATTTCTTCATAAATTTAGGCCATAATGTATTCTGCTCTGTCTTTGGTAAAAAAAAATCTATCAACTAAAGTATATGTTGATTGGTTTGTGAGAAAGTTATAGCATCTACAAACTATGATATATACTGGAATTTGTAATTTTTTTTATACTAGTGGGGTTGATTAGTGACTTATAGTGGGACTATGATAATGAAATGGGCAATCTGACACTAACTGACACTGGGTGAGAACTGACTAACAACACTGACATCACCAATGACACCAATACAGCGATCAGTGATAATACTATAGACTGTCACTGTACTAATAACACTGGCCGGGAAGGGGTTAACACCAAGGGGTTAAGTTTGTGTGTAACAAGTGTTAATGTGTGTATTATGTACTGCTTTTTACTAAACATCTATCTGTTCCTTCTCCCTGCTGCGCAGGGAGGTTCTGGCCATGAACTAGTGGCCGGGACAAAATCCTACTGTGTCTAATCACAGCGGGAGTCGGAGGAGAGAGGGTTTGCACACACCCTGAACCCAGAAGCAGGGAGTGACCTGCAGGCACATCGATGTGCCTGTATAAGCAAACAGTCCTGAAGTGAATAATCATATGGAAGATTATTGTTGAACTGAATGGTCTGGCAACAGGGTCTCTTTAAATAAATTTCTGAGTTTATATAATAAAGTGAATATATGGTATAAACACCATCCTATTTAAATTCAAACCTTGATCCTTTATTCTCAAAGTGTAACAAGATCATAGGTTCATACATGTGCACAGTATATCTTTATTCTTTCTGAAGTAAAGTTGGTTTACTATTAAACATTATGACTCAGGCAAATGTTGATGGCCCTTCACTGATTGAAAGTTGGCCAGTTCTGAAGCAACTGTAGCCATTGATCAGTGTATTCTGACAGCAGTTGGAGCAGCTGTCAGAATACAATGTTTCAGTGTGTATCTCTGTCAGAATACAACATCCTACCTCATTCAGCCCCCTTGCTGAACAACAACAAAAAAACAGTTTACAGCCAGCTCAAATCTTATTAAATTTAGATACAGACCTTATTATTTTTCACATTACCTGAGCAAAGCTAGCTATACCTAGATGATGGAAAAAATCTAGATTGTTCAGTATTGCAGAATGAATCAACAAGATAAATAAGTTTGTAAACAAAGAAATGGAATACATTTGTATACAATTCAGATAAATATGTGGCCATGTGATTTTGGATATATTTTTGGGATATAAGAATATACTGTATGCATCCTGCCTTCTTAAATAACACTTCTTCATTTAACATCAGATTGTACCTAATATGTTATGTATTTAACATTTGTTTAAAATTCTCAATACTATTTTTATTTATCTGGAGACAGATGAAACAATGCATACCTTACTCACAGATTCAGCTTAGATGAATAACCACCATTTCATGTTTTTCCCTTATAAATTTGTGAATATCTGTCTTCCCTTTTCTTTCAAATACCCATTGTTGTGGTTATTTCTTACTACTAAATTAATTATATCTGTTTTATAATAAGATGTAATATCACCATTACCTAATAAATACCTAATGTGTGAGGAAAAACAGGGAAGCACCAGATGGAACAAGAAGAATAATCAATCTAATTTGATATGCAGATCTCTGTCAAGTGCCTTCTCTGCTTCTAATGACCACTGGGGTTATTTAATAAGAGTCCTTGAAAAAATTGGATTCAGGGTTTGGATATCGTCAGCTATTTTAGCACTGTATACTGAACCTTTGTAACCTAAACCTCGAAAATTTGAGATGATAAATGGCACAAGACAAGGGAGTCCATTGTCACCATCAATATTCTCATTAATTTTGAAACCTCTAGCTAAGGCTATTAGAACTAACAGCAATATTGTAGGGATAAAAATGAGTGGACATAAACACAAAACATTTTACTGATGATGTGGGCATAATTCTTACAAACCTTCCAAAATTATTAACCGAAATAGAAAAATTATAAAATTATAGTGTCTTTAACCAGATTTCATACAGTTAGGTAAACTAAACCAAATTTCAAATGTAAACATTCAGGGCATGCAAAAAACATCTCTTAAAATTTGAGATCTCCTGAGTAGGCATTGAAAATGCTAATATTATTAAAGGTATTCTTATACCCATTCTGGTACACTCTCCTCTTTGTTTTATATATGCAGGCCTACTTAAAATGCTGTTTCATCTATATTTGTGTTATTTAACCACTTACAGGCCGCCCGCCTGCATTGTACCTTTCTTCTCAGTTCATGAACCTTGTGCACCCCCTTCCCCCCACCAACTCCTGATGTGATTGGACACAGCTGAATTTTGTCAGCAGGTTTTAGCCAATGATTCACGGCTGAGACCTTGAGATCAGCTGTGTCCAATCACAGCCCAGAGCCCTGTGTTGACAAACACACAGGTTAGCTACAATTGGAACAATCTGTTTCTGTTTCTTCTCCCTGCAAAGCTTTGGTTCCTAATTACAAAAGTTTACTAAAGCTTTAGTAGAAAGCAGCAAATATTACATATATTAACATGTGTTAGGCACACACTTAAAGTTATTAAAGTTATTTTTTGTTATGAATCTAGAATTCTCTACAGTTTTTCTATAGTTGATTTCGCACTTGGAGTTGGGTTCCTTGCCCTGGTTTCAAACTCTTTGCTCCTTTCTCTGGACCTCTCTTCACCCAGCACTCCCTGTCTGAACATAGTTAGAGAGAGGTCTGAAGGCAGTGGGCTCCTACTATAACAATTCTCTTCCAAATATATACAGTATATATATATATATATATATATATATATATATATATATATATATATATAGTGGCAGTTCTGGGCACTCTGACAGTGTGAATCAAGGTTATAACCCAGGATTCTCAATTAAACAGCTTGCGGGGTTCGAGGTGGTTTGCTCAATGCAGAGGAAACTGGCTTTTCAGTTTCCTCTTTTGTTTGTAAAGTCCCTTTTTGGGACCTGGGGCTTGGAGATTTCAAACTGATTTGGGAGGGATGAAATCTCCAATCCTGGTTCCATGTTTTCTGAATCCCCAGCACACTAATTGTACAGGTGTGTGCAGGGCTTTAAGTAATAACCTGATTAGGGTTCTGGACTCCACCCCAGCAGACAGAAGGTCATTGCCCAGGAGCCAGGAGAGTTCCACCTAGGAGAGGTGTACTTTAAAGCTCTACCCTTGATGCTAGTTCTCAATATAAATATATACTGGTAGCATGAGGTGATACCCTTGACCCTACAGAGATTGCACAGGCAGGATGGCACATCAATATATGCCATTGCCAGAAGGTTTGCAGTATCTCCCAGAACAGTCTCAAGAGCATGGAGCGGAGATTTCAGGAGACAGGCAGTTACTCTAGGAGAGCTGAACAGGGCCATAGTGGGTCCTTAACCCATCAGCAGGACCAGTATCTGCTCCTTTGCACAAGGAGGAACAGGATGAGCACTGCCAGAGCCCTACAAAATGACCTCCAGCAGGCCACTGGTGTGAATATCTCTGACCAAACAATCAGAAACAGACTTCATGAGGAAGGGGCCTTTCCCAAACTGTTCCCACAAAGTTGGGAGCATGAAATTGTCCAAAATGTCTTGGTATGCTGACACCTTATGAGTTCACTTCACTGGAACTAAGGGGCCAAGCCCAACCCCTGAAAAACAACCCCACACCATAGTCCCCCCTCCACCAAACTTTACACTTTGCACAATGCAAGTACTGTTCTGGCAACCGCTAAACCTAGACACGTCCATCGGATTGCTAGAAAGAAAAGCGTGATTCGTCACTCCAGAGAACACGTCTCGACTGCTCTAGAGTCCAGTGGTGGTGTGCTTTACACCACTGCATCCCACACTTTGCATTGCACTTGGTGATGTAAGGCTTGGATGCAGTTGTTTGGCCATGGAAACCCATTCCATGAAGCTCTCTATGCATTCTTGTGCTAATCTGAAGGCCACACGAAGTTTGGAGGTCTTTAGCTACTGACTCTGCAGACAGTTGCCAACTTCTGCGCACTGTGCTCTTCAGCATGCACTCTGTCATTTACATGGTCGAGTTCCTGTTGTTCCTAGTTGCTTCCACTTTGTTATAATACCACTAACAGTTGACAGTGGAATATTTAGTAGCAAGGAAATTTCACAGATGGACTTATTGTACAGGTGGCAACCTTTCACGGTACCATGCTTGAATTCACTGAGCTCCTGAGAGCAACCCAATCTTTCACAAATGTAGAAGCAGTCTGCATGCCTAGATGCTTTATTTGATACACCTGTGGCCATGGAGGTGATTGGAACACCTGAATCCAATGATTTGGAGATGTGAACCAATACTATTGGCAATAAAATGTGTTTATTTACTGTGTGTATATACTATGTGTGTGTATACATACATATATACAGTATATATATATATATATATATATATATATATATATATATATATAAAATTTTGGCTTAGGCACGGGCCATTTCATCTATCCAACAGTGCCGTGGTGTCAACATTGCTGCTCATTGGGTGTTCTTGGGGTTTACAGCTGATGCTAAACAACTTTGTCAAGGGTGTGAAACAGGTCAAATACACAATCCTGGTAGGCTTGCAAAGACCTCTTGCCAAAGGCCCTGTACCCTTTCAAAAGGTTGCAAATTGACTACATTATAACATGTCGACAGTATTAGTATGTTCTAGTTTGTGGATATGTTCTCTGGATGGGTAGAAGCTATGCTTGTTGCCAATGCCACTTTTTCAGTCGTTGCCAGAAGTTATTGCAGGACATTGTGTGTGGATATGGTCTGATGGAAACAGTGGAGTCAGATTGTGGAAGCTTTCACTGGTCAAGTTATGACAGATTGAACAGACATTCCACACACTGTATCATCCTCAATCATCTGGGAAAAGTCAAAAGATACTCTGGAATAATTAAAAATCATTTGACCAAAATGTGTGAATAGACCAACCTTACTTGGATACATAACCAGGAATGTAGAGAAAATGTCCCTTTTTATATATATTTGGGAAAGCCTTTATGAATGGGTTGTTCTTACCACAATAAATGAAATTGACACTCTGATTACTGAAAATGTTGCATGCTTGAGTTTTCTCTTAGGTTCCAGATCCTGACTGAAGCTGGGTCACACCCTTACAGCCTGGAGCCTGAGTAGTGGTAAAAGGTTCCAAAGGAAAGGACTGGAACCCAGATGCAACGGTCCTTATCAGGTTTTTATGAAAACTAATATCTGTATAGCTAAAATGAAACATTTCTGAATTTATGTCTCACATTGTTTGAGAGCTGACAAGAACATGTAGGGGACCCTGAGAGATGGGACTGCTTGCCCAATAGCATATTCAACCAGTTGGCATGCACTTCCATTCTCCAGACAAACCTTAGACTCCAAGAAGCCAAAACCTAATAATTTTTGGATTGTAATCCCACTCTTTTGCAAATTTCAGCTCAAGGACGCTGCTTGAAACTTGGAGTATATGGGAAAAGACCCAAAGGTTGGGATCCTTCACAGATCCATAGAGTGGAGGGCAGGCAGGGAAAGCTACTTCCTAGATATCATATGCTTTTCCATGGGAAGGTTTACATTCATGCTATATTAGGTGCAAACTTTGATGGCAATGTATTTGTACATGTTACACATGCTGAACCTCTTCTTGAGCTACCTACAAAATATGTTATGTTGGAAGATTTTTGTGATATAGCGTATAGTAGATTTGGTCAACTTTACTGAGAATATTTGAAATAAAATTAAAGGGTAAACCTGAAGTTACTCTTGTTGTTACCTATGAGTGGGATGAGGCTACCCCTGTCTGTGAGGAGGGTCACAACTCTGAGACTGAGATGTGCCTCATTCCTAAGGAAACAGTAATTTATCTGCCTATGAGTGTGAGTCTTATTCGAGTGTAAGATCCATTTTTTTTAAGTGTGAAAAGAGGTGAATTATATCATGAGGATCCAAGAGGGGAGAATTGTTCATCTTGGTATGTTATCCACATCACTAACAATGCAGGAGAAGTGGAACAACACAGAAGGCATTACTATGTTATTACTGAAGTTGTGCCAAGATCCTTGGTGAATAAGTGTTTTGATCCTGCAGATGGTCTTCAGGAATTTTTTACTATTAGAAGTCCCAAATATACAGACACTACGGCCCTGATTCACTATTGGGCGTGGGCGCATATTTATGGGCTTAAGCCCAATTTTCATGGGCGTCCGTCCATTTTTGACCCTGCAACCTAATTCACTAGTGAGCAGAGCCCATAAGCAGACGCCCAATCTAATTCACAAAAAGACACACGCCCGGAATCAGACTCACAAAAGCAGACTTGCTAAGAAGCACGTCTAACACCATGAAAAATCACTGTAGAGACATGTTCACTTAGAAATTTGCTTTGCCAAATATCAGGACTTCACTTTAAACAATATCTGCTATTTCCAAAAAAATTAAGAATGTGTTAAAAATCGTTTTTTTCAAGGAAATCGACACAGTAAAAATCTAGATGCCCGTGCAGTGTCTTTGGCAGATAGAACTGAGCATGTGCAGAACACCTTTTAGTCCTCTGCCATGGGCGTTTGCTTTTTAGCCACTGACTAATAGTGAATCTGATTGTGGATTCCTCTGACAGCCGGCACTCGGTCGCGACTGCTGTGTTTAATAAACAGCATTAAGCATATCTTCATGTAATCTAATTAGATTTCCTTCGTTTTAGTGATTATATTTTTGTTTCTTATCCTTTATAATTATTTCTGTTATGATTTTACTTATTTTGAAGGTCTAGATAATATTTTTTTTGAAAGCTGAATGTAAAAATAAAGGTCCGCAATAAAAAAAAAAAACAAAAAAACAGCGTGGGTCCCCCCTCTCATCCATACCAAGCCCTTCAGGTCAGGCCAGGGTTGTGGGGAAGAGGCCCTTGTCCTCATCAACATGGGGACAAGGTGCTTTGGGGGGGGGAGCCCCCCTGCCCCAAAGCACCCCCCCATGTTGAGGGCATGTGGCCTGGTATAGTTCAGGAGGGGGGGGGGCGCTCACTCGTCCCCCCCCCTTTCCTGACCTGCCGGGCTGCATGCTCGGATAAGGGTCGGTATGGATATTGAGGGGGACCCACGCTGTTTTTATTTTTAATTTCAGCGTGGAGTTCCCCCTTAATATCCATACCAGATCCGAAGGGCTTGGTACAGATGGGAGGGGGGACCCCACGCCAGTTATTTAAAAAACAGTTTCTAATTCCCCGCAATACTTTGACATTCAACTGTCAGTGGGGAACTCCGCCGACAGCTGAAACATGAGCGCTGCATTGGTTTTCACTACTAAAACGCCGCATGAGTTGATAACATAACTCATGCGGGATTTTAGAAGCGACAGCCATGTGTTAATGTTTCAGCTGTCAGCGGGGTTCCCCACTGACAGCTGAATGTAAAATAATTCCCTTTATAGCATAAATAATAATAAAAAACAGCGTGGGGTCCCCCCTCCCATCTGTACCAAGCCCTTCGGATCTGGTATGGATATTAAGGGGGAACTCCACGTCGAAAATTAAAAAAAAAAACAGCGTGGGTCCCCCTCAATATCCATACCAGACCCTTATCCGAGCATGCAGCCCGGCAGGTCAGGGAAGGGGGGGGGACGAGCGAGCACCCCCCCCTCCTGAACCATACCAGGCCACATGCCCTCAACATGGGGGGGTGCTTTGGGGCAGAGGGGCTCCCCCCCCCAAAGCACCTTGTCCCCATGTTGATGAGGACAAGGGCCTCTTCCCCACAACCCTGGCTGGTGGTTGTGGGGGTCTGCGGGCGGGGGGCTTATCAGAATCTGGAAGCCCCCTTTAACAAGGGGGCCCCCAGATCCCGGCCCCCCCCCCTACGTGAATGATTCCGCGGTACACGGTCCGCAGACTCATTCACAAAAAAACTAAGTGTGGTGTAAAAAAAACACAGTACAGGGTCTTTGACAAGTCCTTTATTAAAACAATGTCCCCCGAAGTAGATCCAACGTCAATCGCGGTGGCGGCAACCCGAAAAAAGAAAAAAAAAAAAAGGTTCCGCTCCCGTCCGAGGCTTCCAGCCTAGTGAAGAAAAGCCTAGCTGACAGTTCTTATATAGGTATGGGCGGGGCCAGCCGGGGACATCATCCCAGTGACCCGCCCCATGTCACATGCTTGCTGTTCCTGGCTGGCCCCGCCCATACCTATATAAGAACTGTCAGCTAGGCTTTTCTTCACTAGGCTGGAAGCCTCGGACGGGAGCGGAACCTTTTTTTTTTTTTCCTTTTTTCGGGTCGCCGCCGCCGCGATTGACGTTGGATCTACTTCGGGGGACATTGTTTTAATAAAGGACTTGTCAAAGACCCTGTACTGTGTTTTTTTTACACCACACTTAGTTTTTTTGTGAATGAGTCTGCGGACCGTGTACCGCGGAATCATTCACGCAGGGGGGGGGGACCGGGATCTGGGGGCCCCCTTGTTAAAGGGGGCTTCCAGATTCTGATAAGCCCCCCGCCCGCAGACCCCCACAACCACCGGCCAGGGTTGTGGGGAAGAGGCCCTTGTCCTCATCAACATGGGGACAAGGTGCTTTGGGGGGGGGAGCCCCCCTGCCCCAAAGCACCCCCCCCATGTTGAGGGCATGTGGCCTGGTATGGTTCAGGAGGAGGGGGACCCACGCTGTTTTTTTTTTTAATTCCAGCGTGGAGTTCCCCCTTAATATCCATACCAGATCCGAAGGGCTTGGTACAGATGGGAGGGGGGACCCCACGCTTTTTTTTTTATTATTTATGCAATAAAGGGAATTATTTTACATTCAGCTGTCAGTGGGGAACCCCGCTGACAGATGAAACATTAACTCATGGCTGTCGCTCCTACAATCCCGCATGAGTTATGTTATCAACTCATGCAGCATTTTAGTAATGAAAACCAATGCAGCGCTCATGTTTCAGCTGTCGGCGGATTTCCCCACTGACAGTTGAATGTCAAAGTATTGCAGTGATTTATAAACAGTTCTTTAAATAACTGGCGTGGGGTCCCCCCTCCCATCCATACTAAGCCCTTCATGGTCTCGTATGGATGTTAAGGGGTAACTCCACGCTGAAATTAAATAAAAAACAGCATGGGGTACCCCCCTAAATCCATAACACATACTTATCCGAGCATGCAGCCCGGCAGGTCAGGAAAGGGGGGGACGACGACGAGCGAGTGCCTCCCCCCCTCCTGAACCATACCAGGCCACATGCCCATACCAAATTATTCAAACATTTGTAAACAGACCAATTAACTGAAATGGTTTGACATTTGTACCCCAAATATGACGTTCCCTGAGGCGTTGGTAAACCGAGGTACGCCTGTATTAGTATTGCAGTCCTTTGTATTGGGATACATAGAACCAACATACATCTGAATTGGCAACATAGCACAACATTTGTGTCACATTGGAGATATCTGGCTAGTTATACTGACCATGCCCAGGGACCTAGGATTGATTCACAGCACAGAAATACAGGCTGGGTTAGCAATGTAGCTCCGTGGATTAGTGGTTAGCACTACTGCCTCATAACTCTAGGGTTGTCGGTTTGAATCCCAACCCCGGCGAGGTAGTAGCATGATCTCCGTGTGTGGCTGTCTTCACATACATGTTCTGGCAACATCTTTGCTTTCTGTCTAAATTATCCCTAAAATGTGAATTAGAATGAGGCCTTGTCTGTTGAAACACCTTCAAAGCTGCACCTTATGTGAATGTCATACAATGGGATAAGATAAGGGCCTGAATCACTAATAGATTTGATAATGATGGTTTACACTCCACCCACTTTTGTGAAGGATTTGGCAAGCAAAGAGCTGACAGAGAGAGAGAAGAGTGAGACGAAGAAGAGTGAGCGAGAGATACATATGAAGAGTGATAAAGAGAGACATTCAGAAGAGTGAGCGAGAGAGAAGAGCGAGCCAGTGAGACAAAGAAGAGTGAGCAAGAGATACATACTGAAGAGTGATAAAGAGAGACATTCAGAAGAGTGAACGAGAGAGAAAAGACTTGGTTGGTGAATCCACACATCAAACTTGTCACAAATCCTGGCGTGCATTTTTCCCCCAAATGCATAGCAGACCCTTATCCCAGCAGGCAGGTACCGCACGCCTTCAAAGATTTATTTCCTTTGTTGATTTTCCTGCTTCGCTCACACTATATGCAATTGAAAATTACTCTTTAAGTTGCCAATTTTACTGTGTTTTCTAGAGAATTACTAACTAGTTGTGTTTTCAATTGTGTGTAGCATTGCGATTTCTATTTGAGTCTAGATGTTAAATTGCTAATAAATGGCCACAATTCTCAAATACCTTTGAACTCTCGCTGCAACAAATGGTGTATGTTAATACACTCACATTCATTATATCCAATATCAGGTACGATGTCAATGCACAAATCGCACCTGAAATTGCACACCCTGGATGTGACTTGTCATGTGATTGGCATGGCCAGCAGCTTGCTCTTTGCATGGCAAATTGCACCCAATGTTACTGGGGGCCAACACCACTGTCACATCTAATCCGATGCGGCAATTGTCCAACTTACAGTGAAGTTGCACGAGTTCACAATCCAATTGGATGTGAACAGAGCCTACAGTGGCCAATAGGGTGCGACTTGGTCTACGATTTGCAAGTCGCCTGTCATGCCAATTGCATGGCAATCGCAAACAATGTTACTGTGGGCTACCCGGTCACATTAAAGCAGATTTCTAAGTGGTGTTATTGACACCACAGTCACATCATGTGACTTGCATAGAAGTTGCATGATTTCAAAGTCGGGGTACATGGTGATTTCAAGTGCAATTTGCAAGACATTCGACATCGATCTCTCAGCAAATTGCATGAAAAGTAGTGTATTCATTACTCTATTATTACTTGCGGCTCCTACCAAGTTTGAACCACAACAATATGAACGCTCCAATAGCGTGCTCATTGAGTGGGACTTGGCATGTGATTTGCACAACATGCAAGTTGTAAATCGTCTGCAAAGTCGCACCCTATTGTCTGCTATTAGAGTGACCACATGGGTGCGTTTCAAACACTGATTTCTATAGTAGTACATGTACTACTTTAGTGGCAATTTGCATAGAGATCTGTGTCAGATGTCTTGAAAATTGCATTGAAATGGTCAACTTTACTGTAAGTTGCATGATTTGTAAATCAGCTTTGAGTGTAATGAGTGTAATGTTTGGTGATGTTTGATTTCTGGAGTGTTTTACCAATTGATGGGAAATTCACCATACTAGTCAAATCGATTTGTCATTTTCAGTATTGCATACAAGATGTGGTCATGTGACTGTCTTAACTCATGCGAGAATCTGGAGGGAATTGTGACCATAGTAGCAATAAAGGTTCCAATTGGGGTTCCCTTTCACATCCCTGCTCAATGTTCTGTTGTATGCTGCACACGTACATTTCACTGTATATATCTTTCTGATTTGTGGGGCCTGTATACCAAGGGTTAATGCAGGTAGGAAGCGGATTCATCAGGTGAAAACACTTTCACTGACCAAACTAAGGTCAGTGGTGGGTGTGGCTTCATTGGGTGTGGGGCCTTGTTTGGCACGCTCCAAATACAACCTAGCTTATATAAAGATGTGCAGTAGGGAGTGATTTGGCCTGTTACTAGGCCGGGTGGTTTGTGACTAAGTCCTTGCTTGTAGTGGTTTGGGGGAGGAAGAGATTTTGTGCTGAATTGCCCCAGACACCACTCAGGCTGTGTTTGGAAGTGGGCTGGAAATGTTTGCATATTTTCGGCCTTGTAAAGTGTTTGTGTGTTATTGTACAATGATTGTGTTTTTTCTCTTTGCATTGAAAGCCTCACACATGTCAATCGTTTTGTTTAAAATCTGCTCTTGTTTTAATTTTGCTTGCTTAGACTCAAATGCATTTTTCTTACAAACCTGCTGACAAATGTATGTGTAGGGGATTTGTAGAGGTGGGAGGGGTTTTTCACATATGTCTTGTTTTCTTTATATTTTGATGTGTAGACTTTTTTTGTGAATGGATCTTTATACTAAATGATTGTGTAAGTAAATCTTATGTGCACGAAAATGTTACTTGATTCATCTTCCCCTTTGTTTCCTGCTATAACCTGAGCACACACAGTTCATTAGAAGTATCTTTAGATTGTAAGCTCTTATGAGCAGGAGTGTTTTCTTTTTGCCACATCAATCCTATTTTTGTGACTCACCAAGATATTGACTGTACCTACTTGTTCCTGCTGACCAAATAAATGAAGATATATTTGATCAATAAATGTTTCACCGATGTTTTTGTGTTTATTTTATGTTCAATATATGAACAACCTTAATAGTTACTTTGCATACTTCTATAATCTGCTCAAATGTAGCTTGTAAGAGCGTGAATATGCAAGTGGGTGCAAACTGGCTTTTTCAAAACCAAACAAAAAAATAAAAAACCTGCTTGCACCACAATATTATGTACTAATGAATATGTCACATTCACTGTGCAGCCAGCTACAGGTTTTCTACAATTTGATTTACAGTAATAAAATAGTCCCCACTGTATGTTGATTTTTGGCCTTTGGCAACAAAGATATATTAGGCAAGGTTTAAAAAGAAAAAAAATCACTAAAACACACATTCGCGAAAGCTATCATAGCCGTGCATAGAAATGAGCGATCGTGCACAAATAAACGCCAAACAGGTGTCCCCCATGGCGCACGAGCAGCTATCCTCCTGGAAGTCCGTCATCTGGTGCGCGCGCACCCGGAAGTGGTTGTGGGGAGTGTAAGTGGATGAGAAGTGGTTGGAGGTTTTGTGTTGGTTGAAAATTTTGATAACTTTATTGGCATTTGGACATGGCGAGAGCACAGTTCTCAACTGAGGAGATGATCCTTATATGTAAAGTAACTGTGGCCATTGCAAATATGTTTATAACATGTGAGGGACAAGTAATTGTAATTTTGTGGGTGGGGCCTAGCAGAATCTCACTTGGTGCACATGCTACTTATCTGTACATTAGCTCCTGGGTATTGATGGGTCAATTATATTAACCACTTGCCTACTGGGTACTCATACCCCCTTCCTGTCCTGGCCAATTTTCATCTTTCTGCACTGTTACCCTTTGAATGACAATTGTGCGGTCATGCCACATTGTACCCATCTTAAATTTGTATCAGTTTTTTCAGACAAATAGAGCTTTCTTTGGGTGGTATTGACTTGCTGCTGTGAGTTTTACTTTTTGCTCGATAAACCACAAAATAGCTCATAATGAATAAAAGGCTGTTTATATTATAACATTTGGTAAACTGGTAATTTAGCAACACTGATGTGCGTTGATGAGGTGCCACAGGTGGGCGGAACTGTTGGGTGGCACTGGTGGGCACTGATCATCGGGGCCGACCCCTGCTTTGATAACTGCTGGTTCTCGGCAGTACTTTCCACACATTCTGACAGCGTGATGAAAGTGCAGCCAAGATCCGGCAAATGCATTTCCCGGTGATCAGCGTGTCATTGGACATGGCTGATCACATGGTAAAAAGCCGCTGTGATTGGTCTTTACCACATCACGTGATCAGCTGTGTCCTTAGGACACAGCAATCACGGAGAGCGCGTTCTGCCAGGATGTCATATGACACCCTCCCAGAGCTGCCTGGATGCAGTGTAGCGTTATTCGGCTATCTGCGGTCGCCAAATAGGTAACCAGCTAGGCCTTCATGGCTAATCTTTGAATATCTGGCCATGTATACTGCGTATAATGCATTACATTCTACAATGTGTTGGTGTACATGGTATTACAGTGTGCAATGTGTTGCTGGATTCTGCATGACAGTGGACAGCGTATCACAGTGTGCAATGCGTAGCTCCAGCCTGCATGACAGTGTACAGTGCATTACAGTCTACAATGTGTGGGTGTACACGGTATCACAGTGTGCAATGCGTTGCTCCATCCTGCATGACAGAGTACAGTGCATTACAGTCTACAATGTGTGGGTGTACACGGTATCACAGTGTGCAATGCGTAGCTCCAGCCTGCATGACAGTGTACAGTGCATTACAGTCTACAATGTGTGGGTGTACACGGTATCACAGTGTGCAATGCGTTGCTCCATCCTGCATGACAGAGTACAGTGCATTACAGTCTACAATGTGTGGGTGTACACGGTATTACTTTGTACAGAGTATTACAGTGTGCAATAAAGCATTTTACACTCATGCACTGTACACACTAACGCATTTGACATTTCTAGTGTGCAATGCGTTCGTGTGCAATGCCTTGGACAGTACAATGCATTTGCAGTATTGGTGTATGTTTATTAAGCACAGATAATTCATCTGATTTTAGTTATCAAGGAGAAGTCTTCTCTGTCCCCCTGTTTATGAGGTGGAGGACAATTGTTTTCCGAAGAGGAGAGGAGACATTTTTTCAAGGAGATCTGTATAGATTTCCAGAGATATATGTGTAGATGGTTGAGGGGCTGCATGTGATCTCCGGAGATAATTGGGATTAATGATCACCTGAGTTAAACCAGTGAATGAAAAGTGTAAAAAAACATGGATTGAAAATAATCTGCACTGACCACTGTGCTTTGTCAAGCCACATATTGGCACATTCTGGTGTCACACAGATGCGATGTGAAATTTGCAGTGTTTTCTGTGCAAGCGCTGCACCGCATCACAACCGCAACCCCTTCATGCCACCTGCTGCGGCTTTCTAGGTGAAGTTACCAACACACCAATATTGGTACACAAAGCGTATTGCGATTTGCCAAATTGGATGGCATGCCTATTCACACCCATGTGCATACCCTGAAAAAGGGTCCTGCACATTTTTGGCCCGGATGCGGTGCAATTTGAGGTGTGCAAAATGTTTGTCTCTAATTGCAACGCACACAAATTGCATGTGATTTGCCCAGGAGTGCGGTGTTAGACCACAATGCATGTATGTGAAGCCAGAATAAAAGGATGTGGATTTTGTCTATTTTTACTTGCGCATGTTAACATTATGGAAGTGCATTTTTCTTCTGTTTAACATGCTATAGAAATGCAACATGCATTTGGATGGAGTGTTTTTGTATGTGCATTTTGGAAGTATTCTAAACACACATTGACCCTAGGGCCACACCATATCTTATGCAGGCCATAGATGGGTCGAAAATCGGCCGATTTTTCGGCCGAAAATAAAATCGGCCGATTTTCGGATCGTTAGTGGGCTATTTGTTCGGCCGTTTTTCGGTATTTTGGCAGATTTTTTTTTTCGGTAAAGTTGGAAAAAAACGGCTGAATTTGCCGATCGGCTGATTTTTGCGGCAATGATGGGCAAATCGGCCGATTTTTTTACTGATAAAAAATCTGCACATGAGCAGTGACCTGCAAGAGGAAGACAAAAAGAAGAAAAAGAAGAAGAGGATGATGATGATGAAGATGATGAAGAAGAGGATGATGATGAAGAAGAAGAAGAAGATGATGAAGAGGAAGAAGAGGATGATGATGAAGAAGAAGAGGAAGAAGAAGAGGAAGAAGAAGGATGAAAAATGAGAGGTATTCCAGTATGGCAAAAAGTGTCCCTGCAGAGAGCTCCGCTATTTCTTTGACAGTTCCTTGACATTTACAGCGGTTGCAACATTGTATCTATTTGTTTCCGAATAAAAACATCTGTATCCGAAATGGATACAAATACATTGTTGCAACCGCTATAAATGTCAAAGAACTGTCAAAGAAATAGCGGAGCTCTCTGCAGGGACACTTTTTGCCGGCTGTAGACGGGATGAAAATCGGCCGATTTTTTTTTTTACCATTGCTGGTAACGTCGGCCGCTTGAACAACCGATTTTTCATTTTTTAAAAGAAAAATCGGCTGTTTTTCTCCCCGTCTATGGCCTGCATAAGCATTAGTGTGCCTGGGGGAGGGGGGGGCCTTTGGCCTTTCCAAACACAGTAGATGCTCCAAGAATGTTTCCTTAAACTCTTGAAATGGTTAAAAAGGAAAGACACTCTAGATAGCCTGCACTGAGAATTGACTGTCATGATGACGTGTCAATGATTATTTGCTCTCATTTTTCAGGATGGTACTGCTTGCGGTTGAAGCTGGTAGAAATCCACCTTCACGTCCTCCACTCACCTTCACTTGTGGCCAGTGGATATTTTGTGGCCGCAGGCAAGAACTGGCATCGAGGACCTGCATAATGACCCTGGCATGCCAGAGGTGGTTTGGAAGCAGCACAGCAATTTGACCATCCCTTTCCTCTATGTTGGTTTTAGGGTGCAGAATTGCTTCTCGTTCGTGAACGAACTGTCGCCGGATATCAGAGTCCCCATATTTTCAAGATATGTTTTAGCCATGTTGGCTTATTTTTATGTTATTTTCCAAGTGTGTCGCACCTAACCGCACAGTAGTGTGGTGCCATGCGTATTTGTGGCTGTGAATGGGGCTGTTTTTAATAGACGTGTGTAGGTGCAACAACGTTTTCATCATGGTACCTGCGCACATCTACATAGGGCATTGCATTTCTTTGCTGTGCTGGAAAATGTGTGTTCTTGCATGCGTTTCTGCACCACCAATGGTGTGAACAAGTCCTAAGGGCTGGTTCACACTATAGAAACAGTCTAGATGTGTTCCTGATGGGTTTTTTTCATGCCCTTTTGGCATGCATGTTTAGTGTGTTCCAGTACATTTTGGATGCGTTTTGGACATGTTTACATTGCATTTTTGTATCCCTTCCACTTATTTTTTTCTATTTTCTTTGTATTCAATGTAGTTAGGGACATGTGCGTTTTAGTACATTCAAGGACGTTTCAATGTGTTCCAGTACAGTTCTGTGCAGAAACAATGCAGCGCTGATGTGAACTATGACATTGACAACCATATAATCTTCTTTCTGTGCGTTTGTGATGCTGAAAAAGCAACTGAAACACATGTAGTGTGAACTGGCCCTAAAGGTTATTAGAGGTCAGGGAACAGGACTGACCAGGAATTGTGAATTCAATCAGACTAGTGGTGAGATACAATCAGCAATTGTATAATAATGTGAGATCTGAGCTGTAGCTGATAGAAAATGAGACACATTCACTTGATCAGTAAATAGATAGTTAAAGAGTGGGGCGGTGATCCATAGATTTGCATATGGGACAGGTGATGATGGGGTGGGGGAGGGGGTCAAGTTGTATAAGGAGACAGATTTAAAAGAGAAAAAAGTTACAATGAAATATACACGGCATGAAACTTGCACATGACCTAATTGGCAGAAGAACAGTACGCAAGTAACATTCATCCACTTTCTAGTCACTAGGCAAAATCATAATTGATTGATCAATATTCCTGCCACAACCCAGAAAATTGATCTCCATTTTTTTGGGATGTTGCCAAGACTGGGATTAGAACCCATGACCCAAGTGCTGTAAGTTCTGAGCTCTAACCACTAAACCACTGTGGGAAACACAGTTTGAGCTATAATGTAGAATAGTTACATTGTTTAAAAATGATAAAGCGAGCGCTGGTCAAATGATATAGACTAGTAAAATGGTATTACACAAGATAAATATAACCACGAACAGTAGTGCATGAACTCGTGAAAGGTCATCCACCCCTGTGACAGTGTATTACACTATTGAGCACCTTTCTGGCTCCTGTGGCTGAGCTAATTCCTCCCCAGGACCATTTGGGCACCCACCCTGATGGATGGATGGATGGAGCTGGATGACTAACCCATAGCTGCCAGCATACCGCTGCACCCCCAGATGTGCGATGTGTATAACCCATGCTCATTAATACTTTTTTTCTGGTGAGTGTAGACCAGTCCCAAGGGTGGTTTACCTTTCACGAGTTCATGCACTACTGTCCGTCACGGAGAGACCACACGTGCCATTCATAGGCACTCTCTGAGTTGGTACTCTCACACGAAGGACATTCCATTATTCAGGAATGATTCTATGAACTTATTTTAGCACGATTTACCAGTTTACATCATTATTGCAATTCTTTGCACTTTTTGGTTTTTACATGCGTTCATTATTGATCACATGCATTTATAGCGCTGCACTTGTCTTTAACATAGAATAGTTATGTGATTAAAGAGAATGAAGATATATAACTATATTGGGAAATTAGAAGTATATAAATTATTTGAGATATAAGTGTGAAAAATTTGAAAATAAAATGTATGACATTCATTAGTAAATGCAATACTTTCCTGATCATTTTGGAGAAACAGCCAAAAAAAAATAGCAAAAGAGAATTTTCAGAATGTAATAGTACAGCTGTATTAGAATTTTCTATCAGAAAGACGCCAATGTTAATAAAGCCCGCGCTTGTGCGCCATCTAGCGAATATATCCGGTATTGCACCTAAAAATGTGCCAGACGGGATACCACATTCACTAATGGCAAAGTAGTCAGTAGACGCTCGTTAATGAGCTTGCTAGACGCTGGTCAGACCACTGATTGATTGACCGGAGTCTGCCTGAATGGTCAGTCTCTGCTAATACACTCACATCTCAGTGAATCAAGGCCTACCTGTCCCCTTGTCCCAAAAAAAATTTAATTTCTGAATTTCTCAGGTTAAATGCTTTCACCCTAGACAAGGTAAAATATGTGTTAGTATAGATCGAATACCAAGTGAGAAAATTAATGTTAATGAATGTAAAGTTCCCATAGCCAAGACTGCAGAACTGGTGGTCCTACAGTTATTATCACAATGTACAGAAAGTCACTTCACACTGTGTACTTGGAGAGTTTCTATGAAGGATTTTAGGGTTGATCATTGGGATAAAAGATATAATGCATTTGTGAAAGGATAAATCTGTATGTTAAAGGGATGGTTGGAGTTAGGGTATTCTAATAAGAGGGTAAAGAGGATGTGTTGGACCCTGCATTGGGATTGGAAGGTATGGGAAAACTGAATACTATGGATTTGCAAGTGTTAAGGAATGAATTGGGTGGGGTCTAGCTCAACATGTTAAAACCCAGTAAGATATAAATCATGACTCACAATATGCAATTATTGACACAGCTTATGGAAAATTTAAAGGGTTATTGTTGGGCTTGCCCAGCAAAAGGAGGATGTCCAACTTGCTCTGTTGTACACCCAGATAAAATCTGAATTTTCTCAAGATCTTAAGTTAATGATTATTTTTCTCTATAGAGGACAACTTCCACTTATTTTGAAAAGACAGGGTGGTACCAAGATTTGCAATAAGTCATGTAAAGTGGTGGATGACTTCCATAGGTGCTTTAATTTGACATGTACTGTTTCCTCATTGGTGTCCATTACTGGGATATATTACCATGCTTATGCTGCAGTCAGTCTGAGTACAATCCTGTCAGATAACATTGTACTTAATCCAAGGCTGTACCATGACTTGATGGTTTATGAGTTGGGAAAACCTCAGATGATTGACACTGATAAGTGTTGGAAGGGAGAAGGTGTTTTCTTGTGTCAGGGAAAACAAGATAATAAGACAACAGTGTTGGGATAAACCTGGGTCATGTTTAATGGATGCACGGGATTTACCAACTAATCACTTGAAATACCTCGGGCAAGGTTATTGGTGTCGATATCAGGTAACTTATAACACTGCATTCTCTGTGTATGCCTTAAACTGTATGCAAAAACGTGTTTTACCTCGTGGAGTTTATTGTGTCTCTACTACCCTGGGAGTAGATGTTGCTGAACTGAAAAGACATACTCCTGAAAAAAGGTTGGATATTAAGCCTGATACCTCTATATGATTACAAAAGATTCTCCTAGGATTTGGAGCTGAACTAAAAGCTTGATTATTAGATTTTGGTAAAGAGGATGAAATTGTAAATACTTTAAGAGCTACTGACAAAGAAGCAACCATCCGTCTAGCCCATGATTGAAATAAACTTTTGGAAATGTCACATGCCCTTGAAGATGAAGCTAATGTTTCTTGGTGGAAAAGTTTATTTGGATACAATCCTAAAGTGACTGCCTTTTTGAATGTTTTGATACATCCTATTGTTATATTGCTTATATTCATTAATGTTCTTTATTTGCTTATTTGCTGACGACAATCATGTATTGCTAGGTTAAGAAATTACGTTTTGGGGATTAAAATGTGCCTAATTCTGAAAATATGTTTTGTTGATGAAGAGCGAGACCAATGACACAGGGAAACCCCTTGCAAACTTTTGGATGGAACTCTTCTGGCTACATGAGTAGGTACAAAATCCTTGGAGGTGTTTAGAAAATGGACTTGAGGAGGAAAAATTATGTGGATTTTGTACAAGCTGAAAACTTATGGACAGTTACAAGGCTTTTTCCCTCAGCATAGATGTTTTTGCTTAAACTATCACTGCCGTTTCGCTAAAGCCTACATTTTCTAACCTAAAGATTCTCATGTCCTTTTTTATCTTTTCATGGACATCTGCTATACAGTTGAAATAATAGTTTAAATGACCTTCATTTTATGTTCTTGTAATGTTGTTGTCTTGTCATACGTTAGTTCATATCTACTGTTTAATTAGAACACCTGCCTAATCTGGCCTTCAACTGGTCATATCTACCAGTTAATCATCACAGTTGTTATATGTGGCCTTCAGCTGGAAGGCAAAAAGGGCTTTGAACTTGAAAAAAATATATGTTAAATATGTACATCTCATTGGCTCTGTAATATGTTACGTAATATCAGCTCATGTCTTTGGGACGTAATCAGTGTATAAAAGCAGTGTATAGCTGTCATAGGATCTGAATGATAATCTGCTTTCATTGTTTTCCCACAGGTAGTAAATAAACCTTTGCTTTGCATAGCAAGAAGTCTTTGTTCTTTTATTAAAGGGTAAGTCCAGCCCGAACACTACGTTGTTCAAGGGCCTTTCTGATCAGATACAGAGAGATTGGATAGATAGGTGTGTCCTCCTATTATACAGTTTTGGTCAATCTAAAAGGAGATTGTACAGAGATTGTACAATCAGATTGCATAGTGTATGGTCACCTTTATAAACCTAAAATGAACTGGTAGCACTTTTGGTGCCATTAATTGTTAGTGGCACTACAAAAACAGAGGTAAGCACACATTTTTCCACTCAAAATGAGTGACAAATGCAGCAAAATGCGCAGTAAAAAATTTGCAGACTGCAACATGCTAAAATGTCCCATGGACGACTTTGCCACGTGTAGTAAAGTCCATTAAAATCAATAGGCTGCCATGTTAGCGATGGAATGGATGCGGAGGATGCAGGCTTCTTTACACCTTCTGTTTAAAATTAAATTTCTTGAATCGTAGCATAAGCACACTTTGTCTACACAAATTATATAGAATTTATGTAAATGTAGACAGCAACTTAAAAACTCCTTCTGCTTTAGCATGAGAAATATGTGAAATGGTTCAAGGCCACATACTATGCACAAGGCAATATGACTGAATGGCTTCTTGTTATTACTTTAAAGCCAACCAGGCTAAACCAAAAGCTGTCTTCCATGGTAGACACGCTTACTAGTTCTGTAGTCTACCATCCTAAAGAGATAGCTAACGCATTTAAAAAGTATTACTCTCAACTTTATAATTTGAAAGATGATTCAGATATGTGTCAGCTTTCTGATGGATCTATCTCAGATTTTTTTGTCCACTCTTAATCTGCTTAGTGTAGACCTGCAGGCATTGTATTTACTGAACCTTTCTATATCAGATGGAGAAATTATTTCTGCAATAAAGACAATGCCAAAGGGAATGTCCCCTGGTGCAGATGGCTTTTCTGAGAAATATTATCAGGAATTTGTAGGTACACTGCTTCCTTATTTACGTAAATTATTTAATACCACTGTGACACCAGCTTTCTTCCCTCCAGAAATGCTCTTGATGATGAATAATTTGCCTAAGCTAGGAAAAGCTACTGACTGCCCCAAAATTGTAGGGCAGTCTCATTAATGACACCGATCTTAAGCTTTATGCTAAACTAATCATAAACAGATTAATGAAAAGTACCTCCTACTAAGAAAGGAAGAGAGAAATCCATGTAACTATTGTTCTCACACCTTGGAAATGGATTTTACTGGTGCCACACCCCTTATTATGGAGATACTGAAAATATAGAAATACCCTAATTAGGTATTTAGGGTAATTAGGGTAATTGTGGGCAGCACAGTGGCTAAATGGTTAGCACTTCCGCCTGGCAGTACTAGGGTCGTTGGTTCGAATCCCAGCCACGGCACCTCCTGCCTGGAGTTTGCATGTTCTCCCTGTGCCTGCGTGGGCTTCCTCTGGGTACTCCGGTTTCCTTCCACACTCCAAAGACATGCTGGTAGGTTAATTCAATCCTGTCTAAAAAAATTGGCCCTTGTATATGAATGTGAGTAAGGGACCTTAGATTGTAAGCCCCTTGAGGGTTAGGGACTGATGTGAATGTACAATATATATATGTAAAGCACTGCGTAAAATTGACAGCGCTATATAAGTACCTGAAATAAATAAATAATAAATAAATAATTAGCATAAAGCTAATGGGGCTTTTCAGGCACCATAGTAGCAAAACTGCATACAAAAGTTGTAAAAAATAAAGACTTTATTAAACATCATTCAAAAACCATGATTGTAGTACAGAGCTTGAGCATCAAAAGAACTCTATTGATAAATTCTATTGATAAAAACATGTAACCATTACATATTGTGACTATACAGAACATCAAAGTTAATATGAATTGCTCCAAGAATTCCATAGATAATACAGCAGGTATGTATATAACTCATATGTGGTTTCTTTAGGATTTTCCTAATGCGTTTCTCAGGACAAGAGCCTGCTCCTTAGGGGTATGTCTTTTTTCTTGATTGTACCCTAGGTGGATATAGTATTGGTCCGATGTTGCAGCTGTTCTCTGCGGGCTCTAAGTGTGAGAACTCAGAGATCACATGACCACTGACCACTGAGTTCTCACCTCAGTTCCGAGCAGGTGTTTTTCTGCACTATTTATGTGGCTCTTAGACGTTTTATATGGAAAGATAAAAAAAACCTTGTATCACCTACTCTGTTCTAACCAGGCATAAACTCAAAGTTGGTGTGAGCCTTCTGGTGCTCATTAAGTACTATTGTGTAGCATTTTTCAATCAATTAAAGTCTTGTTCTTACCTGTGGATACATTGGGTGTATCTATAGAGCCTGCAGCTGTTATTGCTTGCCAAAACATTTTCACACCTATACTTTTTCTCTCTCTTCCCTCCATCACAGCATCATTGGATGCTTGGGAATTTACATTCAAAGATCCTCATCCTAAACAAACTAAAACTTTGCCTAGACATACCTCTTATAGTTTACAAACATTTACTGTAAGTAACCCCTTGGACTGATACAGGTCTTTGCACTGTTCAGGACTTAACAGTAGACCAAATGGGGAAATATACTTACTCTTTTCTACAAATTTGTAACTTTCATATTAAAAACCTTTCTGAGTATATTGGAGTGGATTCTATTATCTGGCGTTATCCCACTCTATTGGTCCCAGTAAAAGAAGGATTTCCTGGTTTTACAACTACTTACAACATAATAGTGCCATTTAAAAAAGTCTCCAATGTTAAAATGGGAAAAAGATCTAGGCAAGACATTTTGCAACACTCACTATCCAATAATATCAGTGTCGCCCACTGTGTTAATCTTTGAGATAATGCTTTAAAATATTGTATAAAGGATTTTGACCCCATATAAATTGCCTAAGTTATATCCTGGTGCATCACCCCTTTGTTGGAGGCAGTGTGGCCATGTTGGTAATTTGCTTTATGTCCTTTGGAAATGCAAGTCTCTTCTCAGTTTTTGGAGTTCAGTGTTATATCATAGGTGACGGTGGTACTTACCTCTCCATTGCCACATCTGGCTTTGTTGAGTCTCACAATATATACTTTCCAGTGTAGCCCAGGATGATAGTTTCACATATTGTGATAAGGGCTAGATTAACAATAGTCACTGGCTTGAAATCCAGTAAGGTACCTACTGTAATATTTCTGATGTTATACTGTACATAGAGTTGATGCCCATTATATTAATGAGATATTCTTAGCCTTCAGTAACCAAGGCCTTAAAATATTTCATGCCAAATGGGACTATTGGGGTCAAATTTCCTAGCTGTGAAAATGATTATGGATGACTTTTTCGGGAGCGCTTTATGGACCTAGGCCCTATTGTATTGGTGGCAGTTGTTGCTGTTTTGCTTGTGTGTTATAGGCAGAATTTTTGACCTCCGATTGTTGCTATATTTAACATTTCTTACATATTGTAAGCTATGTATGCAATTCTATTTCTTGGATATTTGGAAGCTGACCTTTGTATTTGGGAAACCATAACTTAATACTGCTATGCATATTGATGGATATATCTAGTTTTATTAAACTGTTATGATTGCATAAACATGGCTGTATTTCTATCTCAATAAAAATTATTTGAAAGAAATCAATGGGCTGCCCTATGCGTGCACTGGCAGTGTACTAGACATATGTGAACAGGTACCATAGGAAGCAATGTTATTTCACATGTCATGCGGATTGGATGCGGTTCAAACCTCATCCATTCCACATATATTTGAACGGGCACTGAGACTCCATTCACATCTGTGCAAAACGTATGCTTTGCCACGCATTTTAGAAATGCGCTGAAAGCGCGCATTGCACTTGTGTTATCATTAAATGTTAATGCCACCCCAAGCATGGGTAGCAGGCAATAATCTGCCATGTAAAAAATGTACTGTAATCGCACTAAAAAGCATAGTAAATAACACACCACTTTTATTTCTAAAAAATGTTCTGGAGCCTATTTGGTGTGTTTTTCTCAAGTAAGGCAACTTATTCACGTGAATTGGCTGCCCACTGTGTGACGAGTGGAAATGCTCCAAAATGCCCCCAAAAATGCGTGTGGTAACGAGATTTGAATGGGGCCTGACATCTGAGTGTTTCCATCGACTACCTCATATATACTTGACCATGCACTATGCCGGCCTTTCTCAACCTTTTCAACGTAGAGGAACCCTTGACATAACTTTCCTGTCTCAGGGAACTCCTGCTAAAAATTACTTTATCTACAATTCATGATACATTAGTGTGATAGTCAGAGGTAAGAATGCTCCTTACACTTGTGGTCATTGGGAAGTATTACCCCCTTTCAGATAGCTATAAAGATCAATGGTGTCAGTGGGAACTTACCTTGAGAAACCCTGCACTATGCAGTCTGATTGTACAATCTATTTTGTACATTACCCTTTTGATTTACCAAAATGTAAGCATAGGAGGACCCACCTCAACAATCTATTCACTTTGTATCAAATCAGACAGGCCCTTGTATTACATAGCTGATGGTAAAGCTAAAGGAGATTGTACAATCAGTTTGTATTGTGTATGGTCAGGGAAGAATTATGAAAGTGGGTGGAAATAAAACAAGAGGTGGTATAATAATGAGGGAGGTGTGGTCCAGAGAGGTAACACATGCCTATTCTGTAATGCATAAGGCAGTGCATGATGGAAGATGATCTACAAGAAGTGATGGAAGCAGAAAGCATTTTTTTTTTAAATCCAAGGTTTCATAGATGAGATAAGAGATAAGCACATTGGAATGGGCAAAAAAGACATTGGAAGAGGCTTATATTTTTTATGTAAAGAGAAACTGCTTGAAAAAGTGAACTTAGCCTTTAATTGAACAAGCTGAGGTTAGAGGCTGATTGGCTAACATACACAGCTGCACCAGATTCTGAGTGCTCCAGTTTTAGTAAATCTCCCCCTTTGTGTTACCCACTTCATGAACTTTCTAGGCTTCTGCATAGAAATTTCTTTTTAAAATACTGACTTGCTGCATGTTTGGTATAACTAATTTGTCCAGGTTCTTTGAAAATGTTTAATTTCTTTGTGTACTGGAGTATTGGACTGCTGCTTTGTCGAGCTATCATCCATTTTATTAATTCTACAATGTAAAATGACACCATTCTGGGAATGTTTGTATTGTTTTATGTACACACAACTACCACAAAAGCACAAAAAGAAAGTGTAGCAAGTATGTGAGTATGGATAATAGCATGAAATGTTTCTTTTTATGTTCAACAACATGCATTAGAAATGACTCCGTCAACACTAAACACCTTTTTGATTGGAGAAAAGCAGAATTAATTATATATGTGGTTTTGTAAACCAAGAAAAAAACAATAATATATGCACTTGTAAAACATTTATTGGATCTTATACTGTTCCATATGGGAATGTCCATTATAAAGGAAAGTGGCTGAGTTGTCATGTTTGAATCCCAAGAAATAACTTAGTGGAAGTTCTATAAATAATGTATATCACATGTTAGAGGCTTTTTGTGTGATCTATGATACCCAGAATATTCTAAATTACAGTACATGGTTGAATAAATATTTTGTAAATTTAAGAGCTACAGTATATACAGTATGCAAGCTATATAAATAATAATTTGCAAAGTACAGTATGTTATTATATGAGTATATCATAAGAAGCCAACATGGAAATGGATGTGCCAAAGATTACAGAGCTTTATTAAGCATAGAGCACCTTAAATTGTTACTAAACCCAGAACAGTAAAATCAGTCTGTATATGCAATAAAGCATGTTTGTTATACTCACTGTGGAACTTAAGGGGTTAATCCTCTGCATTGTGTAAAAAGACTGTTTGATCCAGTTTTCTCTGATCCTCCCCTTCCTCTACTGTCCCCAGTCCATCTGCTGATAGTACAGAGTTCTAGGAGTCACTATGCACACACGCTGGTGTGTATTGCTTGAGAGTTTTTCTTTTTCTTGGGAGAGTGCATGTGATCAGCACAGGGCCAATCAGCACTGTTCAGGAAGAGGATCAGGGGTCATGCAGCCTCATAGTGCTTGGCTGGACACTGATAGAAGTCACAAGGCTGCTATATACTGCTGATGAGAAAAGGTATTTAGCAGTTTATATTTGCTAAAATAATTGCATTTCCATGTTCTGTGTATTGTAGAAAACCAGATATAGTGATTGCAGGGTCCTGGGTTTAGTAACACTTTAAAATTTAAATGAAATTGAAACTTGCTATATCATTATCCTAATAACAAAGGCATGCAGCATATATTTATACGTTTAAATATATCAAGATACAGTAATTGCATAGAAATGGGATATGCCAGTGTAGTTACACCAGGCAGCTGTTTCTTTCATGACACTGGTCAACAGGTGTTTGTTTCCCATCAGTAACATATGTTTAAATGAAAATAGCATATGTTAAACTTTTACATTTCTAACTTTATACATGAAGCAACTTTGAAAAGTAGTGCAATTAATGCTTGTTCTGCATTACTCTTAATTCTAATTATTCTAGACTAAAGAACACCTTTTTCCCTGATGCTGTAAGATTGCACAATTGCATCATGCTGAATAGTTGTTGCAATTGTAACTATTTTATTTAGGGACAGCTATAAACTGAGACCAATATTTCTGTTTTGTAATCTCATTGAATTTCCTGCTGCTTCTTATTACTTCTATTGATAAAAAAGTGTCCTAGGGCGTGTTCATCTTGATTTTATTCCAACTACAGGGAATATTATTATTATTAGACAGAATTTATGTAGCGCCAACAGTTTGCTCAGTGCTTTACAATATAACGGGAGACAATACAGCAACAATACAGTTCAATACAAAATGGTTAGGAGGGCCCTGCTCCTTGGAGCTTACAATCTAAGAAAATGTTATTCCCTTTTATGTAATACATGCTTTAGAATAACAATAATAATGTCCCTACCCTTATCTTTAAGGCCCAGTTTACATTATCGTGTAATGGAAACAAGCATTCCTGCTACATGATTTTGACATTGCTATTTTCACACCATTCTATGAGTCATAGGGCAGCTTCTGCCCCTTGTTGGGTGACAAGCTTCATGTGATTTTTGAAGGCGCAGTTTGCCGCAATTGCCGTGCAAGCCTGTCATGCGACAATCTTGGCAGAATCGCATTGCATTTGGAGTGTAATTGAAGGATAATGGCACCCAAACGTGTGCAGTGAATTGTGCTGTGATTGCCGCATGATTTTGGATTGTAGGCAGAATTGCAGCAATTGTGATCCTAAATCACAAGATGTGAACTGTAAAAGGGTTTGACAGGTATCTATAACTTTTAATAATATCTATACATATTGATCAAGTGAAGACAGATCTTCCAAAAGTGTGTTTAAAGCATAAAATTACAAGCATAAAAGTTTAATACACAGATGATAACCAAATGGTTTATGTACAGCAGCTCTCTTTGTAATTAAAACACATGTCAGACAGATTCTATGTCAGAGGGAGACCTGGCAAATGTGGTCTGCGGTAAACAGATTACAATGGTTTTTATTTCTCAAACCGTATATCTAAACAGTTGTAAAAATTGGATCCAGCCTTCTTGGAGCCATTTTGCTATTCCACTATTTCAGAAGGAGCAAGCAGGCAGATAACAAATACAAGACTGAATATTTAAAGCTAATTTAAAAACTGGAAAATGGAACAGTTTTGAAGGACATCTCTTAAGCTATTCTCATATAGACCAGAATTTTTGGAAGAAGAGAGAGAAATTAGATTGCACTTTTAAATAAATAAGGAAAAAAAAGTGACACTTGTGCAGAACAGCTGTTAAGCCTGTATACACAGCTTGCAATTTGCAAGCTACTGAGCAAGCATTTAGAATCTGAAAAAACAGTCCATGGAATTCATAAAACTGTTGCAATCAGATTTTGCAAAAGTGTCTCATGCATTCTAATAGTGGGCAAAACTCATGTACTTGAGTAGAACTTGTATTTGAATTTGGCTCACGCTGCGCCACTTTTAGAATGCATGTGAGACATTTTCACAAAATCTGTCTGAATTAATTAATGCCACTTTTATATTTGGCGCATTCAATGCAACAAAATGGGAAAGTGGTGCATTCAATGCAATACAATATAAAAGTGGTGTACTTTAGAACTATCTGAATTTGGTGCAGGAGTCACTGTCAGTACCAAAAGTGTAGCAAATGTGACATTTGAATTTGGCATAATAAATTAACAAGAGGGAATAACACCAGAAAAGTGGTGCAGCAGCTTTTTAAAAATCCACTCAGTGTCTTTCTGTATGGAAATAACATACAGGTGTGCACCACAGTTAGATAACCTGTTTGTACAGGCCACAAATTCTTACCACTTGAGCAGACATTTAGAATCTGTATAAAGCAATATTAGGGTCTTTTTTGGACACAACAATGGAAAAAGCATACAGGTGTGTACCACAGCTAAAAAGCCAGTTTGGACTGATTACAACTTCTGAAAGCTTGAGTTGGCAAGCATCTGAACAAATAGTCTTTTTTGGATACTGATGATGGAAATAGTATACAGATTTGAACCACAGCTGAAAAGTCTTTTGAAATAGGATGAAGTTGCTGAGATTGAGCAGACGTTTAGCATCGGAACAAAAACTGCATTTTTTTGGACATTGATTAGCACACTGGTTTGCACCACATCTACAAAGCCTTTTTGTACAGACCACAAATTTGGAGATATTGATCGGGTATTTATTTTTTGAAAAAAAAAATCTTTTTGGACACAGATAATGGAAAAAGGGTACAGATTTGCACCACAGTTGGGAAGCTTTTTTGGACAGGCTGCAATTTCTGACAGATTGAGCAGGTATTTAACATCTGTTAAAAAAAGAAACATAAACAGAAATTGCACTTTAGGATTTTGGTATAGCTATATCCATTGTACCCATCTTTATTTACTTATTTCCTGTTTTGGATTAGTGCTGACCTTTTTTGTTAAAAATAATTATTAGCATATTTTTGATGCTCATGATGGAAATAGCATACAGGGTTTTCACCACAGCAAAAAAGCCTGTTTAGAGAGGTCATAATTTCAGAGAGATTGAGTAGGTATATATTATCTGAAAAAAGTAGTGTCTTCTTTGAACACTGATAATACAAAAAGCATACAGGTTTGCACCACAGCTAGAAAGCCTTTTTAACAAACCACTCTTTTGAGGAGATTGATCAGACATTAATTTTCTGAAGAAAAGTCTTTTTAGACACCCGCAATAAAAACATCATACAGATTTACACCACCAATTTTAGGGAGTTTGATCAGGTATTTACCATCTACAAAAAAGTGTTTTCTTTTTTTTTGTACACTGGTGATGGAAAAAGCATACAGAGTGTTAGTTCTAAGGAAAGATAATTTTCCGACTTTTGAAATTATGTGTAAACACTGGTCTGACTAGAGTGCCATTTGACAGTATTATTGACTTATTGTATCATTCAGTTTCTGAAACATTGCTAAGAGTAATTGCAAATCCTGTTTCGATTCTTCTCCTACCTAATTTGTGTTGCTATGTTAGCTAGGTGTCTTATCACACAGCAGAAGCAAAAGAGTGTTACATCACATCCGCTTTCAACGCAAAACATGCCACCACTGTCACACCTGCAAACCATGCAGTGTTTCCATTTTTTTGTCTAACCTCTGTATATACAGTGCTCAGCATAAATGAGCACACCTCTTTTGAAAAGTAAGATTTTAATTAATATCTCAATGAACACAAGAACAATTTCCATAATTTTGACAAAACTGAGTTTTATAGAACATTTGTTTAGCTTATTACATGAAAGTAAGGTTAATAATATAACTTAGATTACAAAATCTTTAAGTTTTTCAAGTTAGTTAATACAAAAATGAATACACCCCACAACAAAAACTACTACATCTAGTACTTTGTATGAGTTCCAAAATCATTAAATCAATAAATCATTATAAGGATAGCACCAAGTTCTAGGCATGGAATGAACACGTTGGTGACATATTGCAACATCTTTCTTTTTCCATTCTTCAATAACGACCTCTTTTAGAGTCAGGATGCTTGATGGAGAGTGATGCTTAATTTGTCATTCCAGAATTCCCCATAGGTGTTCGATTGGGTTGAGATCAGGAGACATACTTGGCCACTGAATCACTTTCACCCTGTTCTTCATCAGAACTGCCACTGTGGCCTTAGATGTGTGTTTTGAATCATTGTCATGTTGGAAAATGCACGACGGCCGAGGGCACGTAGTGGTGGTAGCATCTTCTCTTTCAATATAGAGCAGTACATCAGTGAATTCATGATACCATCAATGAAATGCAGCTCCCCAACACCAGCAGCACTCATGAAGCCCCACAGAAGTACACAGCCACCACCATGTTTCACTGTAGGCACCATGCATTTTTTTGTACTTCTTACCTTTGAAATCCTCTCCACCACACATGAGCAACAGAGCTAACATGCACTCACTGATATTAAAGCTGCCAGATTAAAGCAGCAACACGTGTTTTTGTGTCAACAGGATCCTTCACTTGTGGACAACCAGCTCCATTCTTATAATACCTGCAGTACCGCTTCTCACCACTGGGGACAGTCAGAAGGTTTACTTGATAATGGATGGGAAAAAAAGCTTACCACATGGAGCCAATGCAATTTCTAAGTGCTTGAGCAAGCAGTTAGCATACTGATGATGGAAATAGCATACAGGTTTGCACTACAGCTAGAAAGCCTTTTTTGACAGTCCACGTTTTCTGACAGATTGAGCAGGGATTTAGCATTTGATAAAGAAAATCATCGTCTTTTTGGACACCAATGATGAAGATAGCATGCACATTTGCACTACAACTCGAAAGCCTTTTTTGAACAGACCACAATTTTGGAGGAATTGACCGGATATTTATCTTCTGAAAAAAAAATAAATACATTTTTGGACACCAATGATGGAAAAAGCATACAGATTTGCACCACAGATAGAAAGCCTTTTTGAACAAGTCACAATTTTGGAGATATTGTTTAGGTATTTAGTATCTAAAAAATGTTTTTAACACTGATGATGGAAATGTCATTTAGGTTTGCACCACAGCTAGAAAGCCTATTTGGAAAGGCCACAATTTCTGAGAACCTGAGCAGGCGTTTTGCATTATTTTGCACAAACAATGTATTTTTGAGGCACTGATAATGGAAATATCATATAGGTTTGCACCACAGCTAGAAAGCTTGTTTAGACATGTTGCAATATCTGGGAACTTTAACTCAGAAATTGAAAACATAAATAGTGTCTTTTTTGGACCAACAATGAAAATAAAATACATATTTGCACCACAGCTAGAAAGCCTTTTAGATCAGGTCACAATTTCTAAGAGACTGAGCCAGCATTTAGCATCTATAAAATAAAAATGACTGTCTTTTTTGAACACTGACAATGGAAATAGCATACAGATTTGCACCACAGTTAGAAAACCTTTTGAACGGGGAGTGCGCATGCGCGGCCGGCGGGACGGACATGTCCCGATGAGGCTCCGTCTCACCGTCGGGTGACGGCAGCTTGAAGCAGTGGGTCCCAGCCCGCAATACAATCAGGGGAGATCGGCAACCATCCCGGGGTCTGATCCGCCCGGGTCTGCGGCGGATCCTCCGCAACAGGTCGGAGAAATCCGACAGGGGACTTGCTCCCCACAGTGAGCCGTCCATAGGCCCGCCCACCGCTGCAGACAGCATACCGCAGCTGCGGTGAGGAGAGAAAGAGCGGGGGGGCTGAAGTCAGTATAACAGCCCCCCCCCCTTGGCAAACAGCAAAATGGTCAAAGGGACACCCCGGCATCAGGTCGCCCCGTTGACCAAAACTATTAAAGAGGCCCTGGCAAAGGCCTTCACAAAGATGGCCACCGCCCCGACACGTGGAAGCAAGCAAGCAGCAGGAGCATATGCAGCCCTGCAGGATCTGCAGCCCAGTCATCCCTGCACGTCTGAGGGTGAGTCCGACAATGACACAGATAGCCCTGCACAAGCCATGACGCCTGACCTTACACCCCCTGACCTATTATCAAGATTTGAAAAAATGCTACACAAAGCTTCGAAGCAAACCTCAGACCGCATCACTGCTACACTTTCTAGGGAAATCCGTGAGCTAGGACAGCGCACTGCGGACCTAGAACAGAGGGTAGATGGTCTTGACGCTTCGCTTCAGAAGCTTACGGATGACCTTGATCTCCTGCGTGACGAAAAAGCGACATTATTAACACGACTGGAGGACTTTGAAAATCAAACCTGCATATCCGTGGCCTTCCGGAAACGATTGTTGATGTCCAATCAACGATAACGGCTCTGTTCCAAGAACTTGCTCCAGCTATCCCAATCGACAGATTAGAATTGGATAGAGTTCACAGGGCGTTAGCACCACGACGCACGGATGGTCCACCACGCGATATTATAGCCAAGCTCCACTTTTTCCGTACCAGGGAGCAACTCCTGCAGGCAGCTCGTAACGCAGAATCTCTACAGTTCCAAGGTCATACTTACCAATTATTCCAAGATCTATGCCCCGCAACTATCTCCAAGCGCAGGGCTATGAAACCCCACCTACAAGTACTCCAACAACACGCTATACAAGATGCCACACCCTTACACCGATGTTGTCTCATTAGCACTACTAGTGCTGTCTGAGTATAGGATCCCTGATTTTCTCGATTGTTCTTTTTCTGTACCTGTTTTTTTTTCTACCGGGACCTCACCACCATTTCTTACTTATACTGCTGTCATCCTCGCGGTCCGCGTACCTGCACACTCCACCCTAGCCCCTGTGTTATTGGCTATTTAATAACACTTGGGCTATTATTGTTCCCTGGCCCACCCTGATTCAGGGTGTCCTTGGGAACCCACCTTTTAGGCCACAAATGGCCTTCTACACCCCTTTTCACCTGTTACCTCCCTCATACCGTACCCCTCCTCCTTTCTTCCAACATGACTCCATGACTTTGCGCAACACACTTCGTACCGCTCTCATCCCTTGCAGTACTCGACAGGCTACATCCCGAGTGGGAGTGCCATGCTATTCAAACCTTTATGCACTTTATCCATGGGCTTGTTAAATATCCTCACCCTGAATGTACAGGGTCTCAATTTTCCACAGAAACGAAATAAGGCTTTCCGTACACTTAAAGCTCACGTAGTTCTGTCTACAGGAAACACATTTCACCCCTAACTCCACTCCTAAGTTTTTTGGTCCTCGATATACTCAGGTCTATACAGTCTCGGCCACCACCAAGCGCAGGGGGGTACTGATTGCCTTCCACCGCACAACACCTTTCACGCTATGCACCGAAATCAAAGACCCGGAAGGTCGTTACCTCCTGTTAGTAGGGCAGCTCCTAGACGTAGATGTTACCATTGTAGCATATTATGCCCCAAACCAAAACCCCTTACCATTCCTCTCCCACATACTCTCGGTTATAGACCACCATAAGCGCGGAACTTTAATTATTAGCGGAGGCTCTAACAGTGTAATTTATCCCTTTCTCGACAAATCTCCTCAACCATCCCCCATCCCTGCCTCTAAACAGACCTTCCAAGCCATATTACATCGTTATTCTTTGATAGACACATGGCGGGAACTCAACCCGACTAAACGCCAATACACCTTTTATTCTCATCCCCATCAGTCATTCTCCAGGATAGACCATATTTTCATCGCTACCGCCTCTTCCCCTCGGCTTCTGACCTCTGACATAATTCCAATCCCTTGGACCGACCATTGCGCCGTACTCACGGCTATGGCCTCGTTAGCCCCATCTCCCACTGAATCCTCTTGGATCATTAATGATAACCTGCTTGCAAACCCAGCTCACTGTTTAGAAATTGAAGCAGCCCTAAAAGACTATTTTACTCTTAACCAGTCGCCTGATATATCTCCTCTCCTGTTATGGGAAGCGCATAAACCGGTATTGAGAGGGTTCTGCATTAGCAAGACATCCTTCTTAAATAAAACCAAAAGGCAACAACGTCTCTTACTGGAGCAAACCTATGATCGTTCTCATCAAACTTTCCAGGCGGCTCCTACGCCTGCCAATCATGAAGCCTTAGAGTGATCTAGATTGGCTCTAGATCTTTTTCTCACAGATCAAGCGGAACTCTCTCTACATAGATCTAGACATAAATATTATACTAGGGCGAATAAACCCAATACACTCCTGGCCCTCTCACTCCGCAGGCTCGACCAGCTCACCAAACCTATCCGGATTCGCTCCTCCTCTGGCAACCTCACTAGTAACCCAGAACACATTCTACAGACTTTCCATAAACATTTGTCACAGCTTTACTCTTCTTCCACACCCTTTGACCCCGCACAAGCTGATACCCTTCTAACTTCCATTTCCTTCCCGCAACTCTCAGAGTGCCAGTTAGCGGCGCTTGAGCGACCTATCTCCCCGGCCGAAACCTTAGACGCTGTTAAAAATCTAAAATTACGGAAACGCCCAGGACCGGACGGCTTCTTAGCCACTTATTATAGGAAATTTGCTCACCTCCTCACTCCCATCCTTACTAATGCTTTTAACGCTTTACTATCAGGCCAAACTTTCAACCATGAAACATTACAAGCGAACATTTCAATGATCCCAAAGCCGAATTCTGATGACACGCAGTGGTCCAACTATAGGCCAATATCTCTCCTTAATATTGACATCAAATTGTTAGCAAAAATCCTATCTTCACGCCTTAACTTGTGTATTGGCTCTTTAATTCATAACGACCAAGTGGGCTTTATCCCAACTAGACAAGCGGGAGATAACATCAGGCGTCCATCTCTTCTAGCAAACTTAGCCAGGTCTCATAATATTCCAGCCTGTTTCCTCTCCCTAGATATTTGGAAAGCATTCGACACAGTCTCATGGCCATACCTCAACTATATTTTACATCGTTGGGGTTTTGGCCCACACTTCTTAACCTGGATTTTTTCGCTGTATCGAGAGCCTTCGGCCAGAATTAGATATCTGGGGCACAGATCAACTCAGTTCCCGATTTCCAGAGGCACGAGACAGGGCTGTCCTCTGTCCCCCCTGCTCTTTTCCCTGGCTATAGAGCCCCTGGCCCTCTTAATCAGAGCTAACCCGGATATTAAGGGACTTGAAATAGGGGGCACGCATCATAAATTATGTCTCTTTGCGGGTGACGTCTTGCTCTTTCTCACGTCCCCATTCATTTCCTCCCCTTCCTTACTCCGGCTTCTCAAGAATTTTGGCGCGCTTTCGGGTCTAATAATAAACCCTAATAAATCAACAGCACTCAACATTCCTCTCCCCCCATGGTCACAGTGTCATATCCCTTTTTTGGGAATCAAACTGACTCCTAGGTTATCAGACCTTTACGCAGCTAATTATCTTCCGATGCTTAACCACCTTTCAGCCCTTCTGACCAAATGGTCTTCCCTTCCCCTCGCATGGCTCGGCAGAATAGCAGTTATTAAGATGTCAATCCTCCCAAAAATTCTATATCTGTTTAGAGTCCTCCCTGTCCCAGTACCCCCTCATTACCTCCGCACACTGTAGCGTCGCATCTTTTCCTATGTATCGGGCAACACCCGTCCTCGTATACCACGCTCCACCCTCTATCGCCCTAAGCTCAGTGGAGGCCTGGGCCTACCCGATATCAGCAAATATTATCAGGCAGCAAATATTATAATTCAGCATGGAGAGTACTGCCAGCAGAAGTGACATCAGACCAGGAAAACAGCAGTGTGTGACCTTAGCTGCGCATTACAGAGTATGCACTCCTTTCCTTAGGCTATGACACAAAACAAGGCAATTTTCTATATTTACACTGGTGATGCATTATAACAAATGGGGATCAGTATGTGATACTAAAAAAAATAAATATCAACTAATGTCAGCAAAAACACATCGAAAAGGCAAACCAAAGGGAAGGACTGTATATCCAAAAAACTCACAGTGCTGTGCTACTTGTTGCTAAGATTGAGGACATCTTAACAAAAGGTAGCACGACACTAAGAGTTTTTTTTGGATATATGGTTATTCCCTTTGATTTGATTTTTTAACTGCATTTTTCCTGACATGCGCTAATCTTTTTTTTCAGTATCACATTACTCCCCATTTGTTATAATGCATCATTCTCCACTATAAAAATTGAAAAGACAAGCAAAACTCTTCCACTAAACAAATCCCCTGGGGGAGATGGTTATACTAATGAATACTATAAATACTTTGCCCCTAATATATCCCCTTACTTAACCAAACTCTAATTCTGCTGCATCCTCAGGCTCACTTCCTAAAGAGATGCTACAATCTATCATCACAACGATTCCCAAACCAGGCAAAGACCCCCAACAGGTACAAATTATAGACCCATATCTCTCATAAATGCAGACATTAAATTATTTGCTAAAATAATAGCCCGCAGATTACTACCATTCCTTCCTACCTTGATCCACCCAGATCAGGTAAGATTTGTACCAGGATAGCAGGCACCAGATGCCACTAGGAGATTACTTTCACTGCTCCACAATTCGGAAATGCATAAAACACCTTCTCTGCTACTCTCACTTGATGCAGAAAAGGTGTTTGACTGCATACAGTGGGGTTTTATGCAAGCAGTACTGCAAACATTTTGTATCACAGGTTGGTTCCAAATGACCATTATGTCGTTATAGTCCTCCCCTTCTGCTAGAGTCCTCACAGATGGAGTCCTTTCTACCTCATTTGCCATCACAAATGGAACCAGATAAGGATGCCCTCTATCCCCTATTGTATTCGCATTACTCATAGCAGCCCTTGTCTCTAAACTAAGGGAAGAACCATCATTTTTGGGCATTAAGTGTCATGATACTGAACATAAAATTAGTCTGTTTGCGGACAATATTATTTTAATGGCTACTAAACCGTCTCAATCACTTCCAGCTATACGTAACATACTCAATGTAGACACAGAAGTTTCCTACTATAAGCTAAATGAAAATAAATCTGTGATACTAAATCTGTACACACCACCAGACAATTGTCAGCTCCTTATTAAAAAATTCCCATTCATTTGGACTAAGCTTTTAATTCCGTATTTAGGGATTAACTTAACTCCCTCAACCACCCGATTTTTTTTAACTAAATCATAAAGCATTTCTCTCAGCTCTATCCTGAGAACTTAACTCTCTTCGAACCTTCCGCCTATGTAAAATGGGCCGGATTGCAGCCCTAAAAATGTTTATCCTACCTAAATTACTCTACATATTTCGGACCCTACCTATTCCTATACCCACCATGTTCTTCCACGCTGTACAGAAACATTTTTCCCAGTTTATCTGGGAATCCAAACGGCCCAGATGTGCCACTAATCTATTAATCCAACCACTCAATAGAGGAGGAGCGGGCCTTCCACATCTGCACTAATACTATGTAGCCATGCTCCTAGACCAGATTTACTTCTGGTGGCATCCTACAATGGAAAAAATATGGTCTACCATGGAACCCCTACTTTTCCGCCCTCTCACACCACAGATCAATTGATTGTTCTCATCCATCATTTACCGACCCCTGCATCAAAGCTTCCGTTGATGCCTGGACTAGTATATTATCCTACCCCTTTCCAGCATCCTGATCAATAGTGACCCCTATTCAGGTCCTACATTTATGGATACCCTACATCAATTTAACTCTCTGGCAAAAATATGGAGTCCATTGATAACGGACTTTTATTCAACCAACAAACTAACTTAATTTCAAGATCTCTAAATTCTCAGTTCCTGCCTCCGAATACTTCACCTATATTAGAATCGTCCATTGCATTCAAACTAAAAAGATTCTGTCTAAAACTACCCTCCCGACCCCTATATTTCAATACCTCAATTACACTAAATACCCGGGTAGAGGTATATCCACATTTTACTCCTAAATCATTGCGTTCCAATTTAATCTTCGAATGACATCCTTACGAAACTGGGAATTACAACTCTCCCAAACTTTGTCAGATCAAACGTGGCAGAAAGCCTTCACCCTCACATATAAAGCCTCGCACTGTAATACACATTGGGAATCTTATCTGAAACTCCTGCATCAATGGTGCTTGACACCCGTTAGACTAGCAAAAATGTATCCCTCCTGCTCTCCGCATTGTTGGCGACAATGTGGAGAAACAGGCTCCCTATTACATATACTGTGGTCATGTAAATCATTAAGATCTTTCTGGAATGGAGTTTTCAATATAATTTCTCAAATAACTGACAAAGTAGTACATCCTGACCCTATCATAGCACTCTTCCATATTGGCTTAGAAAACATCTCTCCTACCTTGCATAACATAGTTATCAACCTGCTATACGCAGCCAAAAATAACATTACTAAATTATGGAAATCTACTACCTCACCATCTCTAGCTATGACAATTCATGACCTAAATTTTCAATGCAAAATGGAAAGGAGATTCGACAAGCTTGGTCTAAATGGTCTCGCAATCCAAAATGCACAGTTAATGTATTATCATACATTGACTGGAGTATGTGTTTTGCTCTTGACTAGTACACTGTTCACCTTCTTACCTTCTTGTTCTCCCTACCCTCCCCCTTTCCTTTACTCAGGTTCTTCAGTCTATAGAAATTTAAATTTAAACTATGTATAATTCCTAGCAGTTCATGTGTTTTATCTGTGGTTCTGTTGACATTACCAAGCATCAATTGGAACATGTATGATTGTGAACCTGCTTACCCCCTTCCTTTTGCTGTTCCCCCACCTGTAACGGTTCCTGTTTAACATTAATAAAGATCATTTGAATATAAAAATATACAAATCCTTTAAAAACACTTCTGGGGGTATCCTAACCCTGCTTGTGAATAGACACATCTCTGATACAGTATGTACAATATGTTGAAACAGGACTAACATATACAAAGAAAAACATTTAAAATTGACAAGCTGTCCTTGCCTTCTTTGTTTTTAAAAATATAAACAGCACACAGACCCTCTCCCTCCAAAGACTTCTACATATTTTGGGGGACCTTTCAAGGGACTTTGGAGCCCAATGAATGTTACTTGTTAGCAAATTAAAAGCATGAGGTTCAACTAAAAATCTATCTATCCATTCAGTCGTATCCAACCCTTGGCGATTGCATGGACCGTCACTCGCAAGTGACTTTTTCCATAAATTCTCTTAGCAATTATTTTATAGGGTAAGTTGCCAGGTCTTTCCCCAACCCCTTCCATGCAGGAAATCCTACGTGGCCAGGGATGAATATAGGATAATTTAGACAGGAGCCAATTAACCTACCAGCGTGTCATTGGAGTGTGGGAGGAAACTGGAGTACCCAGAGGAAATCCACGCGTACATAGGGAGAACATGCAAAGTCCATGCAGGAGGCGCCATGGTTGGGAATTGAACTCATGACCCAATAACTGCAAGGCAGAAGTGATAACCACTAAGCCAATGTGCCGCCCCTAAAAATCTATACCAAATCCTTAATCAGAGCATGCATCCTGGCTATCAAAGAAAGGGATGCTCCCCCTCATGCACCATACCAGGCCAGATGTCCTTGCCATGAGGGGTCCGCTATGTTATGAGGATAAGGGCCTCTTCCCCACAGCCCTTGCGTGGTTGTGGGGGTCTGCAGGTGAGGGGTTATTGGAATCTGAAAGCCCCTTTTAATAATAAGGGAGCCGACAGACATGGGTTTCCCCCTGCATGTATAGGGTACTACTCATTCCCAAAAAAGTTGTAACCTAGAAATAAAGACACCTAAATGTTGGACAAGTCCCTTATTAAAAAAATAAAAAATCCCAAAAAGTCCCTCATTGTAAATTCATTGTCAATCATGATGCTCATCACCCGGTGACTCACTGAAATAAAAAAAAAAAACCAATGGACCTATACACGCATCAGTCGTTGCATATCAAAACAAACAGTAAAAACAATATATACCCAAAGTATCTTTACAGTTCTATAGCTCCGCTACTCCTAAATAAGGTGGTATAACCCTATTTTATAACCTTCTACAATGTAAGTCAGAGTTTAATAAGACTTCTCCCTTAATCAAGTGGGAAAAAGACTTAGAGACTGAAATCTCTAATGAGCAGTGGGAATGTGTTTTCAGCTACTAGATGTGTTAACCTTTGGGAACTAACACACACAATTTCTACAAGATGGCATCTAACTCCTTACCAAATGGCCAAATTCTCAGAACAACATAGTCCTCATTGCTGGAGAAACTGTGGTCAGAATGGTACTCTATTACATATATTACGGACATGTAAAAATATTAGAAGCTATTGGTATAAAGTCTTCCACATGATATCGGAAATTACTGGGATATTAAAACTACCAGATACTACCCTAGCCATTTTGAATATAAATATAGATACATATCCAATCCATTATCAACTCTTAGTGACACATATTCTTCTAGCATCAAGACTTACCATTACTAGATACTGGAAAAAAGACTTAGCCCCTTCTCTAAAAGAAGTCATTGAGCTAGTCCAGACCCACTTCATCTATGAGAAATCTTTAGCTTACCGAAACAATAGAATTACTAAATTTGACAAAGCTTGGAAACCCTGATCTGAATGGTTCAGAACTGTAACCTAGGATATTATTATGTTTAACCTTATTTTGGATATTCCAAAATTATTTTTTCATGGAACTAGTAGGACTGTTAGGAATTATTCAATATTTCCTTTTTTCTCTTTGTTAAACTTTACTGCAGCACCTATACTGTGATATTGTGTAGCTTTTCACTGTTCTATTTTTGTTTTTTTGTTGTTGTAACTATGTTTGTAAAACCAAATAAAAATGTATTATTAAAAAAAAACAAAAAAACAATGGCCGGATAGTGACTCCCCAAGCTGTCAACAACTATATAGGAAAAGGTCAGTGAGTGGCCATATTTGGGCACTGATATCATTGCTACCCCAGGAACAAGAATTCCCTGTGATGTTATTGGTTCCTTAGAAACCAATGCTGTTGTGGGGAATCCCTACTCTATATAAAAGTGTAGGTATAGCAGTGATATCATTGTCTAAATATAGTCAGTGCTCATATTTAAGCATTAAAGTCACTGCTATCACGGCTCCTATGCTGAAATGGTGGGGATTCTCATGATGGCAATTGGTTCCTAGTGTAGTGTAAGGAAATATGTTTTATTAACTGGCATCCATTTTGTAAAATGTCTCCATTTCTAGATGTTTGAACAGTTCAATCGATTTTGAGTTTCGTTTGTAACTTCTCTTTTGTTTTTTGAGAATAGTTTCTACCCTCACTAAACGGCACTACCATATATGGTATCCTTCAGCTATTTGCAGTTTTTGTTCTTCACGTAACTATACTGATAAGAGTGGAATGATTCATTGGTCATCCTAAAATTAAGCAACACCCACTGAGTTCTGTATGACAGTTCCTGTCATGCATTAAATTTTCAGAGATTTAGCTTGCACACTTTGGTGTCTGGAGCTTTATTTCTCCCAGGCTTGGTGGGGAAAATATCCGAGGACAGTTTGGGCTACAGACAGGAATTGATCCTTTCAATTTTGGTGTCAGAAGTTTGGGGTAAAGGTGAGCCGGTCAGGTAAGCTAAGCTTTACGTCTTAGTTTTACCTTTGATCGTTCCCCTTTGAGACCCGGGGATAGTAGCCAAAGTCACCATTTGAGATTGTTGGATCTCTCGGGGAGTCTTTGAAGTTTGAGACCTCGAAAGGAATTCAGAGGTTTTGGGAACCTCTGGGGAAAAATTTCCTAAGCAGGTATAATATTGTGAATTCACAGGAGTCCTCATTTATTTTTGCCATTTTAGAAGTATAAGTGCTTATTTTCTGTATGTTAATAAACTGTTGTGTAGCATATTTGTGTTACAGAATAGGGATATTACAAGTGTCCGTACTTTTAAGTGTTAAACTCCTGAACTGTTGAGAAGGTTCTGTTGGTGATATAGCCTCTCCGTTTCAGAGAATAAGTGCTGACACTGTAATAATTTAGTGCTTTGCCCAACAGTTTTGTTTCAAGATGTGTATAGTCCACCTCTGCCCAACATTCCTAAGCTTCTGTGTAAAGTGTTAAGTAATATTGCTAAGAAAAAAAAAAATATAACCTGAATTGTCTAGGGTAACTTGTAAGGAATATGTGACAATGGTATTGTTATGGGATGATTATTATGTGGTTTCATTCATAGAAAATATTGCCCAGTGGTCCCTGGGTATGAAAAGCAGTAGTTCCTTTCCTAGAGATGGGTCTAATGATAAGTTTCATATGGACATGATAAGGGGACTATGTTTGGGAGATAAGGAAGCTTTCCCGTGGTTTTCAGGGGACCCTGAATAGGATTTGAAAGTATATGAAGGCAGCAGGTCTTCACTGGCTCAAATATGCATCTGGTTACACTCCAGAACCCAGTAATCTAAATCTTCACTCCTTAGCCCCCACTGTCTACTCTGCCAAGTTATACACAAGTATATCCAGCTATGCCTAAAAATAAAAGAGGATGATTTTTTCCTCAGACATTCGAGGGCAGACAGACCACCACAATTTCCCGTAGTACAGGCAGAAGGTATACAGAGTCCTGATAGTACAGAACAGGGGGAGGAGGGAGGGGCAGAGGGAGTAGAAGGAAAAGACAGACCAGGTAGTAGTCCCGAGTGGCAAGTAACCAAAGCTACACCATAACTATTACACTTAATGCTACAAAGAGGACTGTACCTTCCAATAACAGGACTTTGAGAAGTAATGTAAAAGTAAAAGGGAGAAAATTTAGCTCTCCCTTATATTGTAATGGGAAATTATATCGTAATTAAGCCCATGGACATGACAGAAATGAATGACATCATAAAGAATAGTCCAGATCCAAGAAATAATCCAACTTCCTGCATAAATTAGTTAAAGAGAGCCACACGAGGCAGACAGTGCTCACAACAGGACATGAAATTAATAATTGACTCACTGTTTGACTGGACAAAGGTGCCTACAATACATGTTCTAGTTGATCCTGGATTCCCGGAAGCCACTCATATATGGCTGAAGGAAGACACTCATAAAAAGGTGTGGGAGGAGGTGACAGCCGAGATGGAGCGAATATGGAAGAGAAGGAAATCATTAGCAACTGCTGTTGCTTGTAAGCAAGGAACAAAAGAGACAGTGACAGAGTATGTGAAAATATTTAGAAAAGTTTGGAAGGAAGAAGCTGGGATGGATATAGCTAGTTCAGATATGAGTACTATATATATCCAAATCTTGATGGCAGGATACATACCTGAAATTTTGCTGTTAGTAAGACAGCTTATTTCAAACTGGACATAGATGGATGCAGGTACGTTTGAAAAACAAGTGATGGAGAAAGATGCCGCTGGATGTTTTGAGGTCTCCAAATTTATCAACAAAGCACACTTTCAGGGGTTATAACATAGTTATAATACTAGAGAAAGTGGTCGCAACAGAAATAGGGGAAGAGGAGAATAGCACCCATTCTCCCAGATGTTACCTCCATTCTACACGATGCACAGTGTTATACTGTGATCAATTTAAGCAATGCTTTTTTTCCATCCAAATGAACAAAGAGACACAATTACTGTTAAGTTTTACTTTGGCCAACAAACAGTTAACCTGGTCCAGATTGCCCTAAGGCTACGTGCATTCTCTGGCTGTATATTCCATGGCCCTCCGAGAATCCTTGAAGGGTTGGTCACCCTGCCATGTTCCATGTTGCTCCAGTACGTGGATGACTTATTACTTTGTTCAGTCAACAGGGAGGCTTGTAGGCAGGACATTGTATCTCTGTTAACGTTTTTGGGTCCAGAGGGACACAGGGTGGCAAGGCATGAGGTACACTATTGTCAAATTTTGGTGGATTACTTGGGTTTCACTCTGTCACAAAGCACCGGAATGGTGAGGCAGTCTAGGATCCAAGCCATTACGGGTCTGCCCCACACACAAACTAAAAAGGAAATGCTCTCCTTCCTTGGTATTGTCAACAAGTGTCGCCAATGGATACCTAACTGCTCCCATTATGACAACATACTCAGGCAGTACACTAAGACCGAGGCTTCAGACTTCATTAAGTGGGACCAAGTATCCACCAATGCCTACCAAACCCTGAGGTCCTCACTAGTTTCCTCTCCTGCTCTGAGTTTAGTGAATTATAATGTTGATTTTTATGTGTATGCTCGTGACAATTGTAAAACCATGGTGGCTGTGGTCGCTCAGGATCATGGAGGACACATGAGGCCAGTAGATTATTTTTCAAAAGTAATGCCAAGTCCAGTACAGGGCATGCTGGCATGTTTGAGAGCCCTGGCCATTTGTGCCATGGTGGTGGAAGACTCCATGAGTGTGACTCTGGGACATAAAACCATCCTTCACAGCACCCATCATATACTGCATGTCCTTAAGAACCTCACTACGCAGCACATGACAGCACAAAGGGCAAGTGGTTATTAAGTAAGTTCACCCAAGGAACATGACTGTGTTCAGGTAATACATGAGGACACCACTCCCAGAATAGACATGCAACAAAAAGAGTTGACATTAGATGCAAATGGTCAATGTCATTTAAGTGCCAAAAGTTTCTCACTATATTTTTTTTTCTGAGCGAATAGCACTCCATCCTTTTTCAGTTTTTTCTTGACAAGTCTTTGTAGTTTGGTAATATTGCACTGCAATCTATGGTTTGTTTGAAAGGTGGTACACTGGAACAATCATTTTATAAATAAGGGGCATTTACATGGGCAGCCAATCAGCTTCTAACCTCAGCTGGTTCAGTTAAGCTTTGACAATAAAACCTGCAAGCTGATTAGTTTATATGCACAGCTGCAGCAGATTTTGCACACTCCAGTTTTAGTAAATCTTTCTTCTGTTGCTACCCATGCAAGGTGAACATCCAGGGGGCTCCAGTTGACTATCTCCCTTCTTAAATGCAGAAATTAAATGTGTAACCTCTGCTTCTCTTACACAATTGTCACAACTTTGTGGCGTAATTTTGAGGAGCTTATCATACGTGGAGTCACTTCTGGGAGGGCACAGAAAGTTGTCACTGAAAAATAAATCCCCTTATTATTTGATATTGTATCCTGGGCGTGACTGAAGAATATATGGGCAAGTGGTTGATTGGGCACTTGGGCCAATATGATTGAAGTTCAAATTTTGGTAATTTCCATATTTAGAGGCAGGCTGAGAAATGTTTTAAATTCTGAAATAGTGATAGGATTCTGCTCATATGGTGTGACATATAAGAAATCTGTTTTACTGGCAAGAAATTGTTGGGCATAAAGGTTACATTATTCCACAATTAAACAGAATAGTTCTTCTGGCAAAAAAAAACAAATAAAAAAATTGAATGGGTTTAAAAATGTTACAGTGGATGACAGGAGCTACTGAAAAAGAAGGTTGCTACAAAGATTTGAAAGGGATTATGCTGCTTTACTTGATGTTGCAGCACCCCACCACTAGTGCTTTCCCCATGTACTTCACCAGGATGTACTGTACTGCTTCTTCTTACCTTGTGCATTTCACTTGTTCACTGACTCTTTCTGCAGAGATTTACCGTATTCATCCTCTGAATCAGAAGTGGCCATTAATGAGCCATTGGTTTCTACAAGTTTATACCCTGAATCTGAATCTGGCTGTGAGGTCTCTCCACTGCTCTCATCAGTTTTAATAAGAATTTTGTATGCTTCCTCACTACTGTACATTTCTATGGACTTTGGGGCAGCACAACAAAAAATGTGCACAAATGGAAAACACCGGTGTTGTCTTCAGAAACACTGGAAACTGATACTGGCTGTAATCAGGCATTACTATTGTTTGTAATCAGGCACTGTCACTAACTCTGACCAGACACTGGTACTGACTATACACACTGATATTGAATGTAATAAGACACTGATACTGTGGACAGGCACCATTTTACTGATTGTAGGCAGGCACCAGTATACTGACTGTAGGCAGGCATTGTTTTACTGACTGTAGGCAGGCATTGTTTTACTGACTGTAGGCAGGCACCAGTATACTGACTGTAGACAGGCACTGGTACTGTTTGTAATCAGATACTGCAACTAACTGAGAGTAGGTACTGGTATACTGAACGCAATCAGGCACTGGCATACTGACTGTAGTCAGGCACTAGTATATTAGCTGTAATTAGGTGCAAATATGCTGGCTGTGATCAGGGACTGATATACTTATCTATAGTCAGGAACTGATACAGCAACTGTAATCAAGCACTGGTCTACTGACTGTAAGCATGCACTGGAATACTGACTGTAGGTGGACACTGGCACACAGTAGGAATGACTGATATTAGGCACTTAAACAATGGCTGTGGCCAGCAGCTAATCTCTGTCTCTTCTCAGCATGGAGTGGCGTGTGTGATAGCAAAGGAGAGTTGGCTGCAAATCTCAACCTTTATTTACATTCGATGTTACAATCCGGTCAGACTCAGAACAGGAAGAGTACACAAGCAGGTCCATCTGGCAGGTGATTCAGGCTCACCCAAGGCATGGAGTCTAAGCAATAACTGGTTTTCACCAGAGCTTCTGATGGTGGAGATTATTTTTGCAGCATGATAGTGCCAGATTGCAGTCCCCAGAATTACCTCATCAGGAAGTGGGAAAGCCGGGGTCTTATAACAGATGTAGCAGGTTTGAGATCAAGCAGATGCATAGCTGAAGAAAAAGCCAAAGGTCTGTAATTAGTGGTTGCAGGTTGCAGTCGAACTGAAATGTAGTCAATGAACAAGCCAAAGGTTGGTAACGAGTGGTAATTAGGATACAAATGTCAGCAAGAGTGCAAGAAGAAAGACATTGGCTGAAGCAGAGCATAATAATCTGGCAAACAGGAAGTGCAGATACATGGCTTAAATAGCAAATTCACGGGAGGAGCAAGAAGTTCTAGGTCCACCAGAAAAAATATATAAAATAAGGTTGTCTGATTGATTAGACAGGGAGCTATCCAACATTTCAAGTGCACAGCAAGCAGAGTCACTAACAGGTGTAACAGGTCCTGGGTTCAGATCCCAATCCTAAAATTTGGTATACCATTCTTATTGGCTCTGTACTTTTTGCCTATCTGCTGTGTCCAACATATTTTTCTGGTGGTGAAATGTCAGATTTCCCTGGGATGGAGGCCTTAAAAAAACATCACAAATGAAGCTCATAGATAGTATCCTAGGAAAAAGAAGAATCTTACAGCTAGAATATACAGAATAAAGTTGCTCAGTTTTATCTAATGTGCCTCCCATAGGATTCCTCATGTTATAATCAATTCATAATGCCCCTTTGACATCCATATTCCATTAGGCGCAAACCAATATACTCATTTTGCTGTCTAATACAAAATAATAAACAAAACTTGTTTAAAAATGTAGTATATATTTTTGATCAGATGCACATTAATTGGTATTAATTTGAGTTATATTATGTTACAGTAGTTTATTGAAAGGAGAAGTACAGCCAAAGGTTGCTTGGCTGTTCTGTGTCTATGGATCACAGGAATGCAGTTTTTTCTGCACTCCTATGACCTGTTTTCAGCCAACAGTAGGCTAAAGCCTGCTGACGGCTGACATCAAAGAGCTGGAGAAAGTTCCTGACCATATGGACCAGCACCTGACTTAGCTTCTCAGCCACTGAGATCCTGAGCCAGTTACTGACTGTCACTGCTCTCTGCTCAGAGTGCTGGGGAGAACTGAACAATCAGTGGTGTTTAATTGCTGAGTTCTCAGCCTTAGAACCAGTGGGGGACAGATGCGACATCGGACCAATGCTGCATCCAACAAGGTACGTATGATTAAAAAGAGCCATACAAAGCAGTGTACAGGGAGCTGACAGGGGAAAGATCTGTGTTGTTTATACACAGGTCTCTCCCTCATCAGAGATACTCGGTGATCACTGGGTGCCGGCGAGGAATCACCGGCAGAGACCCAGTGATTGACAGCCGAGGGTGCAAATGGTGGCCCAAGTAGGGTGCGCACCCCCTACCTGGAACTGTAAAATCAAAATAGTGTGACAGGAAGGAGCATTACAAGGAGCCCAAACACGATGATAAAAAGAGAAAGCAGAGGGACATGATGATGAGGTCATCACTGTGCTGATTCCTCTTTTACTGTCCAATCACAGACTGGAGCGTGTCAAGGCTTAGAGGAAGTGGCTTGAATGCTGTTTTCAATCAGACTGAGGATATCTAGAAGCTGAAAAAGTACTGCAGGAGAAATACTGTATCTGGACTGAAGGTGAATATTGCAGAAAAAGTTGATCTTTTATTCCGCAATTTATTTTTATTTAATTTTTTGTCTAATTCTTACATTTTTGGCCAAATGTAAACATCTCTTTAAATTGTATTATTTATGCAAATGATTATACTTTACTTGTATTTTCTTCTATGTGCAGTCTTTGTACAATGCTGAACCTAAAATTCCCAGTAAAAAAATACCGTTACAAAAAAAGTAAAACACAATTTATAAGATGACATTGTTAACTGTAAAAGGTTAAATGTGATTTTGGAGAATAGGCACCTACAGCCTATTTTAATCGAGCCTAAAAAATGACTACATTTTGCTAACAACCTGTCAGCCTGGTAACCCTGATATACAACAATAAGAACTTGCTTGGCCCTGGGAAAGGTAATACCAAAGGTTTTGGACTGATGTGATTAACAGTCAAAAGTGATGGGGAAAATAAAAGCTTGGACTTTACATCTTCCATCTGCTGCAGCAAAATTGTAAATTAATTGCACTAGCTGTGAACAGTGATAATTGGAAGAACACTGCCACCTAAGATGTATGATCATAATAAGTGTGAACTACCTTCAATGGCTCATATGAATCCCAGCATGAAACATCTTTTCTTAAATATCTTGTGTCATGGGACATAGTAGATCTCAGTCTTCTAAGCATGTCGTATGTTAAAAGCTCAACTGTCTACTGTTTACTGTCTAAAACACAAGTTACATTTGTACAATTGTGAGAGTTCTATAATCCATACAAAGGCAAAAACACTGTTCAGCAAAAATATTTTACAGGGAAGTCCAGATATATTAATTCTATGTATATATTCTAAAACTGCGTTCTGTGTTTCCCTTGTGAAGAATAGCATTACAGTTTAATGAGTGAATTTAAATAGTTTCATTTTTTTGTTATAGTAAGAAAACCTCAGTTGTCTGATAATCTAATTACTTTAAAATAGAGGTTTATACTTGAGAAATAAATTTTTGCTTCCCCAGGAACATACCATTTTGTTTAAATATGCTGAATATCTGAACACAGGCTTATTTGCCTAAAGCATATTCTGCTTAAAGAAAATAGAATTTAAATTAGCCTGAACTCATACGTCTTTGATGTAAGTATCTGACTTGCTGATCTTGTGTGGGTCATACACTGGCTGTTTTGCAATATCCTTTTTAATAGCTAGCTAATAAGAGCAAGATAATGCATTTCAAAGCAAAAATGGCAAAACAAGTTAGACCAGGGCAAAAGAACTGAAGTATTGGTTTAAGATATATAAGCACAGCAATAAACAAGTAATAGTTATGTATAATTCAAACAATAGTTTTAACCAAGCTTGTCATATTTAATGTAATAGCATACTAACTACAGATAAAACTCCACAATTGCCAAAACTCACTGGGTGTTCTATATTACTGGGTTCTTTCATGATCCCCTATAGTTGTGGTTACAACCCTGAACATCCCAAATCTCAACACATTATTTTTAGGTGCTGGTAACTAAACACTGGATATTTGGTATGGAATTTTTAGTGCTCAGGACAAAGCTAAATTTCCATGTTATCAGGCAAAGCTCCTTAATTATTGGCTATTGACATTTGTTGTCACTAGACATGTGTGATTCATTTTCAGCTGAAATTTTCATTATTTAGAGATTCGGATACATACATGTAACAACAGTGATACATTTCAACAAGTCCAAAATAAATGTATTTGTTTAATTAGGATATTTGAAGCATTTGAAATAACTAATGATCCAAATTGATTCATTAATAGCTGAATGTTAGGGAGTGGGCAGCAGCTCTGGATTCCCTGCTGACAGCAGAATGTAAACAAAAGAAGTGACTGTAAAAAAATGTTTAAAAACATCTGGTCTAGTATGGACTTTGAGGGGAACCCCACTCCATGTCTTTGGTAAAAGAAAAACCTAATAAGTGCATATTAATTGTTTGTGTGAATGTTACAGCACCTACAAACTATAATATTTGAAAATTGATCAATTCTAATGTACTGATGGATCTCATTTCTTGAGGCCCAGACAGTACAAATATCCACCAAATGACCCTTTTTTTTTAGAAATTAGACAGTGTGAGATATTTAGTAAGAGGCATGGTAAGTTTTTTGAAGTTGTAATTTTTTTTGTCACACTTTTTTGGAAAATAAATAACTAAATAAACATTTTTTTTTTCACAATTTATTTTTAACATATTGTGGTGAACGCAGTACAGTTTCACCAAATGACTGGTGTGGTGGTGACCAGAGACACTGACTGGTGCCAGTATGTAAAAAAAAAACTAGAAAAAATTGTATTACATTTTCTTATTCAATTTTTAAAAAATGTTTTCTTTTTTTAATATTTTTCTTTTTTTACTACATTTTTTGTAACATTGTACTACTCTGGGGGGTGATCAGGAAATTTTTTTTATTACACTGCTATTGCTTATACAGTGAAGATCACTTTATAAGCAATAGGTTTAGCTGTTTTGAATGGGTTAACCATTCATGAAAAGATTGATTTTGGTTGTGATCTGTGATTGGCTACAACTAATCACATGGTACTGGTAGCCAGGCACCATGGGGTTTATTTACTAAACCTGGAGAGTGCAAAGTCAGGCTCACTTTTGCATAGAAACCAATCAGCTTCTAACCTCAGCTTGTTCAATTAAGCTTTGGCAATGAAACCTGGAAGCTGATTGGTTTCTATGCAGAAGTGAGCCTGACTCTGCACTCTCCAGGTTTAGTAAATAAACCCCCTTGTGTTTACAGATCACAACAGTAAGCAAGCTGTTCCTAAATGGAAAGCCATTCATTACAGGTTGTTTACATTAGTATCATGAAATCGCTATGATGAATCATGATATCCAGTTACGGATTACCAATATCTGGTGGACAAAGCAGTCACAGAAGGGGCGCACTGCTTCCTCCTAACCTGGAGCAGGCACAATGATGTACAGTACATACATGCACGTGCCGTTCCAACGCAGTATATTTATGGTTACGGGTCGGCAAGTGGTAAATAAAGACCCTTTCACACTGATCACTTTTTTATTTATTTTTCCATTTAAAAAAGTGAAAGAAAAATGCATCCCTTTAACCACTTGCCGTCCGGCCGTTGTATATAAATGGACAGACGGTGGCAGTCCAGGGGCGGGTTGCCGTTCATAAACGGCACCCATCGTTATGGACTGTGCGCGCTCACTGGGAGCACTCAGCACCGCGATCCGGTGCCCGCTGTGTCCTCCGGACACAGTGGAACACCGATCGTCATACGGGACCTCTGATTGGCCAATCAGTGATCACATGCAGAGTAGTAAGCAAGATGTCACTTCTGGCATCATTGCTTACTACGTGTGAAATCTGTGAATGATCGCAGAGGTCACATGGTACAAGGCTATTCACAACAGCCTTGTACCATGTGACAAGCTGTGACCAATCACAGCTCACACGGTATTTCTCAATGGCTACAAGAATGCAGTCTGAGAGAAGGAGAAATGATTGCTTTTACAGCCTTTATGGGTGTAAAAGCAATCATTGAAAAAAAAAAAAATCTTCATCACCCCCCACAAGTAGTACAGTGTCACCATGGTGGCACTGTACTGCTAGGGTGACAGTATGTAGAAAAAAACCCATAAATAATAATATAAAAAAAAATACAAATATAAAACAATTTATTTTTTAATTTAAATTTTTGGCTATAAACTAATTTGGGTTTTTTTTTACTAAAAAGATAACCAAATACATTTTGGCCAAGATTTATGATGAAATATTATTTATTTGCAAAATTTTATAAGAAAAATACTTTTTTTAAAAATGTTTCGACATTTTCATTTATATAGCAAAAAGAATAAAAATCCCAGTGGTGAATAAATACCACCAAAATAAAGCATTATCTGTCTCAAAAAAATGCTAAAAAATTCATATGGGTACAGTGTTGCATGACCGCACAATTGTCATTCAAACTGTGATAGCACTGAAAGATGAAAATTGGCCTGGGCAGGTAAAAGTGGAAGTGGTTAAATTATATGGAACTCTTCACACCGGTCAGTTGCATTTCAGTTGCTTTTTAACCACCTCCCACCAGGGAAATGACGGACGGGCGGGAGCTCTCTTTTTCTGGGAGGACGTCATATGATTTCCTCCCACTCTAACTGCACATGGTGGCCCCTGGGGCGCGCTGCAATCGGTGGTGCGCTGTGTCTCTAGGACACAGGGGATCACAGAGACAATGACGTAGGATCTACTATGTGATCAGCTGTGTCCATTCCAGGGGTGGACTGACCATTTGGAAACTCGGGCACTGCCCGAGGGCCCGGGGTCAGTAGGGGGCCCCTGGTACCTTTTTCATAGGCTTTTTTGAGTTTGGGCAAGGACACAGGGGCCCTATGATCCCCTATTGCCCGGGGGCCCCATGAGTTGTCAATCCGCCCCTGGTCCATTCACAGCTGATCACATGTAATCAGGAAATGCCGGTTATCGGCAGTCCTTTCCTCACGCTGACAGCGTGTGAGGAGAGGAGAGATGGTAAGTGGCATTCCTCAGAGGGAATTATCAGTGCAGCCGCATCAGTGCTGCCTTTCAGTGCCCATCATTGCAGCCGATCCGTGTCCATCAATGCCACATATCAGTGCCCATCAGAGGAGCTGGGTGTCGGAGTACTGAATTGTGTTTGTATGCACAGTTCTGTTTTAAAGGAGCTCAGTTTTTATGTAAGTCCAATACTTTTAATAAATGACTTGATTCTCAGTACACTATGAGGCTGTTCTTTGTTTATCTGAGCATTTGCAAAATGGAGGAGAAAGGAAGAGTGAGTGTCTATAAGTCCAGGGAGTTAAAGAGTGTCCATTTCCCTCATATTTACCCCTTAAGGGAAAAGTGCATCTATACCTATTAACATATGTTCTTGAGTCTAATTACTGAGGTGAGTGCAGTATCATTCAGGTGATGAGACTTTGCATGAAGGTGGCTAATATAGATTCAGTTAATCACATATGGGAAGAAGATGCATGTGCTGCACCAAGGAGGATTTGTTTGGACTGTCACAGATTGATTGAATTGAACTATTTGCTTTACTGTCACCTGTTGTTTACTATTTATTGTATTATATAACACTTGGGGTTGTATTTCCTTTTAATATATTAGCACATGCGTTTATGTTACATGCATTTATGATGATTTAGTTTACATGTGAAGGGAGCGCTGCATTTATCTTTTTAATTTTAAATTGTATTAAGTGTGAGCTGCACCTGATCACAATTTTTTCCACCAGTTTTCTAGCACATTTACACTTTAGAAATATTGGGTAGCACAGAAGTCACATTGCACTATAGATTTGACAGTGCCCATCAGTGCAACCAATCAGTGCCACCTATCAGTATTCATCATCAATGATGCCTGTCAGTACCCCCCATCAGTGCTGTCTATCAGTGCAGCCCATCAGTGCAGCCTCCTCAGCACACATCAGTGGAGAAAAATTACTTATTTCCAAACTTTTATAACAGAAACTAAGAAAAACTTTTTTTTTGTATTTTGCCTTTTTTAGTTTGATTATCAAAAAATAAAAACCCCAATGGTGATTAAACACCACCAAAAGAAAGCTCTGTCTAGAAAAAAAAATTGGGTTGTGTACAGTGTTGCATGATAGTGCAATTGTCATTCAAAGTACAATGGTACTGAAAGCTGAAAATTGGCCTGTGCAGGAAGGGGGGGAAGTGCCCGGCAGGCAAGCGGTTAATCATTTGCCTACCAGGCACTTTCACCCCCTTCCTGCCCGGGTAATTTTTCTCCTTCACTGATGTGCACTGATGAGGCTGCACTGATGGGCACTAATAGGCAGCACCGATGGGCACTGATAAGGCTGCACTGATAGGCAGCACACAGCATTGATGGGCACTGGTTAGGAGTCTCTGATAAGACTACACTGATATGCGGCACTGATGGGCAATGCTAGGTGGCACAGATGGGCACTAATAGGCAGCACTGATAGGCAGCACTTATAGGCAGCACTGGTGGTCACTGATAGGAGGCACTGATAGGTGGAACTGACTGGCACCACTGATGGCCATTGACTGGCAGCACTGATGGACACTGACTGGCAGCACTGATGGACACTGATTAGCAGCACTGATGGACACTGTAGGAAGCACTGATAGGTGGCACTGACTGGCAGCACTGATAGCCACTGACTGGTAGCACTGATGGCCACTGATTAGCAGCACTGATGGACACTGCTTAGCAGCACTGATGGACACTGTTGGGGCTGCACTGATAATCAGGACACTGGTAATCAGTGCCCTGATTTTCAGTGTAGATGTCCCCTTTCACACTTGCCAGTTACCGGCTCTCTGTGACAGTATGATGAAAGTAGTGCCAATAATGAGCAATAGTGTTTACATCGTGATCAGCTGTGTCATTGGACACAGCTGATCATGTGGTAAAGGGCTGCTGTGATTGGCTCTTTACCATGATCTTTGGTCAGCAATCACAGAGAGCACTGGTTGCACGTGGGGGTGCTGGGGTTGGGGTTCTGTGAGGACGTCAATAGACGCCCTCCCAGAACTGAACGACCACACTGTGGCTGCCATTTTGCTATAGCGGGGTCAGCAAGTCCTGCTTGCTGCATTTTTTGGTGCATGTTAAAAAACTGCACTAAGAATGCACCTCCACATTAAAATGAATGGAAAACGCGACAAAAATGCACCTGCAGTTTCATTTTTGGTGCATTTTTTGAGTCACATGCCCAAGTTTCACAGGTGCATGCTGGGTAAAATGCACCCAGAAAATGCAATGGAAACACATTAAAAAAGTGGGAAAAACATGGAAAAATGCGTATGTGTTTTCACCATGTTTTTGTAATGAAGCAGTGTGAAAGCAGCCTAACTTTGTGATGTTAACAGAAACTGCTGTTTGCAAATTGCATTCACTTACTAGATTTTTTTCCCAATTAAAATCTGGCTGAACTTACCTGAAAAGCTGGTTGAAATGATCCCAAAACTGTCATGTTTGTGGACAGAATACACTTAACAATTTCCTGTATATATTGTAAAAATCACCTTTTATTAAAACATTAAAAAACAAATTAATAGAAGGCTGGCTTCAGGAACAGGTACAGAGGGCAATGGTAGAAACCAAACCAGCTGCTTACAAGGCCTGTTCTTGTAATCACACTGGAAGAAATAATGTTTCAGGTAAGTTTTATTTCACTTCTAGTCCATTCACATTTTTCTCAAGCAAGCCCTAATGAAAATGTTTTTGCATTACTCTTTGGACCCTGCCATTTATTGGAATAAACTTGTTTCTGGATCTTTTAGCAGTGGTGTGGTGCTTCAGGGAACCAGACTATTTATATTAACATTAATATTTTAAGATAATAATACCAATAAGACAACCATAAAGATACAGCACCATGTTTCCACTTTCCTCACCTTTTAGAGAGCTAAGGCTGTGAGCAGGGTGCTCCAGGGTTATTTACTGGGGTCAATGCTGTTTAACTTGTTTATAAAGGAAATTGAGATGGGAGTTAAAAGTTTACTTTTAGTATTTGCTACTGATTTGAAATTATTTTGGCACAAATAGTATTTAAACTAGGGTTGAGGGGGGGGGGGGAGAATTAGATTATAATGGGGTAAACAGATCAGACAGAGGTCAGTACTTATTGGTGGGTGGAATGGGGAAAGATGGGGGGAAGGCTATGGCAGATGATAAGAAGGTTCCCATGTTACAAACAACCAGCGCAATTGGTACCATTTGTATGAAAATAAAAAATATGCAAAATACGTGTGAACAAGGTGTCAATCAATTAAAGTGTTTGTTCAGCAATGCCAGAAGTCTGCCAAGCAAAATAGGTGAGTTGGAAACTTTGTTGCATGAAGAAAACTATGATTTAATTGGTATTACTGAATCTTGGCTTCATTCTTTGCTTGACTGGGCCATTAATATTCCTGGCTATGTTCTCTTCTGGAGAGACAGAGTAAATAGGAAAGGTGGTGGTGTCTGTCTCTATGTGAGAAGTGATCTCAGAGCGAGTGTGAAAGAGGACCTAGTTGATGGAGAGTGTGATGAGGCTGAAGTATTATGGGTGGAAATGCCCATGGGGGTCCAAAGTAATCATTGGAGTTTGTTATAGGCCTCCCAGTGTTAATGAGGAGGTGGAAACTCAGCTCCTTGCATAGATTGAAAGGGCTGCAAGGGCTGGGACAGTGATAATAATGGAGGATTTTAACTACCCAGAAATTGACTGGAGTACTGGTACTGCAGGAAGAGTTAAAGGGCAAACATTTTTAAACCTACTACAGGACAATTTTATGGTACAATTTATAGAGGTCCCTACTAGGAATGATGCTCTGCTGGACCTGGAAATCTCAAATCATGCAGAGCTTATTATGGATGTCCATATAAAAGACCATTTGGGTAGCAGTGAACATAACATGATTTCATTTATTGTTAGCTGTAAACAGCAAGCACATATGGGAAAAATAAAAACGCTCAATTTCCAGAGAGCTAATTTTCCAAGGCTGAAAGCTGCTCTCCAAGACTTAGACTGGGAGGGAATATTGGCATTGATGAACACAACACAGAAATGGGAGTTCTTCAAAAAGACTGTATGTGAACACACTACAAAATATATGCCCATGGGCAACAAGTTTAAAAGGCTAAATATCAAACCTATGTGGCTTACGGCCAAAGTTAAAAAGGCTATAGATAATAAGAAAAGAGCTTTTATTCAATGTAAAATTAAAGAACACTATCATCGTTTAAACATTACAAAGAATATAACAGCATATGCAAAAAGGAAATAAAGGCAGCAAAAATTGAAAACGAATGACAGATTGCAAAAGATAGCAGGACCAACCCCAAAAAATTCTTAAAATATATTAATAGTAAAAATGTTCGATCTGAGCATGTAGGCCCTTTTCAAAATAATCTAGAGTGGGTGACTGGGGACAAACAGAAGGCAAATTTATTTAATACCTTCTTCAGCTCTGTGTATACAAAGGAGCATGGGAGAGCTCTTCTCCATAATCGGCATGGTATTGACACAACTCCAGATGATCCACATTGGCTCACAATTGATATGATCCAAAAATATTTAGACAGTATAAAGGTGAATAAAGCACCTGGACCAGATGGCATACACCTACGATCCTTAAAGAATTGAGCTATGTCATTTCAAAGCCATTGTTTATAGTTTTTAGTGACTCTTTAATGACTGGAATAGTACCACTGGATTGGCTTAAGGCCAATGTGGTGCCAATATTTAAAAAGGGGGCCAAAATCTTTATCAAGTAATTATAGACCTGTTAGTTTAACTTCTATAGTTGGAAAGATACTGGAGAGTTTAATAAAAGACCACATAGATGAGTTCTTGCTGGAAAAAAATATTTTAAGCAACAGACAGCATGGATTCATAAAAGACAGAAGTTGTCAAACAAATCTGATTTCTTTTTATGAGGAGGTGAGCAAAACCTTGGACAGAGGGGTGGCGGTGGACGTGGTATACTTGGATTTTGCAAAAGCATTTGACACAGTTCCCCACACATGGCTAATGTGTAAGGTAACGTCTATGGGCTTGGAAAAATATGTATGTAAGTGGATAGAAAACTGGCTAAAAGATCGTATTCAGAGAGTAGTGGTTAATGATTCATACTCTGAATGGTCTTGGGTCCTCAGTGGTGTACCCCAGGGTTCAGTGTTGAGACCCTAACTTTTAATACATTTATAAATGATATAGGGTCTGGGATTAAAAGTACCATTTCAGTCTTTGCAGATGACACCAAGCTATGCAGTGGATTAACGTCCTTCCAGGATGTCTCCAACTTACAAGCCACCCTCAATGCAATGTTTAGTTGGGCAACTATGTGGCAAATGAGGTTTAATGTTGGTAAATGTAAGGTTATGCACTTGGGGGCTAAGAATATGCATGCATCATACATACTAGGGGGAGTACAACTGGGAGAATCAATGGTGGAGAAGGATCTGGGAGTTCTGGTAGATCACAAGCTTAAAAATGACATACAATGCTATTCTGCAGTTTCCAAAGCAAGCAAAATCTTTCCTTGTATTACGAGAGTTATAGACTCCAGAGAGAGAGAGAAAGAGAGAGAGATAATTTTAGCCCTGTACAAATCATTAGTAAAACCTCATCTGGAATATGCAGTTCGGTTCAGTTTTATTATTATTATTGAACACCAATTCACAAAAAGGATATCAGGGAGCTGAAGAAAGTGCAGAGAAGGGCAACCAAGCTGATCAGAGGCATGGAAGAGCTCAACTATGAGGAAAGATTAGAGCATGGGTGTCCAAACTATGGCCCTCCAGATGTTGAAGTACTACAAGTCCCATCATGCCACTGCCTCTGCATGTCTTGACTTGCAGTTCCTCAACACCTGGAGGGCCATAGTTTGGACACCCAAGGATTAGAGGAACTGAATTTATTATCTCTTGAGAAGAGGAGATTAAGGGGGGGGGGGGGTATGATCAACATGAGTACAGTAACTGAATAGGTGGTCCATATAGTAAACTTGTGTTGTAGAGTTATTCACTGTAAGGTCCTCACAGAGGACACTCTTTATGTCTGGAAGAAAAGAGATTTAACTTCCAACTATGGAAAGGTTTTTTCACAGTAAGCGCTGTGAAAATGTGGTATAGACTCTCAAGAGCTGGTTCTGGCCAGCTCAGTAAATTGCTTTAAAAAAGGCCTGGATTCTTTCTTAAATGCACATAATATAACCAAATACCAACATTTATATGTAAAGTTGATCCAGGGAATATCTGATTGCCTCTTGGGGATCTCTGCTAAAGCAAATTGGATCATGCTTTCTGGGTTTTTTTCCTTCCTCTGGATCAACTGTGGGTATAGGATTGAGTATATAGAATTACATTATTTTTTGTAACTTTTTATTGGGTGAACTAGATTATTATTATTATTATTATATTATACAGTATTTATATAGCGCTAAAAGGTTTGCTCAGTGCTGTACATTATAGTGCGGGGCAGAACACGAGACAATACAGTAACAAAACAAAACACGAGGGGGTCAAGGGTCCTGCTCTTTCGAGCTTATAATCTAGTAGGACTTATGTCTTTTTTTCAAACAGACCAACTATGTAACTGTTACAGGATGACCTGTATAAAAAAAGAGAAATAAGTAGAGACTTGTCAGATGAGGTTCAGTGTTGATAAATGAAAAATTATGCCTTTGGGTGCTAAGAACCTGCAGATAAGATATTCATTAGTAGGGATTATACTTTAGGAATCAGTGATGGAAAAAAGATTTGCGGGTCCTAGAGGACCACAGACTGAGCAATAGCATGAAATTTCAGGCTGTCTCTAATAGAGCAAGCAAAATATTCATATGCATTAAAAATGGTATTTATTTGAGGGACAAATCAATACTATTATTCCTTTGCAAAACATTGCTTCATCTCCATCTTGAGTATGCAGTCCAGATTTGGCCCCTGATAAATACAAAGGTTGTCCTAAAATTACAAAGAGCCAAATGAAGAGCAACAAACTTATAAGAAGGCTATAGCACTTCAGTTATGAAGAGCAATTAACTAAACTTATTTACAGTATACAGAGATAAAATAAAATGTACCAGATAAAATAAAATGTACCAGTTTAATGCAGCTTGTGACAGGTTTACTATGTCTTTTTGTATCCCAACATGTACTGTATGTCATCCTTACTTGCTTGTAAATTCACGTAACACCACTGTCAGTGCATTAAAAGTTCACAGACCTTTTAAGGTCTATATCCCCCTCTGACCTCACTAATGTATGCACTAATCAGACCAAAAAAAGCTAGATTAATCCCTTTGCAAATCACTTACAAAGAGAAAAGGCAAAAAAAGTTCCAAGTATTTAAGCACAGAGAAGTTCTAGGTGGAAACTCTAGTTTACTATTAGGTCATCAGTTTCCATGACCATAGGTATCCATATTGGACATATTCAGGATCTATATCCTTGTTTGAAGAAGCTTAAAGTGTAACTAAACACAAAACTAAAAATGCTATATGCTGCATCTTACATTTCTTAGTTATGGTGTCTTCATTAGTTTTATATTTTCATGCTTTCTTCCTCTACTTTCACCTGGTCATCCTGTGAATAAGACACTATGGGGGAGATTTACTAAACCTGTTGCACTCAGAATCAGCTGCAGCTCTGCATGATAGCCAATCAGCTTTTTTTTTCCAAACTAAAAATGTTTTAAACAAGAATGAGGTATACAGAATCCAAAGGCATACAATATCTTGATTGCTTATCAGGATAAATTTTATGACATTAAAATATGAAACATGATGAAACATGATTGTATGTTTACCACGTAAGATAAACTTCCCAGGACATTTGTACAGACAGTATTAGTGCATCTCATTCAGTGGGTTAAAGGTGTCTGTATACATTTACACATATAGGTGGTCGTCCATAGCTTCTTTATTTTGGGTATAAAGTTCTCTAAGGGTTTATTGAGCCAAATTGTCATAACTAGTCCTTGCTGGGTGAAGTAATTTGAATGTGTTTACCAGTGGGGTATCCACTCTCTTGCACCCATCCGGGCAGGTCTTTGAGGGTTGGAGCTGCGGAGTTATGGTTAAAAAAGAGATCTGAGTAGAAGATATACAGAGGGAATCAGTGTGAGGTCTTTTATCCCATGTGGTCATGGTGAACGTGACCTAGAAATATAGGTAGTAGAGGAAAAGGGGTAAGGAAAGGGTTGTGGGGGTTGGGGAAGGAGAAGGGAAAAATAAAAAAATAAAAAGGGGTGGGGGTGGGGGAATTTTGTCTAGCAGCCCAAAGGGTCATATGCGTGACTAAATGTGAGAGGCTACATTTGTTTTTATTTTATGGGAGGTTTCCCATTTCTCTCAGATAATCCTCTGATGATTGAAAGTGCAGCCAGCACAGTCAGGTGGAGAGAAATTTGGATGGAGAGTCTTTTTACACAGAGATCAATTTTTCTATTTCTGCAATCTTGTTATGCGTTTGTACCAGTCGGTAATAGAGGGAATTTAGATGTCCCCCATAAAATTAATGTGCACATTTTAGCTGCATTCACCATCATCATGGTTAGGGATTTGAGATAAGAAGAAGAGGACATTGGTGAGTGGTGGAGATATTACGCTGAAGTAAAGTTAAGGGGGTAAATAGTCACCTGGATTATTCGTTTATGCACTTCTGCCCAGAATTTTTGAATGTGTGAGCAGTCCCATGTCGCTTGCTGGCAGCTCCAGCATTGGTCTGGGATAGATTGGTCAAGTTTGTGGAGAAGAGAGGGAGTCCTATACCATCGGGGTAAGATTTTATAGTTATTTTCTTGAGTAGACACATTAAGGGAGCCCTTGTGTATGTTGCTGTATATTCATTCCCATTTTTCTTCATTTAGGTTAAGCTGTAAGTCTTGTGCCCAAGTTTTACAAGCTTTTCCTGCGTCTGCAGGTTTGTTTGCTGCAGGTTTGTATGAACTGCTGAAATTACATGTTGTTGGGGGCTAGTTGTGGAGCAAAGTTTTTCAAAGGGGGTTAGGTGTCTCGATACTGTAACTGAGTGTTTTAGCAATTGAATAAAGTGCCTGAGTTGCATGTATGACCAATTGATTAACTGAGATTTGGGCCATTGGGTTGCTAAGTAGCCAAGCTCAGAAAGGGTACCATTGCAGAATAGGTGATGGATTCTCAATCCACTTTCAGGTTATCTACCCCGGAAGAAGCTTTTTATTCCTGGTTGAAAGTCTGGGTTCATTTGTACGGGTGACATTGGTCCAGGTATTGAGGAGTTTAGAGCAAGCTTCTTTAAAGCACTGTAAGGTTGGCCCTATAAGTGGGTGTTTGTAAATTTTTGGGGATATGGTTATGGCGGAGTTTTCTCTAAGGAGTTTTCTAAATTTACCCATTCCTTGACTCAGAAGTGGACATTCCAATTCACTATGCGAGCCAAGTGGCATGCCCAGTAATAATACTGTATATCTGGAAGGACTATACCTCCTTTGTATTTGTGTTTGTGCCAATTAAAGATAACTTATTCTCGGGCGCTTCTGTTTGAAGGAACGATATGGGCAATTCAATGGGTATCGTTTGGAAGGGTATATAAGAGGTGTGGTAGGATATTCATGTTAAGGATCACGGCACATCTGAACCAAGAAAAGGAGGGTTTGTTCCATTTTTTTAAAGGTCCTCTGTAAGTGTGCGTAGGATCGGTAAGTAGTTCTTAGAGTAGAGTTCAGTTAGGCATGTGGGTATTTGAATTCCCAGATATGTTATGGCCTCTGGTTTCCAAGTGAAAGAGAAATTCTGTTTACATTGTATAACTTGGGGTGATGAAAGTGGTATGTTTAGGGCCTGAGATTTGTTAAAGTTAATTTTAAATGGGCTATATACTGGAAGAATTGAAAGTCTTTCAGGAGGTTGGGTAGTGTGGTAAGTGGCTTGGATAAGAAGAGCAAAATATCATCAGCAAAAGCTGCAAGCGTAACAATCTGCTATTACTATTCCCTTTATGTTTGTGTTTGCTTGTATGAGGCAAAGGAAGGGTTCTAGGTTCAGGATGAATACTATGGGGGATAAAGGACAGTCTTGATGTGTGCCATTTCGGATAGAGAAGGCGTTTAATAGGAGACCGTTGGCCCAAACTTTCGCCATAGGGTCACACGATAAGGCAAATCAGTTGATTTCCTAACCTATTGAAGTACAGCTTCTAGGTAGTCCCAGACCAGCCTCTCAAGTACCTTTTCAGCATCAAGAGACAGGAAGAAGCCCTGTTGGTTGGAACTAGAGAGCCAGTAGTAGATGTTAAGGGTTTTTAAGGTGTTTTCCCTGGCTTCTCTGCCCAATAAATCCTACTGGATATTTTGCTATAAGGCTTGTGAGTACAGGAAGTAAGTGGTTTGTTAACATTTTGGCAAAAATGGATCTGTAGTTAGATGCTAGGGTTGGGTCTTCACCTGGCTTGGGAACAGGCCCGGATTGGGACAAAAAATAAAAAAATAAGCCTGGCCATTTCAGACTGTTTTCAGGGACTGGAGGGGGGTGATCATTTGCGGGAGCGGTTGGTATTCATGTAGTTGGTCCTCCACATTGTAATGTAAAGGGGCACTGTGATATGAAGGGGACTGCACTGTAAAGGGGAACTGTAATGATTACAGTGCCCCTTTACAGTGCAGTTCCCTTTTTATCACAGCGCCCTTTTACATTATAGTGCCCCTAGCAATCACAGTCCAACACCACAATACCCTTTACAGTCATGTCCCCCCTTCTCTCCAATCTGTGTGCCCCCTTTTACTCTCCGCTTTTCCTGCACAGTCCTACCTTTGGCAAAGACATGACAGAGACAGAATTCAACAGAATTGTGTGCCCTCCCCAGGGTCTCCCACCCCACCGACGATGTCATCCTATCAACAGGGCAGGGGACGAGAGGAGCTGCAGATCTGGATCATATTAACAAGCGGGTGATTACCTGCTTGTTAATACGAAAAGATCTCCTAGCACTGCACTCAGATCTGTAAAAAAAAACAAAAAACCCTGGTCAGTATTTTCCATACACACTCCTGAATACTAGTACACATGTGCACACATAAATCAACCCCTTGAAAAAAAAATGCAAGAAAAGTCACCAAGATTATCAATTGGAACATAAATGTAATATTTTCCTGCAAAAGAGCCTCCTGGGAGGTGGAGGAATTGGATACACTTACATGGATGTCTACACATCAGTAAGGAGTAAACACATGCACTATACAGGTCATACTTGTTTTTTTTTTTTTCCAGGAAGATGATTTGCTGTAAAAACATCAGTCCTGTGTGCAGGGAGCCTTAGGCCTCGCTCACAGGGGCATAAAGTCTATGCTCATGAAGGGCAGTGGTTACCCACACAGGGGACACACAAGTGTGCCATGCATCCATGTTCATTTAGTCCCATTAATGTCAAGAGATTGTCGAGACTGACCACCACTGACATCCACTCAAGACTGACCCACCCTCTCCCATCTGCCCCAGACTGACCCCCCCATCCACTTAAGACTGACCCACACTCTCCCATCTATGCTAGACTTACCCACCCATCCCCATCCACTCAAGACTGACCACACTCTCCCATCTACCCCAGACTGACCTCCCACCCCCATCTGCTCAAGACTGACCTCCCCCACCCCCATCTACCCCAGACTGACCCCCTCACCCCCCATCCAATTGAGACTGACCTCCCCCATCCCCATCTACCCCATACTTATCCCCCTCCCCCATCCACTCAAGACTGACTTCCCACACCCCCATCTACCCCCAGACTGACTTCCACCACCACCATCTACCCCAGACAGACTTTCCCCACCCCAATATACCCCAGACAGACCTCCTTCACCCCCATCTAGCCCAGACTGACCCCCCCCACCCCCATCCACTCCAGATCAACTCCCCACCCCCAACCACCCCAGACCAACCCCCCACCCACATCTATCCCAGGCTGACCCTCCCAAACCCCCATCAACTCAAGACTGACCTCCCCCACCCCTATCTACCCGAGACTGACCTCCCCCACCCCTATCTACCTGAGAATGACCCTTTCCCCACCCCCATCTACCCCAGACTGACCCCTCACCCCTATCCACTCCAGAACTACCCCCCACCCCCATCATCCCCAAACTGACCCTCTCCACACCCCTATCTACCCTGGACTGACCCCCCCATCTACCCAAGACTGACTCCCCTCACCACAAACTACTGACATCCCTACCCCCCCAGACTGACAGATCCACATTCCCCAAGACACTAACACCCCTACACCCAACTTCTGACCCCCCCCAGACTGACCCAGAGTAATTAGTTTGTCTTGCACCCATGAAACAACATACCCTGTGCCTCTAATGTCACATTGGTATCCAGATCGGCGCTCCACCCCTCCAACCGATCACCGTTTGTAAAACCCAGAGGAGCCAGAAGTGATTAGACACAAGGGGTGGGGCTTATGATTGCTCCGATGATACACACGGGGTGGGGCTTGTGGTTCTGCAGACATCTGCCACTCCTCATTGTTCTGTTAGCAGTGGCCGGGCTAAAGAAACTGAAGAAAATTTCACAAAGCCAGCCAGGTGATTGGATGACTATGTGTGTCCCCCCCTCCTCCTCTCTGTATATCTGGACACTGACATTCCTGCTGGTTCTCCCTCCTCCTTCTCTGTCATTATTGCCGACTGAGGATTACATATTTGGCAGGGCGAGAGAGGAGACAGCGGAATGGCCGCATAGCAGGAGGTGAGCGACAATCTCGATCTTTTAGGACTGCAACTGCCGCTTACCTCCAACTGTGCAGCCTGGTCATCAACAGACACTCTTGTTAGGACATGCGGCAAATGCCCAGTGTGCCCTATGGCCAGTCCAGGCCTGCTTGGGAATGACTAGGATATGGGCTTCTAATAAATTGTTCCGTGGGCCCGATAGGAGATTGAATGTATGCAGATATGGATAGGCCAGTAAGTCTGGAAAGGTTTTGTAGTAGGCCATGGAAAAACCATCTGGGCCTGGAATCTTGCCCAATTTCATTTGTTTAAGTGCCTGGGTAAATTCTTTGACCGTTATTGGACCATCCATGTCGCAGGCTTGTTGGCAAGACATTGGTTTAGGACTGTATTTTTTAAGGAATTCATCAATAACACTGTTCAACAAATTTTTATTTTTTGCCAGTTTTGGAAACAAAAGGATCCATTTCTTAATGAATTTCACATTCTGAGTTCAAATATAACAATGAAATTTGTCAATTGGCTCTAGTTTTTCTGTAAACGGAAAGTTTTCTACTATAGGCGTAATGACTACATAATGCACAATAATTATATAGATAGATGTCTTTCCACAAATATAAAGCAAGTGATATTGAATACATAACAAAGCCTAAATGGCATAATATATTGCATAGGATTACAAAGAAAAATTATAGCTAAGCTAAGTTGAATCATTTTAATACTTAGGATTCTCACTAGTTTTGTCTTCAGTTTGTGTCGGTTTTGCTTCTCTTGGCTTTTCTCTTGTATTCGAGGAAAGGGCTATCTCTTACAACTGCACGTGACTACACGCTTCAGGTTCTTCCTCACTTGACTCAACCACGAAGGATTCTGGTGCTTTAGGAATTGGTAGCCCCTCTCCATGAGGAACTGGACGTATTGCCGATGGAATATTTGGATAGTGCACAGATAACTTTTTCTTCTTATTTAGCCCTTTTACAATTGGAGGCACCATACAAAAGTAACAATTACTAACATGATCTGTTGGCTCTCTCCAAATCATTGGCACAGCGAAAGGCATAGATGCCTTTTTTCCATTCAACCATTGCTCCAGTGCCGTCCCACAAGAATTGCAGCATATATGTGGTGCCCAGCTCTTGTCCTGGTCTCCTATCTTGCAGCCAAAATACAAGTTGTAGGCTTTCTTAATCATTCCTGTTATCCTCCTTTTTTGTGAGATAAAAGTTATTTCACCGCAGATATAGCAGAAATTATCTGCTTTATTCACACAAGTTCGAGGCATTACTGAGTAGCCTATATAAGCATAAAACGAAATGTAAAGACGCTGTCGAACTACAATCAGCTACAGATACTGCAGCTTTTATGCAGTGAAGTGATGCAATTAAAGGCTAATATTGCATCATCTCAGTATACATGCAATTTTCTATTGGTCACCAGTATCAATTGCGCAATATGCAGCTGAAGTTGCATCATAATTTTGAATGGCTTACGTCATTAGATGGGTGAATATATCATGGAAACTAGAGCCAATCAACATTTTTTAGGGTCATTTTCGTTTTCAGCACCCCAAAATTATGTAAGATTAGCTAATTTTATGCCCAAAACTTTTTACCTGTTGAACAGTGTAATTAGAACGCGAGGTCTTTTGTCTGCAGGTAGTTCTTGTTCAGAGGGGAGATTATATAGTTCTAAGAAAAACTGTGCTAAGTGGTTAGCAATTTCTTCGCTAGTCAGAAAGACTTGGCCGCCAGGTGTACGTATCTGTCAGATTGTGGAATTTGCTTTTTTGGTTTGTAACGCTTTGGCTAAAAGTTTCCCACTTATTTTACTCAGCTCATAGAATAATTTTTGACATAGCATGTATTTACGTCTTACCTTTCAGCCAAGTTGTTCTAGCAGGAGGGAGCATGCATGAGTCAAGTCTGTCAAAGTCTGTTGTGCCCTAGTCAACTTATGAATTTGTTAAATTTTTGTATTTTGTTTAGCAAGGTGTTAATAGATGCTTGTTTGGTTTTTTTTTCGTGCTGTTGCCATGGCTAAAAAGACTCCCCTTATGATGCATTTATGGGCTTTCCACTGGACAAGCGGGCTAGTTTCAGGTAAGCTTTTCCTCTGTAAGAAATCTGTGATATTTGTGATATGTATTCGCATTACTTGGATCAGTCAGTAGGGTTGTGTTGAGTCTCCAAGTTTTAGTACTCGAGGTGCTCTGGGAGTTTCAAGGTCATGGCAATTGGGTGATGATCTGAAAGGAACATCAGCTCAATTGTGGCAGTAATTAGAAATGGATGGTCTTTTTGTGAGAGCCATAAGTAGTCAATCCTGGAATATCAATTGTGTGGGGGGGAGAAGAACTTGTAATCTTTATCTTCAGAATGAAGAGTGCGCCAAGAATCATGGAGCAACAATTCTTGTGTTTAAAGTTTGATTTGGTGAAGAGCACAATATGTCATGGATGAAGAACCTGTGGATGTGTCTTCTAGAGGGTTCAATGCTAAATGAAAATCTCCACTGAGGACAAGGATTCCCAATTGGAATGAGGCCAGTATATTTTGTTGCGAAAAAAGCTCACTTGAGCTAAGTTGAGACTATATATATATTAGTAAGGGTGATTGGTCTCCCCCAAACTGAGCTTTTGAGAAATAAATAGTGGCCTTCTGTGTCTAATAATGAATCTGTGATTTCTAGTGGGATACGTTTAGAGATGACAATGGTAGGTCCTTTTGTCTTAGCAAGGGGGTTTGTAGCCAGGTATGTTATCTGAAAATCCCTACTGGATAATTTAGAAATATTGTAAGATCTAAAGTGAGTTTCTTGCAAAAAAAATTATGTCTGCTTTCAACTTTTTCATGTACATTAAGAATTGTGATCATTTTTCTGGCAGGTTTAATTCGCTAGTTGAATGAGACTATTTTAAGGGATATTGATGCTGATTTTTGTGATTTTGAATTCATGTTTGTAATCTATTGAAAGATTGAATCTTGAAATGGATTGGTAAAGGAGAAACAAGGATAGAGGGAAAAAAATTTTGAGGTGGAGATTGTTGGGCGGGGGGAATATCTAGAGAAACTGTTTAAGATAGAGACAAACTGTTCTTGTAAGGTTGTATTGGGTTAGATGGCTGGGTTAGACCAGCTAGCCCTGCCCATAGAAGAAAGTCAGAAATAGTCAGCCCAGGATTGTTTGCTGTACTGTGGTGGTGGGTAGTAGGACACTGAATAGATGGACACTAATCGTGTAAAAAAGGGGGTGGATGTGTAACATCTCTTTCACACATTTTGGGCCCTAAGGTGGGAAAAGATTACAATGCCTATTGTGGAGGGAGAGGGTGTAGGTTGTCTATGGTTGAGGGAGAATCACATATATAAGTAATTGTGGTCTTAGTAAATTACAGTTCTACCTGATCTATTAGTGTAGCTCTCATCTCACTTAGTATATGGAGTTAATAATGTGAACGTGTGTATACTTCTCTGGCGTAGAACGCTAAGATTTAATTGAGTACGATTATAGTGTTACAGGGAGGTAATTAGGGTGAAGGAGGGTTTGTGTTTTCTCAATCTTATTGTATTTTAAGAATGTGTGGTTGGTTGATTGAGCAACTGACTCATTTGATCATCTCCCTATAAATTTAGACCAGCTCATGCGGGAGGTCGTAGACAGAGGGCACAGTCATAGACTGGGGTGGAGTTTTCTGCGTGAGTGTGTTTTATGCTGGAGTGTGAAGCAGCAGTTGAACACAACAGTTTACTTAAAGTAGGATAACTCAGGCAACAGGAAGAAACAACAAAGAATTCTACTTGTCCTGCGCTCCCACGATGTCCCTCCTGCAGTGTCCCCGGCAATGTAATCTGGCGGATGCCGGCATCTGTCATCTGGGTTCCGTCCCCTGCGAGCGTCGGAACGTACGAGGGACGGAACGGCGGGAAATTTGAAAATGACAAAAAGTGACATTCGCTAGAATCACTAAAATCACATAGTAAAACATTACTGTATCAAACCATTCCACATACATTTTGTCCCTAGTGCTTTGTCCTGTGTCCTGCCTGCATTTTTACTGTTTTTTCTGCCTGGAAACTGAGAAACGTCCATGGCGTCCAAAAAAAGTCCCTTTATGTCAAAAGCGGTTTTAGACCAGCTAGAAAACAGCGATAGTAAATTAGAACTACTTGCAGAATTGAGTGATAATGATTCGTGGGGAAATTTGTCATCAGACACTGAAAACGATTTTGCGACTTTGCTCAGTGATGTGCGAACTTGGTGCTATATTTCAATCTTCAGTGTTTTTGGTTTGATTATATTATTGAATTCAATTTATTATTATTATATTATTATTTTTTATGATTATTTATTAAATTATAATTTATGATTTTGTGTTTCAAATTTTATCCTACCCAGGATGTTTACTAGACTCTTGTTCAGACAGATTTCAGTGAGTTATTCCTAAAAATTACAGGCCTACAATAAAAAAAATACACATTTCCATGCAATAAAATGTACCGCTTTGAGCACAGAAATATGGACATAATCAGACCGCTAGGGTCCGGCGGCCCACATTAGATGTATACTGGTCAGTGTTTTTGGGTGCTTTTACTGCTCATAGCAGTTTCATACTATATACAGTCATTCATGTATGTATTTCTGCTCAGATTTTAATGTAATAAATTTATAGTTTTAAATACTACACTATGAGCACCTTTATTCTCCATATCTGGCACTGAGCCTCCATGTCTCAGTCCCAGTGATTTAGGTATTGCTGCAGACTTGATGAAGTAAATACTTGGAGATCAGATCGGTATCCTTTCTTTCACCACTGAGGGTCCATCAGAGGATTTCATTTCCGGGTTGTCTTTATTCAAGATCCTAGGATGCATGTGATACAGATATGCGTTTATTACTGGGTTTCTGGTGAGTAGGCAATCTATTCATATTATCACAACGGGAGACCGGATTGCACCTACAACATCTGATATTTCACTGTGGACTGAGGAATCCATATATTTATATTACAGTGGACTTATTTTAATATTAGTATTATTTGACTATATTGATATTATTTTACTGTATTTTTTTTTTTTTTTTGGCCATTTAATTTGATGTAGCGCTGCACTCCTTGTACTTTTGAGACCGCTAGGGAGGTTAACCTACTAGCAATTACAGAAACCTGGCTTCAAGCATAAGATTCTTCTTCTCCCACAGCACTTTCCTATGAAAGCCTTCTCTGGACCCACTCACCCAGACCCAGTGGTCAGAAAGGTAGTGGAGTTGGTTTTGCTTCTATCCCCACTGAGCTCCTTTCAAGCCCTCCTTAATCCTCCCTCTCTATCCTTCTCTTCTCTCGAGACTCACAGCATTCGGCTGTTTTCTCCCATCTCTCTATCGGCTTCCTGGACCGGTGTCTCGCTTTCTTGATGACTTCTCTGCCTGGCTTCCCTACTTTCTCTCCATGGAAATACCCACTATCATCCTTGGAGACTTTATCATCCCCATTAATGTGAACAATCCAGCTACATCCCAACTCTTCAACCTAGCCTCATCTTTTGCCTTTTAGTGGACACAGTCCTCCACTCACTCTGATGGAAATACATTAGACCTTGTTTTCTCCCATCTTTGCACTCCCTACAATGTCACAAACACCCCCTTTCCTCTCTCTGATCACAATATTATCACCTTCTCAGTGTCCTCGTCTTCAAACACCTATCCCTCCAAGTAGGAAACAATTACCCGCAGAAACCTTCACAACTTTAACCCTTTTCTTTTCCACTCTGCAACTGACCAACTCTATGACAGAATCTCTCCCCTGTCCTGCCCTGGCCACTGCAGTCTACAACAGTTCACTTTCATCCACATTAGACTCACTTGCTCCTCTAACTACATGAAGTATCAGGCCCCGACCATTACAACCTTGGCAGACTGACGACACCAGAAATCTTAAGCGACATAGTTGTGCGCTGGAGCGATTGTGGAGTTAAACCAAATCTCAGCAAGCTTTCACGCTATATAAATTTGCTTTCTTCCCGTTTCACTGGGAAAAGGAAGCCCTCACCTATCTTGGCATCCAGCTCACCCGTAATCTAAATGACCTATATGCCAAAAACTTCGTCCCAGCCCTCCGATTCATCCAGGAAGACCTTAATAAGTGGCACTGCCCTTGCTTTTCTTGGTTCGGGAGGGCCGCTATACTCAAAATGAACGTACTCCCCTGCCTCTTTTATCTTTTTCAAACCCTACCTATTCAACTACCGCCTGCCTTTTTTACCTTGTGCAGAAGAATGTGCTCACTGTTTCTCTGGAATCATAAGCATCCACGCATTTCGCATTCCCAACTGGTTCTCCCTAAATCTAAAGGAGGGATAGGGCTCCCTGACCTACAACGTTATTACTGGACTTGCCACCTTTCCCAAATTATTGATTGGCATGTTCATTCATCCACCAAAGCATGGGTGCACTTAGAGAACTCTTTTTCACCCTCCCCCTTAGCATCGATCCTCTGGCTTCCTGCGAAGCATACACCTCAGGCCCTCCTCACACACCCATTGTTGGGACCTACCCTGAAAATCTTCCGTTTAGCCTGCAAGTCGGCCTCTATTTCAGATGCTCCTAACCCCCTTACCTCTCTTCGCCTAAATCCTGACTTCCCTCCAGGAATGCATAAGGCCTTTTTGTCCAAACATTGGCCTCATAGCCAGATGAAAATAGAACACTTTCTCCATAATGGCCATTTGAAACCATACTCCTCATTGTTGGGCAACATGAGAAACCGCACTTTCCCCTTCTGGGCTTACCTCCAAATCAGGCATTTTCTGCAAACGCATGAACACTGTCAAAAATGGGCCCGTCCTCTTACCCCCTTTGAATCCATTTGCTCTAAAGCCGAACCCCAGAGGCATCTGATTTCAGTAGTGTACCTCCTCCTAGTTGGCGGTAGGAACTATGACTCCCTCCCAGCATGCCGAGCATGGAGCAGAGACTTGGAAATAGACTTTTCCTCTTTGGACTGGGACCTACTATTTACATACTCCCACAAATGCTCGCTCAATGTCTCAACGCAAGAAAACGGCTATAAACTGGCTTCCCGTTGGTACCGCACCCCTCTAGAATTCATCGCTACAATCCCTCTCTACCTAACACATGTTGGAGATGTGGGGCACCTGATGGGTCACTTCTCCATATCTGGTGGTCTTGCCCGATTATTCAGCCCTTCTGATAAGAGGGTCACTGGATTACCTCATCTGTATCCACTTTACCCCTCGATTTCTCTCTAGCCCAGTTCCTCCTCCACTATTCCTCCCTTCCCAGATGCCTTTATTTTAAATCTCTTGCCATGCATATGCTCAACACTGCTAGACTCTACCTGTAGTGTGGGGATCCACCCACCCTCCCTCAATACGAGACTGGCTCACACTTTTGGGAAAAGTGGCGGAGATGGAAGAGCTGATTGCTTCATCACAAGATAATCTGACCAAATTCTCCCATATCTGGGCTTGTTGGACTCACTTTCAAACAACCCTGAATTCCGTTCCCTTATGGGCCATTCCACTTGACATTGTGCAGATGCCTTCTTAACCATTCCCCCCCTTGACCTCTTCTTTTTTTTTAGGATGTCCTGACTTTCCCCTTTTCCCTTTTTGCAGATTGAAGTGTGATAACTTCTAGCCCAATGCACCCGATTGTCCGACACACAAAATTTATTTATTTTTTTTACCCTTTTAGGGGCTGCTTATAATTGTCATGTCCGCGGAGCCTACACACCGGTAATATGCCTGCCTGCAATGTCCTCTCCCTAGCTCTATCCCCTCCTCTATGTTCCTTTCTCCCCCTTCCTCCCCTCACCCTCCCCCCCTTCTTCCTCCCCTCCCACTTTTTTTTTTTTCTTTTTGTCTTTCTTTTTCTCTCTCTTCCTCCTGCCCTTTCACCTTTTTCACGGCCCTTAGGCAACACACACTCATACTCATATAGAAATAGCAATATACGTGCCTCTTGATTTACCAAGACCTGCTCCCGCATACAGGTAACCATTACCTGCAACCCCCTCTGCAGCTCCCTCTTTTATTTCAGGGTTCGTCTAGTGTTCTCAGCATTTGTTCTCCTACTCAGGTTGCATGTAGTCCTTATGCACTTCCTCTTCCCCTTCACCTTACTCTCACATGATATTAGACACATGGAGGAATACATGCTGGAACTTACCTGTTTTGTGGCTTTTAGATGCCTTATTATGGTTTTTGAATATTAAATGTCTTCACACTTGCTGTGACTGTTTGTCGCCTCTTCTAACCGCCTATCACCAATTTCATTGTTATTATGTATGACATGAGATCATTGTCTATGTTGATCTACATGATCATCTTTCTCTGTAAGGCTTATGTTGACTGTTTTTCCAATGCTTTGTTCCCCATTCTGTTTTCCCTTTTTTTTTTTTGTACCAATTGTATATTTTGAGATGTAATTTACTAATAAACTTTCTGTAAAAAAAAAAATCTGCTTTCTTAACATACAATTCCTCCCTCCATGCTGCCAAACAAGCCTACTTTGTCTCTCTCATCAATAGCTTGTCACCCAGTCCTCTTCGTCTCTTCTTTACTTTTAACTCTCTACTTTCTCCACCTCCACCCAGTACCTCACTCACTGCTTCCGAGATTGAACAAGATTGATGCAATTCGTAGGGGCATCGCCACTGCATAGACATCCATCCCACTTGGCATACCTTATACTAAACCTCCCTCAACACTTTCCTCTTTTGACCTTGCTACTACCAAAGAGGTCACTAAGGTTTTCTCAGAAGCCCGTCTCACTACCTGCCCCCTGGATCCTGTCCCCTCACAACTACTACGGTCACCCTCTTCTTCTATCCTATGCTCCCTCACTCACATCTTCAATCTCTCCCTCTCTAACGGTGCCTTCCCCACTCCTCATGCACACATCACTCTCATACTTAAAAAGCCCTACCTGGACCCCACCAACCTGAACAACTTAAGACCCATCTCCCTGCTACCGTTTACCTTGAAACTCTTAGAACGCTTAGTCTACAATCGCCTGAACTCCTACCTCACTGACAACAACCTTCTTGACCCTTTATAGTCTGGCTTTCGCTCAATCCACTCCACTGAAACTGCCCAACTAAAACTCACTAATGATTTACTAACTGCTAAAACCAATGGCCACTACTCCGTACTCTTACTACTTGATCTCTCTGCGGCTTTTGATACTATTGACCATCCCCTCCTCCTCAAAAAACTCCACTCTCTTGGCCTCTGGGACTCTGCTCTCTCCTGGTTCTCCTACCTAGCAAAGCGCTCCTTCAGCGTTACCTATAACTCTGTCTCCTTCTCTCCACTCTCTCTTTCTGTAAGGGTCCTTCAAGGTTCTGTCCTTGGCCCCTTCTCTTCTCCATCTATGCCATTGGTCACTTCATAAACTCCCAAGTACTATCTCTATGCTGATGACACACAAATCTATCTTTCTACCCCTCACCTCACCCCTTCAGTCTCCTCTCGCATTACTAACCTACTAAGTGACATATCGGCATGGATGTCACTCCACTTCCTCAAACTCAATCTTTCCAAAACTGAGCTCTTACTATTCCCTCCAGCCCGTGCCCCCTCCCCTGACTTCTCCATCAAGATCAACAATACAACCATCAGTCCCTCCCCTCATGCCAGAGTGCTAGATGTAATCTTAGACTCCCATCTGACCTTTCAGCCCCAAATCCAATCGCTGTCCAAATCTTGTAGACTTCAACTGTGCAACATCTCCAAGATATGCCCATTCTTAACCTTTGAAACTACTAAGCAACTTATTCACTACTTGTTATCTCTCGCCTTGACTATTGTAACTCCCTCCTCATTGACCTACCTAATCGCAGGCTATCCCCTCTTCAGTCTATCGTGAAAGCTTCTGCCAGACTCATCCACCTTAGTAACCATTCCATATCTGCCACCCCTCTCTGCCAATCCCTCCAATGGCTTCCCATTGCCCAACGGATAAAATTCAAAACAATAACATATAAAGCCATTTATAACTCTGCCCTAAATTACATCACCGATCTTGTCTACAAATATTAACCAAACCATACTCTCCGCTCCTTGCATGACCTCCTGCTCTCTAGCTCCCTTGTCTCCTCCTCCCTTGCTCATCTGACATTTACAAAGATTTGTAAATCTTACAAGAAGAATGCAAGAATTGTATGTATTTATATGTTATAATTTGATATATTCAATATATGTATATCTCTTTTAGATTTTACTACTAAGCCCCTGAAGAAGCATTGTCGTGAAACATGTTGGGCCATTTTCCTGCGGCTTAATGTTTCTCACCCCCCCATAGGACCCTTCTGGTGGTTTTTGTATCCCTCATCACTAGTGTGTTCCTTGTACATGGTGGGTTGTGGAACATTGTCTGCGGGGACAGTATAATTATGATCTTTTACATCTTAAACTGCAAGATGTTTTTTCATGACTTATTGTCATAATAAAGTACAAATGATTTTACTAATATGTGTTTGAAATTTCTGCAGGGATCAGGCTAGGTATGCACCGATTCTGTTATAGGGATCGGTGCTGTTACCGAGTATTTTCATGAGTGTTTGTACTCACGAAAATGCTCCCAATACCCAGTCTCTCTCTGCTAAAATACTCACAAAGGAATAAAATCAAATGAAGGGCATGTCACAAGAAATGCAGCATGGTCCAATCACCCTGAAGGATGTCTGGTGGGGAACTGTAAACCTCTGGGTGGCTGTTGGCTGATGCGTTTTGAGGCTGTGCCTCTTCCTCCTTCATACCATCAGTCCTGCAAAGTTCAGGTCTTGCCGGGACAATGAGAGGATCTCGCTCTCCCTGCTGACATAAAGATTATGTCACAGGCAGGCTGCCGACATTGAAAAATCTGATTATGCAGATCCCATAGCTTCTCTTCCCACCTCAGGTTAACCAGCATCAGATTCCACCCTGAAAAATATGCTCTTGTCCCTAAGAGCATCATTACAAGCCGACATACTTTCATGCCTACACCGATTTAAAGGGGACCTGCGGGATTAAGGAGATAGAGTGAAGCACATAGAAGACAAACTTGGAGAATATGCCTCCTCTTTTAATACCATAGTGGATGCCCACAATGTACATGGTGTTAATCTGGAGTGGTTTAATGCAAAAGTAGTGGACCTGCAAGACAGATCTCGGTATTCCTGACTCTGTTCAAAATGCACAATGTCCACACTATGTGCAAGATCTGCTTAGAAGTGTGATACCTTCTCTGATGCAAGAATATCTTACTATTGACAGAATACGTTGTATCCCCAAACCTGTATACTTTTAGATGTGCTTCTAAGGATTTATTTCTCTGAGGCCAAAGTAAAAATCCTCACCGCCTTTCACTGAGTGGACCATATCCCAGATTGGTTTCTAAGGCTGTAGCTGCTCCCTTATTTGTCACAGAATACCCCCCAAAAATGCAGAAACCTTGTGACAATTACCTAGGCTCTAAGGAGCCATAAAATCCTGCACCACTGGTGGTATCCCTGTACTCTAGTCATCACGCACAATGGGGAAACGGCAACTGTGTCCTCCCTTGAGGAAGATCTCCATCTACTACAGAATTGGGACATTGTCCCAGAAGATCTGATACTTTCCCTCAGAACTAGGGACCTGCCGGTGATTTCCTCTGATTGTCATAGATGGGTGGGCGGTATTCCAGGTAATATCTGCAGTGACAGGGACTTTACTGTCACCTAACCCTGCTCTAGCTAGCCTGAGTCTGGGTATTGATGTGGTGCCTACCCCCTTTCACACCATTGTTACTCATATTCTCCTGGCTGCCAAACTCATGATTGCTAGACAATGGAAGCAACAATTGGCTTCCAACCCATCTGAAGCTCTCACTTTAGTTAAAGTAGTTCTAAAGGCTCAAGGCTTTTTACCTTCATGCATTCTATGAAGGTAATAATAATGAATTATAAAAACCTTCTGTGTGTAGCAGCCCCCCAGCCCCCCCCCCCCAACACTTACCTGAGACCCATCCTGATCCAGCGATGTCCAGGAGTCTCCAGGAACTCTCACCCGTGAATGGTTGAAGCAGCAGCAGGAGCCATTGGCTCCCACTGCTGTCAATCACAGCCAGTGAGCCAATCAGGAGAGGGACAGGGTAGAGCATGGTGGAGCTTAGCTGTGGCTCTCTGTGTGAATGGACTTGCAGAGCCACAGCTTAGGAGCGAGCCTGCTCGGGTGCCTCCATAGCTAAATGCTTGTTGTGGGGCACCCAACAAGAGGGAGGGGTCAGGAGTGCCGATAGGGGACCCTAGAAGAGAAGGACCTGGGCTGCTCTGTGCAAAACCACTACACAGAGCAGGTAAGTATAACATGTTTATTATTTTAAAAGAAAAAAAAAAACAAGGCTTTAGTATCACTTTAATTTGCATTTCTCATATGAAAGAACAATTGCATTACGGAATGGTTCTGCAGCTACTTTGGATACATTGTTGGAACCTTAGTCTATCTGGATTAACAATTGATACTTATGGTGCCAGTGCCTTTGCAAGTTCTTGTTATGCTAACAATCCTTTTTCAATGTCATTTTAGTGACCTACTGACAAACAACATATATACGTTTTATGTTCTGCTTTGTGAGCGCTTCCTTATACTTAGTTATGTTTTGTTGTACTTTTTTGAATTGGCCATCAGAGGCTTATGTTTGTAATTCCCCTTAAAAATTCAATAAAAATGTATTGGGGAAAAAAAGAAAATATTAACACATCAAAACAGCTTATTTCAAATACTGACAACTTTGCAACAGGAATATGGAAGTAAGTATGTAAAAAGAAACTTTAAACTTTAAAAAAAAAGTTCCTTTTTTTCCTCTATTTTTTTTTTCTCTTATCTTTTGCTTTGTACACAGTTTTTAAACTTTGAATTGTAAGGGAATACTATATGTTATTTTTCCAGTCTTTATTATGATCTCTTACTTTGTACTACAGAATCCCAAATAAAAGAAAAAATAAAGTCCTCCAAAAGCAGAACTAATGCATTTTCTCTTGATCGATGAAATGTTTTGTTTCCTTTTGTAAATTTCAAAATAGTATCTTTTTCTTTCTTTTCTTAATAAAATGTACAGTCTGCAAAAATATGAGAAAGCCTGACACAAAACTAATATTTAAATTGGACCTATTGTTCATATCTTTAATTTCATTATATGTATATACTGTATATAGAGTTGTGCTCAAAAGTTTGCAAACCCTGTCAGAAATTTTGAAATTTTGGCATTAATATTGAACATATGACTGATCTTATGCCAAAAAACTGTTTTTGATTTAAGGATAGTGATCATATGAAGCCATGTATTATCACACAGTTGTTTTGCTTCTTTTTAAAGACATAATGTTCACAGAAATCACCCAAATGTACCTTATACAAAGTTTGCATACCCTGGAATGTTTGACCTTTATACAGACACACAAGGTGACACACACAGGTTAAATGGAAATTAATGGTTAATTTCCCAGATCTGTGGCTTTTTAAATTGCATCTGTGTACTAGTGTCTGTGTGTAAATAGTTAAAGAGTTTGTTAGCTCTCATTTTGATGCACTGAGCAGGCTAGATACTGAGCCATGGGGAGCAGAAAAGAACTGTCAAAAGACCTGCGTAACAAAGTAATGGAACTTTATAAAGATGTAAAAGGGTAAAAGAACAATATCCAAAGCCTTGAATATGTCAGTCAGTACTGTTCAATCACTTAGTAAGAAGTGGAAAATTCCAAGAACTCCTGATACTAAGCCAAGTACAGGTAGAGCAAGAAAGATTGCAGCCACAACTGTCAGAAGAATTGTTTGCAATACAAAGAAAAACCCACACGTAATCTCTGGAGAAATACAGGCTAGTCTGGAATAAAATGGTGTGGTTGTTTTGAAGGAGCACAATATGATGATATTTGAATAAAAATGAGCTGTATGGTCAAGTTACCAGAAAGAACCCTTTACTGTGCCAATGCCACAAAAGAGCCTAGTTACAATATGCCCGACAACACTTTTACACACCTCACTGGGTTCAAATCAAACAATTGACTGATCTTTTGACGTGTTTAACCTATAACACTTATGGTGCTATGCTGTCATCTAGAATCTGAACACATGGACAAATGGGGTGCTGAGATCAGGTTTTCTAAGGGTTATAGTATTTGGGTACACTGGCTCTGGTTCAACAGCACTCCACAAATGTAGACCACTCTCAGGAACAGGGAAGGGCCCAAAGTTGAGAATCCATATATATATAATCCAATTAGAGTGCCACACAAACATCCAAGAATCCAATGATAAATACAAAGTACAGCTACAAAGGTAATGAATCTAAAATAAACGTACAAGTAAAAAATAATGAATATAAAAGCAAGTGGTATATACCTAATTGCATATTATTATTATTATTATTATACAGTATTTATAAAGCGCCAATAGTTCGCTCAGCGCATATAATGTCTGATTCCAGTACATATCTCAATAAAAACAGGACAATACCATGGACAATAAATAATAAAGCAAAGGCATCACCAGACAATTTTATATAAAAAAAATCAACATTAATGTTTATTTATTTTGTTGAAAAAAGCCTCAAAAAGCCTTTGCAGTGACTATATGCACAGTATAGCGATACCTCGGTTCACGAACGCTTCTGTTCATGAACAACTCGGTTCGTGAACAGAAGGGTTTGCAAAAACTTGCTTCGGTTTGTTAACTCCGCTTTGGTTGATGAACAGGAGCTGTGGCCATCTTCCCTGCTCTGACACGTGGTCCTGACTTCCTGTAGGCAAGATCGTGGTCACAGACAGACAATGAAAGAGTACTGTTAAGACACAGTACTGAGAAGCTTTTTGGTGTGCTTTTTAGCACATACTGTACAGTACTGTACTGTATATATGTGTGCACACTTGCTGTAAAGCTTTTTTGTGTGCTTTTTAGCACATGCTGTACCGAACATCCAGTATGGCTCCAAAGAAAATTCAGAGCAAGCATGGTGGTAAAAAGAAAGTATGGAGCAGTAATGAAGGTGACAAGAATGTGCAGAGCAAGCATGTTGTTAAAAAAAAAGTGCAGAGTGGTAATGAAGGTGACCAGAAGCACCACCACAACATAACTGTAACAACAGAGTGTTGAATTTCATGAACGATAACATGGTTTCTCATTTCCAGAGGGTTATGCAGCGCAGGAAAAGACAAGTGATATTGGACAGATTTTTTCACTAAAACTGAGCCTGCAGCTATGAGACAAAGAAGAGAGGAAACCCTTGAAGGAGATCTCCCCAATGTCCTTATGGAGGGGAACTCTCACTCCGAACAATAACTGCCTCCCACTCGCCTTCCTGTCCTCCACACCAGAAGTCATCTTAAGCAAGGTTAGTGTTCTCTCTCTTCATACTGTACTGTACTTTGTTTCATATTTTTATTGTTCAAAAACAAAATAAAGTTTGGATTAACCTTATTTACATTGAATCTAAAGGGAAATTTTTATTCAGTTAGTGACCAAATTCGATTCGCAACCACGTTTGTAGGGGTCAGAACGGATTAACCTGATTTACATTGAACCCTAGGGGAAAATTTGCCTCAGTTCACAACCAGTTTGGTTTGCGACCAGAATCGTGGAACGAATTAAGTTTGTGAACAGAGGTATTACTGTATTTATTCCATTTACACTGAGCTCACACATATACAGTATACAGTGGCATCACAGAAGTGGGCCTTCTTCCGAGGGGCTGCATATACGCACTTTGACAATTGTGTTGGAAGCACATTCAATAGTGCACTCTCAGTATGGAGACAGAGTTATCATGAACAGATCCTGATCTTGCTCTAATGATCAGAAGCTGGGAGGACAGGTTCCTTATCACATGATTGCTGTGATAGCCTGTGATTGGCTATCACAGTGACCACTCTGTAAAGCTCACCTCTTTGCTCTATTTCTCTTCTGAATGCAGAAATAAATACATTGTATCTTTTTCAGCTAGCCATAGGTAAAGACTGTAAACAAAAAAGTGTGTGTGTAAAAAAAATAAAAATAAATAAAAAATAGCTTTATCAGGGCTTGATCCAGGATAGAATCACTGTCAATGTCAGTGTCATGGTAAAAGGTCACGATGAGGGAAAAAGTCAGTATTAGAGGCCAATGCTAAAGGTCAGGATCAGTGTGTTTAGGTAGGGTTAAAGAAGCTTTTTTTAGTGTCAGCGTTGGTGTGAACGTGTTTAGATATTATTAAAAGAATAAAACAATTATATTCACATACAAGCATCATGAATATGAGAATGTATGTTTTTTTCTTTTGTGGAGGGTCATGGTAATTGTAATAAATAATAAATGATAATTAAAAAAAAACATGTGTTATTCATTGTATCCAAGTACAGTAGTTGCTAATAATTTTTACAATTTTACCAACACATGCTAAAGCTTCCTTTCATGCCATCCATTGTATACAAGTGTGTCTAGCTGTGAATAGTCACAGCGATCACATGCACAAGCTGGGCCAATCACAGCCAGCTGTGTCATGTGATTAGCTGTGGCCAAATCACAGCTAAGCACAAAAAAAACCCTGAATGAATCGATTTCATTCAGGTAAATGCTTGCTTATAGCAAAGTATTTCTTTGCTATAAGCAAATTGTGTAAAAAAAAAAATACTGATCACTTCCCCAAAGTAGTACAATGTTACTATGGTAACATTGTACTACTTTGATAATAGTGAAATAAAAAAAATCTTAAAAAAGAGAAAGAAATGTAATAAAAATACAAAATAATAAAAAAATAAAAACAAAAGTAAAAAAAAATTATCAATTTTTTTTTTTCGTACTGTCACCAGTCAGTGTCCCTGGTCACCGACATGCCAGTTATATGATGATGTTGTACTGCACTGGTGACAATATGTAAAAATAAATTGTGAAAATCATTTTTCTTTCATTTTTTCTTTCTTTCATTTCTTCATTCATTTCCAAAAAATTATGACAAAAAAATTACAACTTCAAAAAACTCGCGATGCCTGTTATGAAATATGTTGGACTGTCTACTTTGCAAAAAGGGGTCATTTGGGGGATATCTGTATTGTTCTGACATTCTTGGACCTCAAGAAATTAGATTGGCCATCAGTACTTCAGGACTGATCAATTTTCAGATATATCCCATAGTTTGTGAACTCTATAACTTTCCTGCAAACTAACTAAAAAATACTGATTTGGGTTATTTTCACCAAAGAAATGTAGCAGAATATATTTTGGCCTACATGTATGAAGAACAATTATTTATTTGCAAACTTTTATAATAGAAACAAAGAAAAACATATTTTTTTCAAAATTTTTGGTATTTGTTTGTTAATTCAGCAAAAAATAAAAACCCCAGCGATGATTAAATACCACCAAAAGAAAGCTCTAGTTGTGTGAAGAAAATTCTAAAATTTTAGTTTGGGTACAATGTTGTATGACCGCGCAATTGTCATTCAAAATGTGAGTGCTCTGAAACCTGAAAATTGGCCTGGGCAGGAAGGGGGTAAAAGTGCCCGGTATGAAAGCGGTTAAAATAGCCAAAATTGGTGAAAACAAGAATCGTGAATCCCTAAATGAGGGATTATATATCACACTAGTAATGACAAATTTAGTGATAATACAACAAAAAAAAAAAATTATAAATAAAATAAAATATAAATATGTGATATCACACCAAAAGGTGATATTCAAAAGACAATGTTGATATGTCACATAATAATAGTTAAAAAAAAGAAAAATAGATAAAGTTCAATGGTGCATATAAACCACCAACTAATACAGTGACTCAGAAGGTGCAGGTGATATAATTAAATTAGCATGACAACCAGAAGGAAATAATCCATAAATGGCTGAATTGTCCCCTCACCTCCTTGAAGCAACCCAAAGGGCCAAAACGCCTTTTAGCAAACAAGAATGACCACCCACGGCCTGGTCAACTCCTCTCAGATAGTACCGGTCTGCATCGGTGGTGTCCCCTTCACAGATTAGTAAGCAAAGCAGCAGGATCCTCTTATTCCAAGTATAGAACAAGCTGAAGTAAAACCTCATGCTATGGGTGTACTTGCATGGGCTTATTGAGTGTAGCAAGATGGCGTCCGCACAGGAAGTACGTCACCACGTTCCTACGCGTTACGTCCCATTATCACGTGACTTCCTCAGGGTAACGTGATTGGTGACATTAGGGCTTTATATATGGAGTCTATCTGTCACTCAGAATTAGAAAGGTTACACAGGTTTTGGGCTATACTCGCTGTATAAGACTACCCCCCTTCCGAGGCAACACCATTTAAAAACATCAGATTTGAATAAACATCAGATGTGATTAAATATACACCCACTAATCTGTCAGCCCGCTGGATGTGCGGTAATACTGTATGTACGGTAGCTTTGCCTACATACAGTATAAATACAGTATACTGCACTGAGCCAAGCTGGCTCAAAACGAACGTCGATAATCTGTCAGCCTGCTGGATGTGCAGTAATACTGTATGTAATGTAGTTTCGGCTACATACAGTATACCGCGCTGAGCCAATCAGCAGTCAGAGAGGCTGGCTGATGATGTCACAACCTCAGCCAATCAGAGCAGGCTATGTATTCATTAATAGAATACATCGCTCGCCGTGATTGGCTCAGCGCAGTATACTGTATGTAGCCGAAGATACCGTACATACAATATTACCGCACATCCAGTGGACTTTCAGATTAGGGACGTTCGCTTTGAGCCAGCTTGGCCCAAATGAACTAAAGGTTCACATTGTATACCCTACATATAAGACGAACCCCAATTTTTGGGGTATGTTTTTAAGTATAACAAGTCGTCTTATATGTCGGAAAATAGGGTATATGTATCCCAGTCAGTATAGGAATGCAGGCACAAGCCATACACTGATATATGCACACACAGAGGTCAGTCCGTTTCCTTTCTCCTCTGTGTGCCCAGACCTGTCCTCAGTCACCACCAGCATCCCCTCCTGTAATAGCCCTCGGCTCACACTACCATGGACTCCCATCCTCCTTTCAACATGGCTCCAGCCTCCCTCACCACACTGCGCACCTCTCACTCCCTCCTGCAGACCGACGATGTCTCACCAGGAGAGAGCACAGGGTCTCAAGAAGATGGATAGGTGGGGCGGCTGAATGCTTGCAGGAAGGAAAGGAGGAGAAGCGAGCATTTAGCCACGGCAGGAGAGAAATGGATGAGTCACTTCCTCTATGTGCCGCCCAGCTGTCCCTCCTGTCCAGATGGCCCTGGCTCACCAGGAAAATGCCCGGTGTGGCCAATCTGAGCCTGGACATTGCTAACATGGCTAGGTGGAATCTTTGTGGCTAGAGCTTCAAAGGGAGGAATCAAGCAGTAAATTGATTGTACATGTATGCCATATTAACCCTAACATTAAAGATGAGGAAGAGACCAATCTCCTTTCCCAGTTTGAGAGGGCAAGGACTCCTGGAATTGTAATAATCATGGGAGACTTCACTATCCTGGTATTGATTAGGAAAATGGAACTACTCCCTCAACTAAGATATGTCATTTCATTCATCAGCAAAGATAAAAGAACCTACACTATAAAAAGGCATATTAATGAGAAAAAACTGTCCTTTAATGCATAATGCATCAGTACACCAGGACAGCTAAAATAGATTATGAGGGACACAGTGCTGAGAAGAGAAAAAAATCTGCACATTTGTTGTCAAATATATTAATTGTAAGAGGGCTAGGTCAGAACATATTGGCCCCAAAAGAGATGATCAGTGGATGTTGGTCACAAGTAACAGGGAGAAGGCAACTGTATAAATATTACTTAATATAATACTGTATATATTAAATGCATTCTTCTGCTAAGTTTATATGAATATAAAGGAGGGTTAAAATAAACAAGACATAATTTTGATAATATATTACAATTACTCTGACTCTGAATGTTGGTTACTATTAATGAGACTATTTTCATTAGCAAATTCTTGGGTGTGGTCCCTTATCATTCCTATGATGACTGTTCTGTAGTTCCTAGGTTTTTTATCTTGTCCCTTTCTTGAAAATTGGCACAATGTTTGCTTTTCACCAGCTGGATACTATTCCAGTCAGCAAGCTGTCTTTAAAAATTTGGAATAATGGACTGCCTATAACATGGTTAAATTCTTTGAGGACTCTCAGGTATAAGCCCTGTGGCCCTGGTGATTTATTCACATTAAGTGCTTCTAGTCTTTCTTGCATATGGGTTTGTGGGGCTGACACTAGGAAAGTGACAGTGACATTACACACAACATACACTTACACACACTCAGGTTGAACTGGATAGACTGATGTTTTTATTCAGCATTACAAATTATGTAACATCGGTGGGGTACCTTGCCAAGTGGGATCCCCTGGTAAAGTATTGATGTTGATGATGACAAAGGGCCTCTTCTCCACAATCCTGGCACTTTGGTTGTGGGGGTCTGTGGGTGGGGTGTTTATTAAAATTTGCAGGCCCCCTTTACCAATAAGAAGGAACCCAGATATTGTACCCCATACACAAAAAAAAGTTGTAACCTAGAAAAGAAACACCCAAACATTTGAGAAGTCCTTTTTAAAAAGAAATTTACACCACTTCCGGTTCCAACACCACATGTAGAGGATGTAGAGGACAGCGGCTCCGGAACACACCTGCATACAAAGCCTGCTTAGCAGCCTGGGTACCCACACAGGTGACATCTGTCACCCCCCCCCCCCATTGCATCCCCCACACTTCGCTACCGCATGGAGCGGTTTCTGATTCCCTCTGATGCCGGACCTGTCATCACTCTCGGCTGTCCGCTCCGACCGCGCCATCGCAGAGACATTTAGCACCCAAGATGTCCAATAACATGGACACAGGGAATGCAGTCTCCGATGCACAGCCACACGCCAACGAGGCAGATCAGCCTGAAGACCAGTACGGTAGGATCGCCCAGGCTGTTTCAGCTTTGCTCTCCCCAACCATTACATCTGCAGTGGACAGGGCACTGTCGGCAGGCATAAAGCAAATTAGAAAGGAATTAAGAGATCAATCTAAGCGAATCATGGAGGCGGAGCAGCGAATTTCAGACATAGAGGATGAATTGCAGAGTTCCCAGGCCACAGCACTTCAAGCTACTCAAACCCAGCAATACATTATAGACAAGATCGATGACCTTGAAAATCGATCATGCAGAAATAATTTGAGAATTATTGGCCTTCCAGAATCATTTACCGTTAACTCTCTAGCTAATTTTTGTGCTACAAGTCTCCCTGAGGGGCTGGGTGTCACTTCTACTTGTCTAGTGGAGCGGCACCCTGCGTGGGAGCTCTGGTGCCAGAATGCTGCTTACCTCTCTCTATAATAGTTCGCTACCTCAACTATGCATACAGAGTTGCTATTTTGAGAGCATTCCGTTCAATGCGCTCACTTCAAATTGAGGGCCACTAAATTCTGGTATTTGCTGACTATTCACAGAAGGTGTCACGTAAGTGGAAGGCATTTCAGCCAGTTTGTGCTGCTTTTCACCAGAAAGGCATAAAATTTACCCTAGCATATCCTGCTACTCTGCGATTGACAAATCAATCGAGCGAAACTAAAAGTTTTTCCCATCTTGAGGAGGTGGCTTACTACATGCAAGCTTATCTACATATCCCACAAGAGTTGTGCTCTTCTACCTTGCCTTCACCCCCTAAAGACCCCACAGATCAACCCAGCTCAAGAAAGGATCCACCTAAAAGGCCCCGATACTTCGTGGGCTCACGCCATGTGAAGGTTTCCACCTAATAGGGCCTGGGTGCTTGGAGTTATCAATGATATCTTTTATACATGCTATGTTTTCTTTCAGATTCAATCTCAGTCTTGATAGCAAGGCTAATATGAGTCGGTTGTTATCTGTTAGTTTATGCAGACTTAGTGATATTCTCTCTGCCATGATGCGATTTTATGTCTCTCCCAGCCTTCTGATATGCCCCCCTGCAATTTATAGGACTGAAATGGGGGAGTTGGAACACCTTCATCGCTCCCCTCATTTTCCGGGGGTGTACTACAGTGTGTTACCTAAGGCCTTCGATGTTCACGATTCTCATTACTTTTCTAACCTTTGGACTGCAGCTACAACGTATTCGGTAATGCTGTCTAGTTTTGGTGTAATATATGTGGAAAAATAAGCGTATGGCAATTTTACAACATCTCAAACTTTTCAAAGCAGACGTTGCTCTGCTTCCAGAAACATCTTGCTGCGACGGATTTTCCCCGCATGAAAAAACTTTGGGTGGGACAGGTATTCGGCTTCTCCTCCACAAACATGAAAGCGGGCGTATTGATCCTTCTTAACAAAAATTTTCCAGATTTAGTAGTATGTGAGAAGATGGATGAGGAAGGTCAGTTAATCAAAATCCAGGTGCGCACATACCTTAAAGAAGTTGTAATTAGTAATATTTATTCCCCTAATTCCCCAGCTAAACTTTTTTTTCAAGCTGTAGCCTCCCATATCTCCCCTTTTATCCACCTCCCACTTTTGGTGGGAGGTGACTTCAATTCAGTTATGAATGCGAGAGAGGACAGGTCCTTATACATTCACAGGCAGGTCGACCCAGCCTCGACCCCTTCCACTTCACTCCTTCAACTTGCAGAAGCTATGCTGTTAGTAGACGGATTGACTACATCCTCTGCAACCCCAGCCTTTTACATCACACCACTGACTCTATGATACATGACATAGCGATCTCAGACCATGGCCTGGTCTCGGTAAATCTGACAGGACTGTTGTTGACTTCTACAGTTAGGCTGTGGTGCTTCCCTTCTTACTTAGATCAGAATCAAGAACTATTTCAGGTTCTACAAGATACCTGGTCTGACTTCAAACTAACAAATGCCGATCACTAACAGCTGCCAAATTTATTATGGGAAACTGGTAAGGAGGTCCTTCATGGCAGAATTATCTCATTTGTTATAGCTTATAAGAAAAAACAATCAGAAAAATATTGTGAAGCAAGTGACGTTTTGAGGGCAGCCCAGGAGCTCCTGTCTCAACAGAACTCCCCGGATACTAGGACAGCTTGGCGGGAGGAGAAGGGTCGTTTTGATTTATGGGCAGATGCCCAGGAACACATGTTTACCTCGCATTCGGAACTGCAATTTCATAGATACGGCAACAAAGCCGGAAAACTGCTTGCCCGTATGTGTAAGTGACCTTACACCCTGACTCACATAACTTCCCTACAGGATCAGAAGGGGCACATGGTTTACACTTCATCTGAGGTGAACCAAATACTTCAAAACGTCTACTCCCAGTTATACGGCCCTGATCCAATTGATGAAAATAACGCCCTTTCCTTTCTTGAACAGGTGTTCCATCCACAGGTTGACCCCCTGCATTTATCTGCCCTCAGTTCACCAATCACCCTGCAGGAAGTTACTAACACAATCAAGTCTATTTCCAAAGGTAAGGATCCGGGCCCGGACGGGTATACCTCTGAATTCTACAAGTTGACTGTTCAGATTGTGGCCCCCACTTTGGTTACTCTCTATCAGGAGATCCAGGGAGGGGAACACTATCCACCTTCAGGCTCATATTAAATTGATTGAGAAAAAGGGTAAGGATCCCTTAGATCAAGGATCTTACCGCCCGATCTCTCTTTTATTATTATTATTATACAGCATTTATATAGCGCCAAAAAGTTTGCTCAGCACTGTACATTATAGTGAGGGACAGTACATGAGACAATACAATAACAGTACAATACAATACAATACAATACACGAGGGGTTCGAGGGCCCTGCTCCTTGGAGCTTACAATCTAGGAGGGAGGGGATAGTGGTACAGGAGGAAATGGCTGTGGGGGATGGAGTGGTAGGAGGAGATTGGCTGTTAGGTGAGGGTAGGCTTCCCTGAAGAGATGGGTTTTCAGGGTGCACCTAAAGGTGAGGAGGGTAGATGACAGTCTGATGGATTGGGGTAGTGAGTTCCAGAGGATGGAGGAAGATCTGGAGAAGTCCTGGAGTGGGGCATGGGAGGAGGAGACCAGGGAACTGGAGAGTAGGAGGTCTTGTGAGGAGCGAAGAGTAAGTGTTGGGTGGTATTTGGATATCAGGTCGGTGAGGTAGTTTGGGGCAGTATTATGAATAGCTTTGTACGTCAGTGTTAGTAGTTTGAATTTTATATGTTGGGGTGGCAGAAGCGGAGCGGTTGGTAAGGTGGATGAGTCTGGCCGCTGAGTTCAGGATAGACTGAAGTGGGGAGAGTCTGTGTTGAGGTAGGCCAGTGAGGAGGGAGTTGCAGTAGTCGAGTCGTGAGATAATAAGGGAGTGAACAAGTAGTGTAGTAGTGTCTGGGGTTAGGAACGAACGTATTTTGGAGATGTTGCAGAGGTGGAGCCTGCATGAATTTGCCAGCGATTGGACATGGGGCTGAAAGGATAGATTGGAGTCTAGAGTGAACCCTAGAACTTTTTTTGGCTTTTGAATATAGACTGCAAAATCCTATCCAAAATAATTGCTAACAGACTAGCATCAATAATGCCATCCCTGGTACACCCGGCACAGTCGGGCTTTACTCAAGGTCGCTCGGCCACCTCAAACATTTGTAAGGTTCTTGCAGTATTAGAACATGCAAAAATACACAGTTCCCAAGATTTCTCTATTATCTCTTTAGATGTGGAAAAAACAATTGATAATGTCAGCTTTCAATGGCTTAAGTTAGTACTTCAAAGATTTGGATTTACGGGTGCATTTAAGCATCTAATCTCGACCATGTGCTCTGCCCCATCGGCCAATATAGTCGCAGCTGGTTCAATATCTCAGAGTATCCACCTTCACAAAAGTACGAGACAGGGTTGTCCCCTATCCCCCTTGCTCTTTAACCTCCCTAGCGGTATGATTATGTCCATATTTCTGCGCTGAAAGCGGTAAATTTTTTTTGCATGAAAATTTATTTATAAATTTATAAAGTTATTTTTTTATTGTAGGCCTGTAATTTTTAGGAATAACTCACTGAAATCTGTCCGAACAAGAGTCTAGTAAACATCCCGGGTATGATAAAATTTGAAACACGAAATCATAAATTATAACATAATAAATAGTCACAAAAAATAATAATATAATAATAAGGATCCCGGAGCAACGCTGCAAGGTATTCCCGAGTGTAGCTCGGGGTTACCACTTGTGGTACTGAAACTTTACCCCGAGCTACACTCGGGAATACCGCCAGGGGGGTTAAGTCTGAGGGAAGGAAGGAGCTCTTTAATTAGGAAGTCTAATGTTCTTTTAACTGCAGTGGAAGATCTTCGTGCTTTTTGGGGCCCAAGAATTCAGATCGCCTTGGTTGCAATAGGTGGAAGTCCCTCAAAAAAGGATTTATGCAGGAACAGGCACTACCCCTTGAAATGGCAACAGTGACAAGTGTCCCTTGATGAATGTGAGACAATTGCAGAATAAACAGTGGTGTGGCTTGGCCTACAGAGGCCGGACACTGCAAAAGGCTCTGATGACTGGATTTTGCTGCACATGTGTTTGCTAATAGGCCAGGTGAACTAGGCCTCAACTTGTGTAACTTGTGAACAATGTCAGTAACTTGATAGAGAATGGCTGATTCAAGAAAATGTCAGTGACAACCTTATTAGCTGGAGAATGGAACTCTCACACCAAATCTGTGACATCATTCGAATCACTGGTGGTCTCTCTGTAGATGGGGGCGATTCCTTCTGCAGAGTTTGTTCGTGAGTGTAGCAATCCGGGTCACCAGCCAGCGGGGTAGTTCTCCAGACTCTTTGGCGATGTCAGTAGTCAGCTATTCCTCCCTTTTTCTCCACTCTCTCTCTCTCTGTGGCCTAGTCTGGTCCTCCGGCGTTCCGTACAGCTTTTTCCTCACTTCTTCCTTCCAACTCTCTCCCAGCTCACTAACTGCCCTGGGCTTCTACATTGTATGCCTCCACCCACAGGACAGCTCCTCTGGGAAATGTAGTCTCCTAGATTGCTGCTTTTCAACAAAGTCCTGTGGTTCAGCCTACAAAATAAATAAAGCTTTTCACTAGAGTGTGCCACTGAGTTGCAGGACACTGCCACCTTGTTTCTCTTTTAAAATCCTGCAGTCTGAATAATAGCAGGGTGTTACATAAGCTTAATTTTTACAGCCTTGCCATGCTTTCCTACCATCTTTGCTTGATCTATGCAGGGACAGCCTTACATGAAAAACATAAGTTAAAAAATGTTCATTATAAAAATGTAAAATGATAAATAAATGCTTATCCTAATATATTGTCCCAATACATTGCATAACATAAAAATAACTGTTGGTGGGAGGGAAATTGGGTGAATCTGGTCTAGTCATTAGTGAATGTGCTTGGATTCAATTAACCACTTCCCTGCAACCTTATAGCATATATACTGCTAAAGGGAGGCAGGGGTGCGCAAAATCATGTATATATACATGATTTTGCATTTTCCGGTAGGGGGGCAAACGCAAGCCACGTGCTGCCCTACCCGCACTGTCATTCGTGGCCGCGGTTGTCAGTCACCGGGTCCCGGCCAGTAATTACCCATCAGCGCCCGATGAATATTGAGCATCTCCAATGGGGAGGAAGACTGTTTTGTTTACTACAGTCTTCCTCCATGTTGGCTTGGGTACACTGCCCTGGATGGCTGTGCGCAGCACAGCCATCCAGAGTAGTGTGCTTACAGTGAAGCACACCCCCACCCCCTAGTAAACACTTCCTACACATAGTTAACCCTTTGATCATCCCTCATATTAACCCCTTCCTGCCCAGTGCCATTAGTAGAGTGCTTTTTTTAACAGTGACCACTGTATTGGTGTCGCTGGGGATGTCAGTGACACCAAGTTAGTTCCCCCCAGTGTCAGAATGTCCGTGGCAGTCCCGCTAAGAGTCACTGATCGCCGCTATTACTAATAAAAATAAATGAATAAATAAATAAAATCCCAGTATCTGTACCTCTATTTGTAAACACTTTAACTTTCATGTAAACCAATTCATTTACACGTATTGGGCTTTTTTTTAGCAAAGATGTTGCAGAATACATTTTTGTGTAAATTTATGCCGAAATTTGATTTTTAAATTTTTTTACTGGACATGTTTAATAGCAAAAAGTCCAAAATATATTTTTTTTCTCAAAATTGTTGGTCTTTTTTTTATAGCGCAAACAATAAAAAATGCACAGGTGATCAAATACCACCGAAAGAAAGCTCAATTAGTGGTAAAAAAGGACAGAAATTTAATTTGGGTGCAGCATTGCATGACCGCGCAATTGTCAGTTAAAGTAACGCAGAGCCATAACGCAAAAAATGGCCTGGTCAGGAAGGGGGGATAAATCCTTAGGAGGGTAAGTGGTTATTGGGCAGTCTGCCAAACTCACTGTAAATGCTGGAAAACATGAATCTTGAAAATCCATTATGACTAATTTTGAGATTATAAGCAAGGGGTTGTCAAACAAAGGACATGAGCATTTAGGCACTGCTGTGGTGGACATGTACCAATGCAAAAAACTTTATTAAGATAATACCATTTAGAAGAGAGAGAGAGTCCTCCATTCTATATGACTTTTAGGGTCACATTTGAAACACTGATTCTTCAAATTACATCCTTGGCAGATACTAAGCTAAACGTTGTGTTACAGAACATGATGATTCTGCAGGACTGCATCAATGAAACCTCATTCTGGCATCACATAAATTACATGTGCAATACATTTTATTAATTTTAAAATATTTCTTGGGTCAAATACAGCAGCAGCATCCCAATATGATTCATTTAAATTGAAAATAAAATCTGTATTAGGTAGCTTTTTGCTGGTATACATTATTTTTTATCTAGCAGAAATAGGTCAGAATTGAGCAATGGAAGTAACTGACACAATTGATCTATACGCTATTAGAAGGTTTACACTTTAAAAATAATAAAGCTAAAACCCTCACCTCACAAAATTGCCAAACAGTAGCAAAGCATAGCATTGCTGGTTTCCTTTCAGTGCATTTCGACACTCTGATGTCTATTATGTTTATTATAATTTCAACACAGAGTGCACAAAATACTTCAGACACTGCAGCTCCACATTTTCCAGAGCCAATGCACCTGTTATGCTAAACTAAAAAGTACAGTGCAATATTTCAGGGACAATAGGCATACATATAGCATAGTGGCTGATGAGTTTTCAAGAAGGTTGTTTGGTCAGCGATGAAAGAGTTAGATATAAGTCATTTTGTATCCAGAATTAAAATTAGAATGTACTATTGACAGACAGCAGTTAGAAATATAGTATGGATTGGCTGCACACTATGTAAACATTTTACTTGACAGCAATATAGGAGGGGAAACAAGTTTATTGTGCCAGAAACAAGAAATATTGCACAGACAAGTTGGACAACATGTAAGTGGTTTTATTAGGCCATAACGGAAGAGAGAGCGAGAACCAGAATAAACTGCAAATTATAAGGTACAAAGCAATACTGACTCTGCTGAATATAATCTCTCTTCAATATCTCAATCACTGCAGGCATCCAAGCTCTTCTTTTCCTCATGTCTGACTTAGACATGACTTCCTCACAGGGATTAATTGAGGAATGTGAAAAAATAGCACTGGACCTCTATTGGTGTTACCTATTGGTGTTGCTCTCTTAAAGTATTGATGTTGATTTAAGTAATCTGGATCCCTGGCAGCTGGCTTCTGCACCCCAGTGGATCTCTGCAGTTTCCCTGGATTATAGTTTTATGTAATAAATTGTAAATTGAAGAGCTACATCACTGCTAAAGATCTAGGTATGACACTATTCCAATATAAGTCAGGGGGACAATCAAAGGAAAAGACAATGTGTTTAGGGAGTCCAAAGAATCCCCCTTCATCTAGACTTAATTAAGGGCAATGTTAATGGCCTAGAAGTTGAGTGACCTTCCATTTTGATTTTAAGAACAGGTATTTACAGCAGCTGGTTTGGTAGCAACTTGCTGCAATCAAGTCCTCATGAAAGGGATATTTTTGGACCCCTGAAACATGCTGGATACTCCTTGGATAATCCCTCTGATGTGTATGGGAATAAAGTCATATCTGGACCTTTGAGCAGTGGTGTGGCTCTTCAATTTACATTTTTGTCAAAAGAATGAAGTCAAGGCAAAGCAGGGTCTGAGATAGAAGGAATACCTCCTCCTTCTGCTTTGGATCCAGTGCCTGTCCATTGCACAATGCAGCAAGAACACCACAAGTACAATGTCACTGTTCCCAGATTTGTAGCAGCTCACCATTTTGGTTTCCTCATCAAATGGTAACAAGTAGCTACAATGAGAAACCATTGATGTAGTGAAAAAAATGTAGATACCCAGAGCCAAGTTCTTGTTCCATACTTCCTCAAATACTCACTGACAGTCCACAGGTGCCTGTTCAGCCACTGAAGAAGGGCCAATGATGAGTCATAGCATGTGAACATATAGCAGTCAGGGGTTTGGCAGGCAGCTTGTGTTTCTGCTGAATTTCAGCCAAGCAAACACATTTGAAATGGCCATGCACTCATCTGGCTTCTGTGGGAGATCATGGAATCCAGAGAACCTAACTAGGAGCCACAATACCACCAAATGTAGTGCCAAACAAGGCATATGTATGAACTTTCCCTGCCAGAGGGAGGACAGCAGGTTGATACCATTGTCACATGAGATGCAAATCGACATGCTGGAATTTTACATGGACCATTGAATAGGTTCTTGGAAGAGGAGTTAGTAGGGGCAGCACCACCAGCTTCAGTGTTGTGCCCCAGCCATACAAAAATGTACTAAGTGCACTGTAAAATAATATGTAGAATTCCTGCTTATGTTTTCTTGACCACACGTCTGCAGTCATGTGGACTCACAACTTACTGCATGGTCCAATGTCACAGAAATGTTAGCTTCCACATACTGGTGGAGGGTAGGGATGGCCTTGTGGGTACAAAATTGGCATTTGGATACCTGGTACTGTGGTGCAGCACAGACTGCAAAGTCATGGAAGGGGCTGACTCCAACAGTTGGAATCGGAGCAGCTATAGAGTCAGCAAATTTGCAAAGTCGGCTTTGAGATGCTGGGCATAGGGGGTGACTGAAAGAGTATTTTTTTGAAGCTTCAGTGGTTAAGGCAGAGACCCCTGCCTGTTCAAGGATGCAGCTGGAGACGGAGAGCTGGCACTAGGAGATTTACAGTTAGGTTGAAATATACACTTGGCCCTTCTTTGCATGGCCCCATGCTGACCCCCTTCCAAATTAATGTACCTTAGGTAAGCCTCTCAAACCCAATGTAAAAAAGGAAAAGAGATTGCCCATGGCACAAGTTCCCAATTCAGATCAGTAAAGGTTAAAAAGTGAACTCTGACAAGAGATCAGTAGATGCAGTGAGGAAATCATGTGCTACAATGTAAACTGACTCTCACATAAAACAAATATCAAAATAAGAAATGCCAGTGATGGTAAAACATATTTGTGTGTAAAAAATGATGCAGCAAGCTAGTCCATTTTGCTGAAATTTCATTTGCAGCAACTCAAAATGGTGCTCAGTAGTATGTATGGCCCCCACATGCTTGTATGCATACCTGACAACATCAGGGCATACTTCTAATGAGACGATGGATGGTGACCTAGGTTATTTACTCCCAGATCTGGACCAGGGCATCACTGAGTCTGAGGTGCAACCTGGTGCGGTCAGATGGACCAAAACGTGATATCCCAGAAGTGTTCTATTGGATTTAGGTCAGACGGGCATGGGGGCCATTCAATGGCATCAATTCCGTCATTCTCCAGATACTGCCTGCATACTTTCACCACATGAGGTCGGGCATTGTCATGCACCAGGAGGAACCCAGGACCCACTGCACTAGCGTAGGGTCTGACAATGGGTTAAGGATTTCATCCTACTGCCTAATGGCAGTCAAGGCGCCATTGTCTAGCCTGTAGAGGTCTGTGCATCCCTCTATGGATATGCCTATCTAGACCATCACTGACCCACCACCAAAATGGTCATTCTGAACGAAGTTACAGGCAGCATAATGTTCTCCATGGCTTCTCCACACCCTTTAATGTCTGCCACATGTGCTCAGGGTGAACCTGCTCTAATCTGTGAAAAGCACAGGGTGCCAATGGTGGATTTGCCAATTCTGGTGTTCAATGGCAAATACCAATCAAGCTCTATGGTGTCGGGCAGTGAGTACAGGGCCCACTAGAGGACGTCGGGCCCTCAGGCCACCCTCATGAAGTCTGTTTCTGATTGTTTGGTCAGAGACATTCACACCAGTGGCCTACTGGAGGTCATTTTGTAGGGCTCTTGCAGTGCTCATCCTCTTTCTCTTTGCACAAAGGAGCAGATACTGGTCCTGCTGATGGGTTAAGGCCCTGTCCAGCTCTCCTAGAGTAACTGCCTGTCTCCTGGAATCTCTTCCATGCTCGTGAGACTGTGCTGAGAGACCTTCTGGCAATGGTATTCCCAATTCCAGGTATTCCCTCACGCTATCATTAGTGACACTGACCCTAGCCAAATGCAAAACTGGTGAAAAACAGTCAGAAAAGAGGAGTAGGAAAAAATATTTCAGTGGCCTCCACCTGTAAAACCATTCCTATTTTGGGGGTCGACTCATTGTTGCCCATCTAGTGCACCTGTTGTTAATTTCATTAACACCAAAGCAGCTGAAACTGATTAACAACCCCCTCTGCTACTTAACTGACCAGATCAATGCCCTAGGAGTTTAATTGACTTGATGCTATTCTTTGATTACTCTGATTAAAAAATGTTTCTTTAATTTTTTTCAGCAGTATATACAGTATACTGTATATATATATATATATATATATACATATATATATATAATGGACGTTGTTGTGGTGCAATATTACACTAGTAACTTTCACCACAAAGTTGGTCTGATGGGAATTCAAATTCCCTGCCTTAACCAAAAAGTATTGAACTGCTAAAAAAAAACCCTTGTCGTGTGGTATGCCTGTATAAAAGGAGGTGACGTTCAAAGAGAGCCAATGATAGTCTTCCTCCCCACTATAGTGTTCAAGGGTTTAGAAGAAACTATTTGAGTCCAGGGGCAGACTGACAACTCATGGGGCCCCCGGGAAATAGGAGATCATGGGGCCCCTGTGTCCTTGCCCAAACTCAAAAAAGCCTATGAAAAAGGTAACAGGGGCATCTCATGGGGCCCCCTACTGACCCCGGGCCCTTGAGCAGTGCCCGAGTTTCCAAATGGTCAGTCCGCCCCTGTTTGAGTCCCTATTGTAGGCCAGAAGGTTTTGAATAATAGGTTGAAGAAAGCTGTCAATGCAATAGGTTAAATGGCTAGTAAGACTGTCCATAGAAGCCACTATTGGTCTGCCCGGTAGATTCTGAAGGTCCATATGGACCTTGGGCAAGTGATAGAAATATGGAATAGAAAAAAATCAAGGGAGTAGAAAAAGTTTTTAATTGAAATCCAATATTCCTTCCCTCATAGCTGCCCCAACCAATTCTTTAAGCTCTGATTTAAAGGTGGACAGTGGATTACATCTGTGGAAGGTAAGTGGCCTTATAAAAGAGAAAGAACCTCCTCCATGTAGTCTTTCCTGTCCTAGACACCCACACTTCCCCCCTTGTCAGTCTGTCTGATTATGATGTTAAAATAAGGCTGTAGGTCCTGAAGAGCTCTGAGCTCATGGGGAGACAGGTTACTTCACTTATTGATGGATTGGCATAGTGTTTTTATGTCATTATACACCAGGGAATAAAAAGTCTCCATATATAGACCTTTGACATGGTGTGAGCTGAATCTGGAAGGAGGCTTAAAGCCAGTGTGTGATATTTCAATTTCATGAACCTCTAGATGCAAAGTGTTGGCATTTAATGTGGCTTCAGGTTCACATTTTGACCAAAGTTTGTTAAGGATGTCCAATCTGCTCCATCTGATCTCAAGAAATCTCAAAGGTTGTATCTGCACTGGATGGACTGAGAGTTGGCTTAACAGTATTTGTCTTATAAACCTGTCTCACAAACCTGTTGAGATCCGTAAAGAGGTTGAACAGGTTGGGCCTGGTCGAGGGTGCAAAGTTAAGCCCTTTTTGTTGTAGTGAAGTTCCTGGGGTTGTAAGAGGAATTGAAGAAAGATGATATATTTTTATGGTAGTAGTGGTGATGTTTGACTCACTCGTCTACTTCTTGATAATACTTTCTCTGTAGCTTCTTCTGGTCTTTCCATACTTTGCTTTCTGACCGTGGATAGGATTTGCATATTGCTCTAACCCAGGGGTGGACTGACAACTCATGGGGCCCCTGGGCAATAGGGGATCATAGGGCCCCTGTGTCCTTGCCCAAACTCAAAAAAGCCTATGAAAAAGGTACCAGGGGCATCTCATGGGGCCCCCTACTGACCCTGGGCCCTCGGGCAGTGCCCAAGTTTCCAAATGGTCAGTCCGCCCCTGCTCCAACCCCTCATGCCTTATTTACTTATTTATTTTTCTTATTTCTTTGCATCTTTCTCTTTTTAACATTTCTTATATTGTACATATTTTTATTTCTTCTTTGAAGCAACATATGAAGGATTGGTCATTTTGAGCTCTATTGTCTAGTTGTCCCACTGCATATATAAATGCATTCATGCATGCATTTCTTTTCAGACATATACATATATTATATATCAGATTATCCAGTTGCCTCCCCTCCCCAGAACATTTGCTGCGGGCTTGCAACACAGGCAGATTAGATAACATGTACTCATCCACGTTGTTCAGAGTTAGAGGCGTGCAGCGCAAAGCTCCTATGACTGCTTTGTCCAACGGCCACAGTGGATTGTGGCTACCGTTACCTGGTCCAGGTGCTAAGCAATCACATGATCACAATGTTAACAAAGCTGAATGCCATAACAGCTGTGCTTCCTATACAATGATGCTGTGATTGGCCCCTAGCTATCACATGATACCTGAGCAAATCACAGCACCCTGTACCATGTGATTAGCTGTAGCAAATCACAGATCCCTAGTAATCATAGCTGTTATGAATGTAACCCATTCATGCCGATTCAAAAAATTGATATTACAATGATCATCACTGCAACAGCAATCAAAGTGTAAAAAAACTCTGATGAAAGTATTTAAAAAAAAAACAAAACATGTCTACAAAAGTTTACAAAATTGAATAAAAACATTTATTTTTTTTTTAACATACTGTCACTAGTCAGTATCTCTGATCACTGCCACACCAGTCATATGATGAAGCTGTATTGCACTGGTGACAGTATGTAAAAAAGATTGTGAAAAAAATGTATTTAATTCTTTATTTACAAAAAAATTGTGACAAACTTCAAAAAGCTCGCCCTGCCTCTTACTAAATACCTCAGACTGTCTACTTTCCAAAAAGGTCATATATGTACTGTCTTGACATTTTAATGGTCTCAAGAAATGAGAAAGGCCATCAGTACATCAGAATTGATCAGTTTTTCTATAAAAAAGAATATACCATAGTTCACAGATGCTATAACTTTCACACAAACCATTTAATATACACTTATTAGGATTTTTTACTGAAAACGTGTAGCAGAATTATAAAAGTAATAAAAATTGAATTTGCTTAAAGTGTTGCATGGCGGCACAATTATCAGTTAAAGTAGCACAGTTATGAACAGCAAAAAATAGTCTGGTCATGAAGGGGGTAAAACCTTCTGGAGATCAAATGGTTATATAGGAACTTATCCTAGTTTTTCATCATTTATTTATTATGTTGTACTTTTATTTTGTTTTTCATTTCTTTCACATATTAGCAGCTGAACTAGTTCTACTATTGGATGGCTAATGTATCCATTTATTGATTGCTTTTTGTCATTACTGATTATAGGTTTATTGGTTTACTTATCAATAATAATATTTATTAATTTGTTTCATATATTCTGGTTTATTTCCCATTTTTATTAATATCTCATTGATTTATTTTTCTCACTTAGGATCATTACACATATGAATTTAAACACCGCGTAATAATCATACATTATTAAATGATACATTTAATAACCATAATTAATCCACTGAATTTACCCACCACTCTATTTCTTTGTAATTTTTGAGTTCTTATAACTTTCTCTACTAAGGATCACTTACACAAAAATTATCTTCTTTGAAATGTTATTAATTATTATCTTGTACTGTCCCAACTAGAGTATGAGTATGATAGTATGAGAGTAGAGAATATATCAATTCTGCAACACAGCTTTTCTATGTGATATAGGCTCTATTCATTGTAGTCGGTTCTCTGCTCAAAAAGGGTTAATGTCCATTGGCTTATTTAATCCCTGGAGGATAGCAATTAGTTCAGGCTGATGAATACGAAAAACGTATCCAGTAAACACTGTGGCTCACAGCGGTATAAACAGGCGGTCATTCCTCCTACAGACAGCGGTTCACAGTTATCCAGCGATGCCGGTTCCAGTGGCTCTCCATCCACTGGTGCCAGCAGCAGCTTCAGCGGCATTGAGTCCAGGAGCAATACATAGCAAACCCACCTATCCAAGCCCAGGACTGTTACTACTTGTGATATGCCTTGCCTCAATATACACTCGTGACTGCATACTTATTGTTTTTTTCTTCATTATAATAAACCTACCTACAACACTATCAAACCCAATGTAAGGCGTCTATCCTTATTTCTTGAAGTCTCAGATGTTGTAGCAAATGCAGATTATTTTATAGTGAGGGAGAGATGGAAAGATGAATGCAAGAAAGAGGAAAAGGGCAGGCCCTTTGCTGCTGACCCATTTCATTCATGTGCTGCTCCCACCAAGCTTTGTGGTGAACAGTCATGTGTCTTCCCATGCATGAGGCACTCAAATGACTTGTATATTTGCCACATTTCATACTCTGCAGGCAGAGGCTGCAAACCCCAATGATGCAGTCTGCAGCACATATGTGAAAAGCCCAGACTGCTAAACTCTGTGATATCAATGACCTGCACGTGTGAAGCACTGTCATCTGGTGGAATAATGCGACCCTCCCTTCATTTCTCTACATGTTGCCACTGAATACCATCCTGTCTTTCTGAAGATGAGCTTTCCCCTCACTTTCTTCCTCTAAAAACTGTAGCACCCAGGCACAGTTTACCATCTCACCATTCCCACCATTCTCATCACTAAAGGTAATTTAACAGTAAATTGTGACTGTAAAAACATCACTAGGAATAGCTTCTCCCTCTTTGTTGTCCCCTCCATATATGCTTCTGCAATCCTATTCTATACTGCAGTCTTCCCGCAGTAAATACCTGGTGCTGTGCTAACAAAATGATGCCAACTCTTCAATGTCAATAAAATAAAACAAATAATATCTTTGCTATATGAAATTATATAAGGCAGCTAACACCAAAATTCAATGTTCAAATAAAGGTGAGATAACCAGCCATATAATCAGACTTAAGGTGAAAAAAACATGAATGTATTAGTCCACCACCAAAAAGTACTCTTGCTTCCAATAAAGAAATTCAAAGGTCTGCCACCGTCTCCCTGGCAGCTGACTGACACTTAGCAAGCCTCTCAATCCTGGTAGCAGAAGCCCTTTTACAGGCTGGGGATGCTGAGAGAGGCATATCTTCTTTATTTTGTCACAGAGTGGCACCCGTGGATGCATTTATTTGCCATTTGCATGTGTACATGGGACTTCTGATAAGACACAGGGGCACTTATGCTGTTGTAATGGCAGCCATCAGTTTTGGTGAGTTATGAATCCACAGGGAGACGGTGGTGGACCTTTGAAGTTGTTTATTGGAAGCATGAGCACTTTTTGATGGTAGACTGATACTTTCCAGTTTTTTTTTACCTGAAAGTCTGATTATATGGACTGTTATTTCAACATTGTATTTTTGGTATTCTTCAATGTCAGTGTTTGAGGCAATTGCAGAATTAACTGTAAAAGAGGGAGAGGAAATGGACACATATACAGTGGCTGATGGCATAGATTATGATGAAGGTTTGATTACCAACTCCACCAGCTCCTCCAGTGGTCTGGCTGTGCAGCACGCCCACTGGCAGAAAGGAAAGACAGGCATGATCTGCCTCTCAGATTATGAACCAACCATAGCTTCAGCCCATGGTTGAAGAACCTGCTCACTCAATACTAGCTATACATGAAGAACCTCTGCATCTCTCCTTATATCTAGAAGACACAGTGAAAACACAGGATTGCTTAATTTTGCATGGAAATATCTGGTACCCTGTCAAAATTATATAAAGACACAGTGAAAACACAGGATTGCTTAATTTTGCATGGAAATATCTGGTACCCTGTCAAAATTATATAAAAGCAAAATATACCTGTCCACTAAAAAAGAACCTTTAACTAACACACTAAACTTCAAACACAAACCCTAAATGCTATAACTCCAGGGGCCCTTTTCGTGACTTGACATCTTGACTTGTTTTGAAATGTAACCCACCACAACACAATTCCCAGTAATGGAATATTAAACAGCACAGTGAGTATGGTGGGTACACTGCACTCTTTGTAACCCATAGCACTGCAGTTCACTATAATTTAATAGTACCACAATAGTGCTACTAGTAGTTGCAAGTCTAATTGCTACTCCCTCTACCCTTTATTATGCTGCCTCTACTCTACCTTCTCGTATTAGTATCCTCTGTTCTCAAATTCTTATTTCTTTAACCCTCTTCTCACTCCAAAGCTTTTACAGATCACCCTCACTTCTACCCTCTCCCTACTACTGTACTTGTCATCTTTTGCAAATACTTAACCCACATGCTAACCCAAACACAAGGACAGGGAGGTGTATGCACCTATATACATCCTGCTCCCATCATACTTTCCTCACCCCCCTATCCCTTCTCCTAATCTCTAGGGATATCTCACTGAATCGTGGTCCTCCAGTATCTCACTGCCACACCCAGCACCTTTCTTCCTCTGGAAATAACCACAATTCACTCAATTTATTCTCGATCCCTCTGCTTCCAAAAACACCCCCCTTCTCATCTGCTCTCTGGAATTCCCACTCTGTCTGCAACAAACTCGCCTCTGTCCATTATATTTTTGTCTCCCATTCCCTTAACCTACTTGCAATTACTGGAATCTGGCTTTATGTGTCCACTCACTTGCCCAGACCCAGTGGATGGAAAGGAGATGGATTTGATTTGCTTATATCCCCATGTGTGTTTATTTGTAGCAATGGTAATGTATTCAATTTAGATTTATAGGTGGGACAGTTTAAACTCTACTATTCATATTGACCCCCTTATGGATAGCTAATTTCTACCAAAAAAAAATGTTGGCTCGCAACTCTCATTCATCTGGTTACATAGTTACATAGTCAGTCTGGTTGAAAAAAGACACAAATCCATCCAGTTCAACCCACAGAGGAAACACACGCACACACATAGAAAACCTCCATGTACACAATCCTATATCCACAGTTGATTCAGAGGAAGGAAAAAAATAACTTGTATGATCTATATTTTGTGTTCACAAACATGTCTTATTGTTGTCCCCAACTTTGTGAATGGTCCCTTCAGTGGGTGCTTTTTGCACGTGATCACTACTCTATGTGTGATTCTTCTTATGTGGCTCATTCTGTTCTTGTGATCTCTGAATATAGGACGTGGATTGTAAGGAAAGAGAAGATGTTCCAGATTCACTTTTGTCTTACATTAGTGATTGATCACTGCAGGGGTTTCCAAACTTCTCAAACAAAGGGTCAGTCTACTGACCTTCAGACTTTAGGAGGGCCGGGTTGTGGCCAGTGGGGGTAAAAATGTCCTGGGCCCAGCATCAGTGAAAATAAACATGGCCTCAGGACAGGTGGTCAGTAGGCGGAAGAGTAGTGCCCCACTGTTGGTATCAGTGGAAGGAATAGTGCCCCATTGTTGGTGTCAGAGGGAGGAATAGTTCCCCAAGGGCCGGATAAATGCTGGAAAAGGGCTGCATCTGGCCCTTGGGCCACAATTTGGAGACACCTAGCTTATGGTAATTTTGTCTATGTCTATGTGGATTGTTTTCCCATTTGTATGCACTGCTTGTGAGGAAAGCTGTTTTTATTTTCCACTCATAGGTTTGGTCTGAGCAACTTTGGGCCTAGGTTCCCCGTGAACCATAATAAGCCTGCCTATGGGAAGCATGGCTTGTCTTTGATGAAGGAGCTTCCCTCCAGAGACAATGCCTATGTTATTTTAGTGTAAAAATTGAGGTCTCTGACCACCTGCAAGAACCCAGAAGTCACTATAGAAGAGCCCCGATGATCATATATTAAGAATGGCATGCAGACCTTACACTTGAATTAACTGCCTCCCACCTGCCATATAAGGAAATTACTGGAGGGAGGCGGTTCTTTCATTCTGGGACATCCCCACAATCTAACTGCACATGCTCTCCCCCCCAGGGGTGTACGATGAGGCAATTGGTGGTGCGCTGTGTCCCTGGGACACCGATCACCGTGCTGCGCTCCCCCGGGGGCACACACATGCGGTTAGAGTGGGAGGATGTCATATGACATCCTCCAGGGGTGGACTGACAACTCATGGGGCCCCCGGGCAATAGGGGATCATGGGGCCCCTGTATCCTTGCCCAAACTCAAAAAAGTCTATGAAAAAGGTACCAGGGGCATCTCATGGGGCCCCCTACTGACCCCAAGCTCTCAGGCAGTGCCCGAGTTTCCAAATGGTCAGTGCGCCCCTGACGTCCTCCCAGAACGAGAGAACCACCGCGCTCCCATCATTTCCTTATATGGTGGGCAGGAGGTGGTTAAAGTAAGATTTATTAATAGTGAAGTAAAAACCAATCCAACACCAGCAAACAGAATACAGAGCAAATGTGAAAATATTTGTAAACATTAAACCAAGTGACAAAATACCTATATAATAAAACAATATATACAACGAAGGGAAGAAAAACAGGTGAGAAAGGAACAACCGGGAAGATCAGGAAGGGGACCAGAACTGGAATCAAGAACATGGGCAGCAAATGAGTTAGCAGGGTACAGGATGCATATACTGTGACAGAATCAGGGTAGGAATCAGCATATCATTTTGATAAAAAAAGATTTTTCTTAGTTTCTGTTATAAAATTTTGTAAATAAGTAGATTTTCTCCTTCACTGATGTGCGCTAATGAGGCTGTAGTGATGGGCACTGATAGGCGGCACTGATAGGCACTGATGAGGAGGCACTGGTAGGTGGCACTGATGGGCACTGACAGGCATCACTGGTGGGCAGGCACGGACTGACCATTTGGAAACTCGGGTACGGCCCGAGGGCCCGGGGTCAGTAGAGGGCCCCATGAGATGCCCCTGGTACCTTTTTCATAGGCATTTTTGAGTTTGGGCAAGGACACAGGGGCCCCATGATCCCCTATTGCCCGGGGGCCCCATGAGTTGTCAGTCCGCCCCTGCTGGTGGGCATTGGTAGGTGGCACTGATGGGCATTGACAGGCATCACTGGCCTATCAGTGCCCATCAGTGCAGCCTTCAGTGCCCATCACTGGAGCCTCATTTTCAGTTGTTTTTGGTTTGTTTAGCAAAAAATAAAAAACCCAGAGGTGATTAATAGAGATGAGCGAAGAAATGAAAAATTCGATTCGACTGATTCAGCGAATTCGTGGACAATATTCGATTCGAGTCGAATAAATTCGCTGTGAATTTAACTTAAAAAAGGGTGTTTCTAGGCTTCAGAGAGACTTAATATTAATGCATAACACTGTACCTTTAATTTAAATGGCCTTGGAGTCTGCTGGGGAAGAGAAATAATACTGTCACTCAGTATGACATGCAGATGAGTGCCGTCGATCTTAGAATCACCGCACACTTCACTCATTTGGCCAGTCACGGGGCCAAAACCAGTGTTTGGAGCCACAGTGTGGCGGTGGAGGCAGCAGCAATGGGAGGCCATACAGCAACCTATGACAAAATGGAAACCAGCAGGAGTGTGAGGAGACCTGAAAGTGGCACATGGCAGAGTGGGAGCAATGGGAGGCGGTACAGGGACCCAGGTCACACTGTGGGCCCAGCAGCAGCGTGACCAGGCGGTACGGGGGCCCATGGCAGATTTGGGGCCTGGCAGCACCTATGGGAGGCCTGTAACCTGCCAGCAACCTATGACAAAATGGAAAACCGCAGGAGTGTGAGGAGACCTCAAAGTGGCACATGGCAGAGTGGGAGCAATGGGAGGCGGTACAGGGACCCAGGTCACACTGTGGGACCAGCATCAGCGTGAACAGGCAGTACGGGGGCCCATGGCCGATTTGACCTCGTTCATCCCATAGTCCTGCCGACTCACGAATAGCGTGGCCTCCTCAAAGGGCCTGAGCAAGCGCAGGTGTCACGCATGAGCTGCCAATGGCTGACATCTAAGTTACACAGGGAGTACCTTTATCCGCTTTTAACATCAGGAAATCTGTGATGGCCTTTCGCTGTTCGTAAAGGCGGTCTAACATATGTAGTGTTGAATTCCACCTTGTTGCAACGTCACAGCATGAGGAGTCGGTACGGGGGCCCATGGCAGATTACGTGCCTGGCAGCAGCAATGGGAGGCCCGTAATCTGCCAGCACCCTATGTCAAAAAATTGAACACACCAGCAGTGTACGACATACGACATACGTTTACTTCCTCGGGCGGCTTGACGAAAAATTGCCACACCGCAGAGTAGGAAACTTTGCCTCCGCTACTCCTCACTGGCTGACTGCTACTTCCTCCGTGCACACCGGCACCACTACTGGCCGTGGTGGTAGGCTGCAGTGGAGCTGGTGCTCTACTCCGTGGCCGTTTGCCTCCACTGACACTGCTGCGACCCTGCTGCCTCCTGGCAGCAGCAATGGGAGGCCGTACAGGGACCCATGAGAGACTCTGGACTTGGCAGCAGCATGAGGAGGCGGTATATAGGGTCCCATGGCAGATTAGGGGCCTGGCAGCAGCTATAGGAGGCCCGTAATCTGCCAGCACCCTATGTCAAAAAATTCAACACACCAGCAGTGTGAGGAGACCTGAAAGTGGCACATGGCAGAGTGTGGCGATGGAGACAGCAGCAATGGGAGGCCGTATAGGGACCCATGAGAGACTCTGGACTTGGCAGCAGCATGAGGAGGCGGTATATAGGGGCCCATGGCAGATTAGGGGCCTGGCAGCAGCTATAGGAGGCCCGTAATCTGCCAGCACCCTATGTCAAAAAATTCTACACACCAGCAGTGTGAGGAGACCTGAAAGTGGCACATGGCAGAGTGTGGCGATGGAGACAGCAGCAATGGGAGGCCGTATAGGGACCCATGAGAGACTCTGGACTTGGCAGCAGCATGAGGAGGCGGTATATAGGGGCCCATGGCAGATTAGGGGCCTGGCAGCAGCTATAGGAGGCCCGTAATCTGCCTGCACCCTTTGTCAAAAAATTCAACACACCAGCAGTGTGAGGAGACCTGAAAGTGGCACATGGCAGAGTGTGGCGATGGAGACAGCAGCAATGGGAGGCCGTACAGGGACCCATGAGAGACTCTGGACCTGGCAGCAGCATGAGGAGGCGGTATATAGGGGCCCATGGCAGATTAGGGGCCTGGCAGCAGCTATAGGAGGCCCGTAATCTGCCAGCACCCTATGTCAAAAAATTCAACACACCAGCAGTGTGTGAGGAGACCTGAAAGTGGCACATGGCAGAGTGTGGCGATGCAGACAGCAGCAATGGGAGGCCGTACAGGGACCCATGAGAGACTCTGGACCTGGCAGCAGCATGAGGAGGCGGTATATAGGGGCCCATGGCAGATTAGGGGCCTGGCAGCAGCTATAGGAGGCCCGTAATCTGCCAGCACCCTATGTCAAAAAATTCTACACACCAGCAGTGTGAGGAGACCTGAAAGTGGCACATGGCAGAGTGTGGCGATGGAGACAGCAGCAATGGGAGGCCGTACAGGGACCCATGAGAGACTCTGGACCTGGCAGCAGCATGAGGAGGCGGTATATAGGGGCCTATGGCAGATTAGGGGCCTGGCAGCAGCTATAGGAGGCCCGTAATCTGCCAGCACCCTATGTCAAAAAATTCTACACACCAGCAGTGTGAGGAGACCTGAAAGTGGCACATGGCAGAGTGTGGCGATGGAGACAGCAGCAATGGGAGGCCGTACAGGGACCCATGAGAGACTCTGGACCTGGCAGCAGCATGAGGAGGCGGTATATAGAGGCCTATGGCAGATTAGGGGCCTGGCAGCAGCTATAGGAGGCCCGTAATCTGCCAGCACCCTATGTCAAAAAATTCTACACACCAGCAGTGTGAGGAGACCTGAAAGTGGCACATGGCAGAGTGTGGCGATGGAGACAGCAGCAATGGGAGGCCGTACAGGGACCCATGAGAGACTCTGGACCTGGCAGCAGCATGAGGAGGCGGTATATAGGGGCCCATGGCAGATTAGGGGCCTGGCAGCAGCTATAGGAGGCCCGTAATCTGCCAGCACCCTATGTCAAAAAATTCAACACACCAGCAGTGTGAGGAGACCTGAAAGTGGCACATGGCAGAGTGTGGCGATGGAGACAGCAGCAATGGGAGGCCGTATAGGGACCCATGAGAGACTCTGGACTTGGCAGCAGCATGAGGAGGCGGTATATAGGGGCCCATGGCAGATTAGGGGCCTGGCAGCAGCTATAGGAGGCCCGTAATCTGCCAGCACCCTATGTCAAAAAATTCTACACACCAGCAGTGTGAGGAGACCTGAAAGTGGCACATGGCAGAGTGTGGCGATGGAGACAGCAGCAATGGGAGGCCGTACAGGGACCCATGAGAGACTCTGGACCTGGCAGCAGCATGAGGAGGCGGTATATAGGGGCCCATGGCAGATTAGGGGCCTGGCAGCAGCTATAGGAGGCCCGTAATCTGCCAGCACCCTATGTCAAAAAATTCTACACACCAGCAGTGTGAGGAGACCTGAAAGTGGCACATGGCAGAGTGTGGCGATGGAGACAGCAGCAATGGGAGGCCGTACAGGGACCCATGAGAGACTCTGGACCTGGCAGCAGCATGAGGAGGCGGTATATAGGGGCCCATGGCAGATTAGGGGCCTGGCAGCAGCTATAGGAGGCCCGTAATCTGCCAGCACCCTATGTCAAAAAATTCAACACACCAGCAGTGTGAGGAGACCTGAAAGTGGCACATGGCAGAGTGTGGCGATGGAGACAGCAGCAATGGGAGGCCGTATAGGGACCCATGAGAGACTCTGGACTTGGCAGCAGCATGAGGAGGCGGTATATAGGGGCCCATGGCAGATTAGGGGCCTGGCAGCAGCTATAGGAGGCCCGTAATCTGCCCGCACCCTATGTCAAAAAATTCTACACACCAGCAGTGTGAGGAGACCTGAAAGTGGCACATGGCAGAGTGTGGCGATGGAGACAGCAGCAATGGGAGGCCGTACAGGGACCCATGAGAGACTCTGGACCTGGCAGCAGCATGAGGAGGCGGTATATAGGGGCCCATGGCAGATTAGGGGCCTGGCAGCAGCTATAGGAGCCCGTAATCTGCCAGCACCCTATGTCAAAAAATTCAACACAACAGCAGTGTGAGGTGACCTGAAAGTGGCACATGGCAGAGTGTGGCGATGGAGACAGCAGCAATGGGAGGCCGTATAGGGACCCATGAGAGACTCTGGACTTGGCAGCAGCATGAGGAGGCGGTATATAGGGGCCCATGGCAGATTAGGGGCCTGGCAGCAGCTATAGGAGGCCCGTAATCTGCCAGCACCCTATGTCAAAAAATTCTACACACCAGCAGTGTGAGGAGACCTGAAAGTGGCACATGGCAGAGTGTGGCGATGGAGACAGCAGCAATGGGAGGCCGTACAGGGACCCATGACAGACTCTGGACCTGGCAGCAGCATGAGGAGGCGGTATATAGGGGCCCATGGCAGATTAGGGGCCTGGCAGCAGCTATAGGAGGCCCGTAATCTGCCAGCACCCTATGTCAAAAAATTCTACACACCAGCAGTGTGAGGAGACCTGAAAGTGGCACATGGCAGAGTGTGGCGATGGAGACAGCAGCAATGGGAGGCCGTACAGGGACCCATGAGAGACTCTGGACCTGGCAGCAGCATGAGGAGGCGGTATATAGGGGCCCATGGCAGATTAGGGGCCTGGCAGCAGCTATAGGAGGCCCGTAATCTGCCAGCACCCTATGTCAAAAAATTCAACACACCAGCAGTGTGAGGAGACCTGAAAGTGGCACATGGCAGAGTGTGGCGATGGAGACAGCAGCAATGGGAGGCCGTATAGGGACCCATGAGAGACTCTGGACTTGGCAGCAGCATGAGGAGGCGGTATATAGGGGCCCATGGCAGATTAGGGGCCTGGCAGCAGCTATAGGAGGCCCGTAATCTGCCAGCACCCTATGTCAAAAAATTCTACACACCAGCAGTGTGAGGAGACCTGAAAGTGGCACATGGCAGAGTGTGGCGATGGAGACAGCAGCAATGGGAGGCCGTACAGGGACCCATGAGAGACTCTGGACCTGGCAGCAGCATGAGGAGGCGGTATATAGGGGCCCATGGCAGATTAGGGGCCTGGCAGCAGCTATAGGAGCCCGTAATCTGCCAGCACCCTATGTCAAAAAATTCAACACACCAGCAGTGTGAGGTGACCTGAAAGTGGCACATGGCAGAGTGTGGCGATGGAGACAGCAGCAATGGGAGGCCGTATAGGGACCCATGAGAGACTCTGGACTTGGCAGCAGCATGAGGAGGCGGTATATAGGGGCCCATGGCAGATTAGGGGCCTGGCAGCAGCTATAGGAGGCCCGTAATCTGCCAGCACCCTATGTCAAAAAATTCTACACACCAGCAGTGTGAGGAGACCTGAAAGTGGCACATGGCAGAGTGTGGCGATGGAGACAGCAGCAATGGGAGGCCGTACAGGGACCCATGACAGACTCTGGACCTGGCAGCAGCATGAGGAGGCGGTATATAGGGGCCCATGGCAGATTAGGGGCCTGGCAGCAGCTATAGGAGGCCCGTAATCTGCCAGCACCCTATGTCAAAAAATTCTACACACCAGCAGTGTGAGGAGACCTGAAAGTGGCACATGGCAGAGTGTGGCGATGGAGACAGCAGCAATGGGAGGCCGTACAGGGACCCATGAGAGACTCTGGACCTGGCAGCAGCATGAGGAGGCGGTATATAGGGGCCCATGGCAGATTAGGGGCCTGGCAGCAGCTATAGGAGGCCCGTAATCTGCCAGCACCCTATGTCAAAAAATTCTACACACCAGCAGTGTGAGGAGACCTGAAAGTGGCACATGGCAGAGTGTGGCGATGGAGACAGCAGCAATGGGAGGCCGTACAGGGACCCATGAGAGACTCTGGACCTGGCAGCAGCATGAGGAGGCGGTATATAGGGGCCCATGGCAGATTAGGGGCCTGGCAGCAGCTATAGGAGGCCCGTAATCTGCCAGCACCCTATGTCAAAAAATTCAACACACCAGCAGTGTGTGAGGAGACCTGAAAGTGGCACATGGCAGAGTGTGGCGATGGAGACAGCAGCAATGGGAGGCCGTACAGGGACCCATGAGAGACTCTGGACCTGGCAGCAGCATGAGGAGGCGGTATATAGGGGCCCATGGCAGATTAGGGGCCTGGCAGCAGCTATGGGAGGCCCGTAATCTGCCAGCACCCTATGACAAAAAATGGAACACACCAGCAGTGTGTGAGGAGACCTGAAAGTGGCACATGTTTGAGGCATGATTCATGGCGGATTTAGTCAGTTGTGTCAGGAACTGGTGGTTTGAAATCCAGACTAATCCACGCCTGATTCATTTTCACAAACGTGAGTCTCTCCATACTTTGGGTGGACAGTCGTGTCCTCCGCGGAGTTACAATACCTCCTGCCGCACTAAACACGCGCTCCGATGCCACGCTACTGGCCGGGCATGACAGCCTTTCAAGGGCAAATTCAGCTAGTTGGGGCCAAAGGTCAAGTTTTGTTGCCCAGTAGTCAAGGGGATTGTCTACCTCGGTTGGCAGGGTGCTGTCCAAGTAGGCCCAAGCCTGTTGTTTGAGGTCCTGCTCCAGGTCCACCTGATGCTGCTGCTGCTGCTGCTGCGGCTGGTTAGTAGTTTCCTCACTGCGCTGGTGAAGAAAGCTACTCATCATCGACTGCAGACTGAGGCAGCCGCTGCTGGTGGAGCTGCCACTGCTCCTACCACCCCACCCCTCCCCTGCTGCCATGGCAGCGGAACGCGAGCGCACAGGGCCCACAGTGTCTGAGGATGGACGTTGGCGCACAAAGGCAGAGACCAACTGACTACATAGGTGGTTTTTATAGTACGTTATTTTGGCCTCCCTCTCAGCAGGTGTGAAAAAGGCCACCATTTTTGAACGGTAGCGAGGGTCCAACAAGGTGGACAGCCAAAAGTCATCCCTCTGTCTGATGGTTATTATTCGGCTGTCGCTACGCAAGCAACCGAGCATGCTATGGGCCATTTGTGCCAAGGAATGCGAGGGACTCCCTGCCTCCATCTCCACAGCATACTGCCACGGTGCGTCTGGGTCCTCTGTCTCCTCCTCCTCCTCCTCTACCAGATGCTCCTGCTCCTCCACTCCTGTCCGCTGAGTGGAAAAACCACCCATTTCACTCAATAATTCCTGAGCACAAATGTCCTCCTCTACCTCCTCCTCTTCTTCCTGTCCTGCCCCCACAGGGGTCATGTGGCGTTGAGATCTGTGCGCCACGTCTACCGCACCCTGACCAGCCATTGTTAACAGCATTTGTTCAAGGACGTGCAACAGAGGAATGACGTCGTTCATCCCATAGTCCTGCCGACTCACGAATAGCGTGGCCTCCTCAAAGGGCCTGAGCAAGCGGCAGGTGTCACGCATGAGCTGCCAATGGCTGACATCGAAGTTACACAGGGGAGTACCTTTATCCGCTTGTAACATCAGGAAATCGGTGATGGCCTTTCGCTGCTCGTAAAGGCGGTCTAACATGTGTAGGGTTGAATTCCACCTTGTTGCAACGTCACAGATCAGGCGATGATGTGGAATTCCGTTCTGCCGCTGCAGCTCAAGGAGGGTGTGCTTTGCGGTGTAGGAATGGCTGAAATGCATGCAAAGTTTACGTGACATTTTAAGGATGTCTTGCAGTGGGATGGTGGATTTTAGGAACCGCTTGACAACCAGATTGAACACGTGAGCCATGCATGGCGCATGGCACAACCTTCCTTGACGCAGAGCAGACACCATGTTCTTTCCGTTGTCGGTCAACATGGTTCCGATTTTCAGTTTGCGCGGAGACAGCCATCTGTCGATTTCTCTGTTCATTACACTGAGAAGTTCCTCCCCTGTGTGACTATGTTCGCCTGGACCTGGCAGCAGCATGAGGAGGCGGTATAGGGGCCCATGGCAGATTAGGGGCCTGGCAGCAGCTATAGGAGGCCCGTAATCTGCCAGCACCCTATGTCAAAAAATTCAACACACCAGCAGTGTGTGAGGAGACCTGAAAGTGGCACATGGCAGAGTGTGGCGATGGAGACAGCAGCAATGGGAGGCCGTACAGGGACCCATGACAGACTCTGGACCTGGCAGCAGCATGAGGAGGCGGTATATAGGGGCCCATGGCAGATTAGGGGCCTGGCAGCAGCTATGGGAGGCCCGTAATCTGCCAGCACCCTATGTCAAAAAATTCAACACACCAGCAGTGTGAGGAGACCTGAAAGTGGCACATGGCATGAGAGACTGTGGACCTGGCAGCAGCATGAGGAGGCGGTATAGGGGCCCATGGCAGATTAGGGGCCTGGCAGCAGCTATGGGAGGCCCGTAATCTGCCAGCACCCTATGTCAAAAAATTCAACACACCAGCAGTGTGTGAGGAGACCTGAAAGTGGCACATGGCAGAGTGTGGCGATGGAGACAGCAGCAATGGGAGGCCGTACAGGGACCCATGAGAGACTCTGGACTTGGCAGCAGCATGAGGAGGCGGTATATAGGGGCCCATGGCAGATTAGGGGCCTGGCAGCAGCTATGGGAGGCCCGTAATCTGCCAGCACCCTATGTCAAAAAATTCAACACACCAGCAGTGTGAGGAGACCTGAAAGTGGCACATGGCATGAGAGACTGTGGACCTGGCAGCAGCATGAGGAGGCGGTATAGGGGCCCATGGCAGATTAGGGGCCTGGCAGCAGCTATGGGAGGCCCGTAATCTGCCAGCACCCTATGTCAAAAAATTCAACACACCAGCAGTGTGTGAGGAGACCTGAAAGTGGCATATGGCAGAGTGTGGCGATGGAGACAACCCACCGACTGTTTTGCTCGCTGCCAAGCTGCCACCCTCTTCTCCTGATGATGCGGAAGCAATAGCCTGATGACGACGAGGCTGCCAAGTGCGATCAGCCTCATCATCATCAATTAGGGTCTCCGCCTCACTACTAGCCCCCTCGGCTGCGTGTGGGTCAGGAGACAGACCTGTCTCTACACCGGCTACCGAGCCACTCTCCTCGCCACTACTTCTTCGCCTGGCTGCTGAAGAGGCGGATGTCTCCCCCCGTTCCTGACCGCCCTCTGTTAGCTCTTCCTCACTGTACTGGATGACACCGGGAGCACTAGCCTCTGGCTGCGAATAGTGCTGCCTCGACCCCTTCCTCTGCTGCCACGTCTGCTCGCTCCTAAAACATTGCCTCCTCTGCCACTCCTCTGCATGTTGTCTGACATACTCTTTAATTAAACGATTCTGTGTCCCTGAGTAACAATTCTGTGGCCCTAAGTAACGGTTCTGTGGCCCTCAGTAACAGTTCTGTGTCCCTGAGTAACAATTATGTGTCTGTGCGAGTAACAATTCTGTGGCCCTAAGTAACAGTTCTGTGGCCCTCAGTAACAATTCTGTGGCCCTAAGTAACGGTTCTGTGGCCCTCAGTAACAATTCTGTGTCCCTGTGTAACAATTCTGTGTCTGTGCGAGTAACAATTCTGTGGCCCTAAGTAACAGTTCTGTGGCCCTCAGTAACAGTTCTGTGTCCCTGAGTAACAATTCTGTGTCTGTGCGAGTAACAATTCTGTGGCCCTAAGTAACAGTTCTGTGGCCCTCAGTAACAATTCTGTGGCCCTAAGTAACGGTTCTGTGGCCCTCAGTAACAATTCTGTGTCCCTGTGTAACAATTCTGTGTCTGTGCGAGTAACAATTCTGTGGCCCTAAGTAACAGTTCTGTGGCCCTCAGTAACAGTTCTGTGTCCCTGAGTAACAATTCTGTGTCTGTGCGAGTAACAATTCTGTGGCCCTAAGTAACAGTTCTGTGGCCCTCAGTAACAGTTCTGTGTCCCTGAGTAACAATTCTGTGTCTGTGCGAGTAACAATTCTGTGGCCCTAAGTAACAGTTCTGTGGCCCTCAGTAACAATTCTGTGGCCCTAAGTAACGGTTCTGTGGCCCTCAGTAACAATTCTGTGTCCCTGTGTAACAATTCTGTGTCTGTGCGAGTAACAATTCTGTGGCCCTAAGTAACAGTTCTGTGGCCCTCAGTAACAGTTCTGTGTCCCTGAGTAACAATTCTGTGTCTGTGCAAGTAACAATTCTGTGGCCCTAAGTAACAGTTCTGTGGCCCTCAGTAACAGTTCTGTGTCCCTGAGTAACAATTCTGTGTCTGTGCGAGTAACAATTCTGTGGCCCTAAGTAACAGTTCTGTGGCCCTCAGTAACAATTCTGTGGCCCTAAGTAACGGTTCTGTGGCCCTCAGTAACAATTCTGTGTCCCTGTGTAACAATTCTGTGTCTGTGCGAGTAACAATTCTGTGGCCCTAAGTAACAGTTCTGTGGCCCTCAGTAACAGTTCTGTGTCCCTGAGTAACAATTCTGTGTCTGTGCGAGTAACAATTCTGTGGCCCTAAGTAACAGTTCTGTGGCCCTCAGTAACAATTCTGTGTCCCTGAGTAACAATTCTGTGGCCCTAAGTAACGGTTCTGTGGCCCTCAGTAACAATTCTGTGTCCCTGTGTAACAATTCTGTGTCTGTGCGAGTAACAATTCTGTGGCCCTAAGTAACAGTTCTGTGGCCCTCAGTAACAGTTCTGTGTCCCTGAGTAACAATTCTGTGTCTGTGCGAGTAACAATTCTGTGGCCCTAAGTAACAGTTCTGTGGCCCTCAGTAACAGTTCTGTGTCCCTGAGTAACAATTCTGTGTCTGTGCGAGTAACAATTCTGTGGCCCTAAGTAACATTTCTGTGGCCCTCAGTAACAATTCTGTGGCCCTAAGTAACGGTTCTGTGGCCCTCAGTAACAATTCTGTGTCCCTGTGTAACAATTCTGTGTCTGTGCGAGTAACAATTCTGTGGCCCTAAGTAACAGTTCTGTGTCCCTGAGTAACAATTCTGTGTCTGTGCGAGTAACAATTCTGTGGCCCTAAGTTACAGTTTTGTGGCCCTCAGTAACAATTCTGTGTCCCTGAGTAACAATTCTGTGGCCCTAAGTAACGGTTCTGTGGCCCTCAGTAACAATTCTGTGTCCCTGTGTAACAATTCTGTGTCTGTGCGAGTAACAATTCTGTGGCCCTAAGTAACGGTTCTGTGGCCCTCAGTAACAGTTCTGTGTCCCTGAGTAACAATTCTGTGTCTGTGCGAGTAACAATTCTGTGGCCCTAAGTAACAGTTCTGTGGCCCTCAGTAACAGTTCTGTGTCCCTGAGTAACAATTCTGTGTCTGTGCGAGTAACAATTCTGTGGCCCTAAGTAACAGTTCTGTGGCCCTCAGTAACAATTCTGTGGCCCTAAGTAACGGTTCTGTGGCCCTCAGTAACAATTCTGTGTCCCTGAGTAACAATTCTGTTTCTGTGCGAGTTACAATTCTGTGGCCCTAAGTAACAGTTCTGTGGCCCTCAGTAACAGTTCTGTGTCCCTGAGTAACAATTCTGTGTCTGTGCGAGTAACAATTCTGTGGCCCTAAGTAACAGTTCTGTGGCCCTCAGTAACAATTCTGTGGCCCTAAGTAACGGTTCTGTGGTCCTCAGTAACAATTCTGTGTCCCTGTGTAACAATTCTGTGTCTGTGCGAGTAACAATTCTGTGGCCCTAAGTAACAGTTCTGTGGCCCTCAGTAACAGTTCTGTGTCCCTGAGTAACAATTCTGTGTCTGTGCGAGTAACAATTCTGTGGCCCTAAGTAACAGTTCTGTGGCCCTCAGTAACAATTCTGTGTCCCTGAGTAACAATTCTGTGGCCCTAAGTAATGGTTCTGTGGCCCTCAGTAACAATTCTGTGTCCCTGTGTAACAATTCTGTGTCTGTGCGAGTAACAATTCTGTGGCCCTAAGTAACAGTTCTGTGTCCCTCAGTAACAATTCTGTGTCCCTGTGTAACAATTCTGTGTCTGTGCGAGTAACAATTCTGTGGCCCTAAGTAACAGTTCTGTGGCCCTCAGTAACAGTTCTGTGTCCCTGAGTAACAATTCTGTGTCTGTGCGAGTAACAATTCTGTGGCCCTAAGTAACAGTTCTGTGGCCCTCAGTAACAATTCTGTGGCCCTAAGTAACGGTTCTGTGGCCCTCAGTAACAATTCTGTGTCCCTGTGTAACAATTCTGTGTCTGTGCGAGTAACAATTCTGTGGCCCTAAGTAACAGTTCTGTGGCCCTCAGTAACAGTTCTGTGTCCCTGAGTAACAATTCTGTGTCTGTGCGAGTAACAATTCTGTGGCCCTAAGTAACAGTTCTGTGGCCCTCAGTAACAGTTCTGTGTCCCTGAGTAACAATTCTGTGTCTGTGCGAGTAACAATTCTGTGGCCCTAAGTAACAGTTCTGTGGCCCTCAGTAACAATTCTGTGGCCCTTAGTAACGGTTCTGTGGCCCTCAGTAACAATTCTGTGTCCCTGTGTAACAATTCTGTGTCTGTGCGAGTAACAATTCTGTGGCCCTAAGTAACAGTTCTGTGGCCCTCAGTAACAGTTCTGTGTCCCTGAGTAACAATTCTGTGTCTGTGCGAGTAACAATTCTGTGGCCCTAAGTAACAGTTCTGTGGCCCTCAGTAACAGTTCTGTGTCCCTGAGTAACAATTCTGTGTCTGTGCGAGTAACAATTCTGTGTCCCTGTGTAACAGTTCTGTGGCCCTCAGTAACAATTCTGTGGCCCTAAGTAACGGTTCTGTGGCCCTCAGTAACAATTCTGTGTCCCTGTGTAACAATTCTGTGTCTGTGCGAGTAACAATTCTGTGGCCCTAAGTAACAGTTCTGTGGCCCTCAGTAACAGTTCTGTGTCCCTGAGTAACAATTCTGTGTCTGTGCGAGTAACAATTCTGTGGCCCTAAGTAACAGTTCTGTGGCCCTCAGTAACAATTCTGTGTCCCTGAGTAACAATTCTGTGGCCCTAAGTAACGGTTCTGTGGCCCTCAGTAACAATTCTGTGTCCCTGTGTAACAATTCTGTGTCTGTGCGAGTAACAATTCTGTGGCCCTAAGTAACAGTTCTGTGGCCCTCAGTAACAGTTCTGTGTCCCTGAGTAACAATTCTGTGTCTGTGCGAGTAACAATTCTGTGGCCCTAAGTAACAGTTCTGTGGCCCTCAGTAACAGTTCTGTGTCCCTGAGTAACAATTCTGTGTCTGTGCGAGTAACAATTCTGTGGCCCTAAGTAACATTTCTGTGGCCCTCAGTAACAATTCTGTGGCCCTAAGTAACGGTTCTGTGGCCCTCAGTAACAATTCTGTGTCCCTGTGTAACAATTCTGTGTCTGTGCGAGTAACAATTCTGTGGCCCTAAGTAACAGTTCTGTGTCCCTGAGTAACAATTCTGTGTCTGTGCGAGTAACAATTCTGTGGCCCTAAGTTACAGTTTTGTGGCCCTCAGTAACAATTCTGTGTCCCTGAGTAACAATTCTGTGGCCCTAAGTAACGGTTCTGTGGCCCTCAGTAACAATTCTGTGTCCCTGTGTAACAATTCTGTGTCTGTGCGAGTAACAATTCTGTGGCCCTAAGTAACGGTTCTGTGGCCCTCAGTAACAGTTCTGTGTCCTTGAGTAACAATTCTGTGTCTGTGCGAGTAACAATTCTGTGGCCCTAAGTAACAGTTCTGTGGCCCTCAGTAACAGTTCTGTGTCCCTGAGTAACAATTCTGTGTCTGTGCGAGTAACAATTCTGTGGCCCTAAGTAACAGTTCTGTGGCCCTCAGTAACAATTCTGTGGCCCTAAGTAACGGTTCTGTGGCCCTCAGTAACAATTCTGTGTCCCTGAGTAACAATTCTGTTTCTGTGCGAGTAACAATTCTGTGGCCCTAAGTAACAGTTCTGTGGCCCTCAGTAACAGTTCTGTGTCCCTGAGTAACAATTCTGTGTCTGTGCGAGTAACAATTCTGTGTCCCTAAGTAACAGTTCTGTGGCCCTCAGTAACAATTCTGTGGCCCTAAGTAACGGTTCTGTGGTCCTCAGTAACAATTCTGTGTCCCTGTGTAACAATTCTGTGTCTGTGCGAGTAACAATTCTGTGGCCCTAAGTAACAGTTCTGTGGCCCTCAGTAACAGTTCTGTGTCCCTGAGTAACAATTCTGTGTCTGTGCGAGTAACAATTCTGTGGCCCTAAGTAACAGTTCTGTGGCCCTCAGTAACAATTCTGTGTCCCTGAGTAACAATTCTGTGGCCCTAAGTAACGGTTCTGTGGCCCTCAGTAACAATTCTGTGTCCCTGTGTAACAATTCTGTGTCTGTGCGAGTTTCAATTCTGTGGCCCTAAGTAACAGTTCTGTGGCCCTCAGTAACAATTCTGTGTCTGTCCCTGAGTAACAATTCTGTGGCCCTAACTAAAGTTTCTGTGGCCCTAAGTAACAGTTCTGTGGCCCTCAGTAACAATTCTGTGTCTGTCCCTGAGTAACAATTCTGTGGCCTTAACTAAAGTTTCTGTGGCCCTAAGTAACAATTCTCTGGCACTCAGTAACAATTCTGTCTGTCCCTGAGTAACAATTCTGTGGCCCTAATAACGTTTCTGTGGCCCTAAGTAACAGTTCTGTGGCCCTCAGTAACAATTCTGTGTCTGTCCCTGAGTAACAGTTCTGTGGCCCTAACTAAAGTTTCTGTGGCCCTAAGTAACAATTCTCTGGCACTCAGTAACAATTCTGTCTGTCCCTGAGTAACAATTCTGTGGCCCTAACTAACGTTTCTGTGGCCCTAAGTAACAATTCTCTGGCACTCAGTAACAATTCTGTCTGTCCCTGAGTAAAAATTCTGTGGCCCTAATTAAAGTTTCTGTGGCCCTAAGTAACAATTCTCTGGCACTCAGTAACAATTCTGTCTGTCCCTGAGTAACAATTCTCTGGCACTCAGTAACAATTCTGTCTGTCCCTGAGTAAAAATTCTGTGGCCCTAATAACGTTTCTGTGGCCCTAAGTAACAATTCTCTGGCACTGAGTAACAATTCTGTCTGTCCCTGATTATGAATTCTGTGGCCCTAACTAGCGTTTCTTTGTCCCTAAATAACGATTCTGTGGCCCTCATTAACAAGTCTGTGTCCCTGAGTAATGGTTCTCTGTCCCTAAGTAACGTTTCTCTGTCCCCAAGTATCGTTTCTGTGGCCCTAACTCTGTCCCTAATACAGAGCGGTCTGCCTCTGTTCAATGACTGCAGGCAAATGAAGAATTCCAAAATGGCCGCTATTTATAGCTCGACCATTACACAGTGCTGGCTGGCTGGCTGCTGATTGGCTGATGCGATCACATGTCATTGAGGAATGCATTATGGGTCAGCGCGCCTTGTCTGCGCGCCTTCCCAGACATCCCCGCTCCGTCGCCGCACATGTCCGCCGCCATTTTCGGAAAAATTTTGATTCGCGTGTCCGAAGTAGGCTATTTTTCGGATTCGGCGCGAATCGAAATTCTTCCGATATTCGACTCGAATTCCACTTCGGCTACTTCGATTCGCTCATCTCTAGTGATTAAATACCACCAAAAGAAATCTCTATGTGTCTCAAAAAAATGATAAAAATTTAATATGGGTACAGTGTTGCATGACCACACAATTGTCATTCAAAGTGCGACAGCCCTCAAAGCTAAAAATTGGCCTGGGCAGGAGGGGGGTGAAAGGGCTCAGTAGACAAGTGGTTAATCATATACAGTCTGGTTTCAGCTTCTTTAAGTATAGCATCATCAAACTGGTCACCCCTGTTGTTGCTGCATTCCAGTACTCAGCATCCTAACAATCAAAAACACCATGTCCATGAGACATTATCCTGCCAGCCTTTGCAAATGGGTGACACGGGTTCCTCCATAGTGCATCCTGCAGACATCCTCTGCTCCCTCTGCGAAGACAGGATGAGCTCTGATACTTTCCCCTTCTAACCTGGATCAAGGAGAGCTCCCAACCATTAATGGGCCCTATGCTTCATGTCACAAATCCTAGGGTCCTTTCAAAGGCTCTGGAGCATGAGGGAGCCCATGAACTGAGAATTATTTGAGGCAGAGGAGCCTGAGCCCTCATTGTTGCTGAGAATGTACTGTATACAACTAGCTATGCTCTGTACATTGTTTAGCCCCTGTTTGGCAATTTATTAAATGTTGATAGAGTTAGCTTTCTTTGTTTTAAAATGTATATGTATATGATAAATTTTGCTATCATAAAACTATGCTCAAGTATTTCTTTTAAACAAAAAAATATATTTTTAATACAAAAAATGCCTACTACAAATTTCTTTAGGGGTGGAAATTGATAGTATTGGGTTGCTGGTTTCATATGTAAGTCAAGCAATAATGTAAAAGGAGAGTAATTGAATATATATTCAATTTTTGTCAAACACTTTTGGCTAATAACTTGCAATTTTTGTGATGCCAGAATATGATGCGACTGACAATGTAATAATGTTCTGTAAACCCATGCACCACTTTAAAAGAAAAGTATGGGATGGATTTTATTCCCCAGATACACTTAACTAGGTGGATGCACCATCGGTCCGATTCTGCATCTGTCCCCTGCCTGATCTAAGGGTGAGAACTCAGCGATCACATGATTGCTGAGTTCTCACAGCTGCTCTGAGCAGAGAGTGGTACTGTCGGTCACCGCTCTCTGCTCACCCCCCCGTGCTTAATGTAGCAATAAACTGTGAAGGTGCTGGCTTAAGCTCTCAGCAGATCACTGAGAGGCTAAGCCAGGTGCCGCTCCAGACTCTGGGGTGGATTCTGACTGTGAAGTCGGGATCTTTCCCTAGCCTGGACAGGCCGAGTGATGTCAGGCCGCTATCAGTTGAAAAGGGGTCACAGGAGTGCAGAACTAACTGCATTCCTGTGATCCACAGGAAAAGTACATCCCCCAAGCATGTCATTTAAATCAGTTACATTTTGTTTCCTTAAGTACATTTCCTGGCCCGCTTTGCACTTTCTTTTTAAAAAATGGTCATTACTGAAAACAAATAGCTCCAATTAATCTCAATGGGGTTTAGATTCTGATTCCCAGCTTTGTTAAAAAATTTCAAAGGTTTTCCAAACCAAACTTGGGTGCATTCTGCTTATCTTTAATAACAATCAAAAAATAGCATTCTCAGAACAGAGTCAGTAAAGGTTTCCCCTGTAATTTACAAAACATAAACAGCCACATCATGGAACATCCTTTTGAAATTTAGGTAAATGGATCACAACTGGGCATCTCTAAAAGCTTTGTTGCATTTCACAACGTGCCTAATAATAAAACTGTATTGTTAAAACTTAATAACATTTTCAAAGAGTGCAACACATTCTATTATAGATTGAGAACAGATCTTGGACAGGCTTATTGCAAACCATTAACCTTTTTAATCTCAAGCAACAGCATTATTACTTTGGCCTTGTCTTTAGGATTGGTAGTCTTGGTGAACACTGAACTTTGACCCAAGCTTCAATTTTTTCACATGGACAGAAAAAAAAGCTCTTCTGCAGTGTTTTTTTTATCCTTTTTTCAAGGAAATGTCCAGTTCCTACTGACAAAACAGCCACAAAGCATTTTTTAAGCACTAACAAACTTCATTGAAAGCATGTTTTTCATAGTGGAAGTGGAAGCATTAGTTGTGTGACTTGTGTACTTTGTTCTAAAATCTCTGTGATGGTGTCCATGTTCTCAGCTTTTTTAACATCAAAACAAGATTTCTCTTGTTTTTGGATGAACTCCAGATGAGCTTGTACTTGCTTCTCTTTAGTTATAGCATCTTTTATGTCCCAGACAAAAGCATTACAGTTAAGGATTTGTTAAGTAAACCATAGAATTGGTCAAGGGTCCAAGGTCTTTTGCAAGGCACGGAATATTTTAAAAGGGATGACTTGTCTTTGTTTAAAAATAAGTAACCACCCTGATATGTTCCAATTAGTAATAACGCATCTAGTTACAAATGCACTGCCTAATTAGTTTTTGGTTTTACTTAATTGATGATGTTTACATTTTTAAGTGAAAATAGTTTTAATTGTTTTAATTTTTTTTTCAAGTAAAAAGTGAAATGCTTTTATCATTTGTCTCAGAAAGTAACTTTTCAGAACATTAACAAAAAAGTACTTTACTGCTTTGGAAAAAGCTAATTGATCAAGGTCTACCTTCAGTCTAGCAAGGCAGTCAGTTTTAGGGAGCTAACAGGACAGAATAACATTGTTTCTATTTTGCAGACAAGACAATCCCCAGACATTAGTTTCAACTGTATTTAGCTCTTTGTACTGTCTTAATACCCAGACTTAAGAGAAATGTTTTCTTATTGCATTGTTGATAAAACTCTGGCTCTGGTATACCCAGGGGCGGACTGACAACTCATGGGGCCCCCGGGCAATAGAGGATCATGGGGCCCCTGTGTCCTTGCCCAAACTCAAAAAAGCCTATGAAAAAGGTACCAAGGGCATCTCATGGGGCCCCCTACTGACCCCGAGCCCTCGGGCAGTGCCCGAGTTTCCAAATGGTCAGTCCGCCCCTGATTATACCATTCTGATTGTGACCAAACCACACGGCTTTAGCCATGCATATTAAGACACATTCACTTTTACCAAGCCACATACGATTTCATGGCAACATGGCCCTCTTTCCCTGATCAGTTTTCCATGAACCAAAAGATGGCATAATTACTCTCTCTATAACCTTAAAGGATAAGTTCACCTTTTTTTAAAAAAATTATAAACGTATATTTTTTGCAGGTGAAAAAAATGTGCATTTATAATTTTTTTCTAAGGAGCCTACAGAGCATTGCACAAGTGATCAGCAGATTTTGGATGTAATCTTAGGCTCTTGTAGGCTCTCAGGATAGCTGTCTGCCCTTACCTCATATGGGTAGGCAGTTACCTGAGATCATGAAAATTAATAGACTACCTGAGTGCTCACCATCGACCTCATAGTACATTGAAAACTACTAGTCATCAGCCACAATGGCTTATGGTACTTGTAGGCATTCATTCACAGGAAACTGTAAATTAATGACATGGCCGTGTGGATGGAGCACCATGTGATCGTATTAGTTTCGAATTGTGACAGCAGGTGTGGAGAGAGAATCCTCATCCACAGTCATATGGTGGGGGAATGGGGAAGAGGCTTCAGATTCTGGAACATGTTCCTCCCCTAAAAATGGGTGGAACATGTCTGGAAGGTGAACTTATATTTTAACACTTAACTTACTCTTCAAATACTTTGATTATCTAATTGTCCAATAACTGATTTTGTGTAAATGTTTATGAGTACTGTATTGGGTTGAAGGAAATACATGGGGTTTTTGGGTACAGAACACTGCTTGCATACCTTTTTTGACCTCTTTGAACATTTAGTGAGTGGAAGCACTGAGGATATGAGAAAGAGGGATCACCTTCAGGTATTATTTAAGAAGATAAAAGTCTCACTTCCAGCACTGCAATTCTGTTTACATCAAGTGCAAAGGATTCCATATATTGGTCCTTGCTGCTAGCTGCTGACATTACAGAGATGTTACAGAATACTAGCGCAAACATTGTTCGATATGTTAATTCCAATTGTTAACATAAAAACACTGCAGTGGCAGAACAGATAAGTCATGCTCGAGTCCATGGGAGATTTGAGTTCAAGACCTGGCAAACTCAGCTCCTGACACGTACTAGCTGTAATTACATTTTTTATTTATGCTGTCATTGTATGTCATCTTAGATTATCCACGTGTTACTTTGTTTTTAGCTGTGACATGTATACTAATATCAAATAAACAGATAATTTTTTTCAAAAAAAAGAACTAATAAGGGTGCTTTTGGGTAAATCAGCCCCTTCACTATAAGGGTTGAGGGAGCACAGAGCAGCCATAGTGTAATTTTATCAAAGCTATTGTAGGGAGTGAAGACAAACAGCAAAGGAAAATATTAGAGTCACTTAGAAAACTCTACTTTAATTCTAATTAGTAGCTCTTTGCTGCCTTTTTCTTCTTATTTTTGGCCTTTAGCTTGGCATGGAGGTGATCAGGGATATTGACTGGTGACAGTATGTAAAAAAAAAAGGAAAAAAATGTTTACTTTTTTTTTTTTACATATCGGGACCAGAGCAGTTCACCGTTACCATAATAACACTGTATTATTCTCGGGAAGTGATCAGTGATGATCACTATTATAATCAATACTTTTTATGAATAGAAGGGGCAGCACAGTGGCTAAATGGCTAGTCCTTCCACCTGGCAGTACCAGGTTGTTAGTTCAAATCCCAACCATGGCACCACCTGCCTGGAACTTGCATGTTCTCCCTGTGCCTGTGTGGGTTTCTTCCAGGTACTCCTGCTTCCTCCCACACTCCAAAGACATGCTGGTAGGTTAATTGGCTCCTTTCTAAATATTAGCCCTAGTATGTGTATATATGAATGTGAGCTAGGGACATTAAATTGTACACCCCTTAAGGGTTAGGGACTGATGTGAATGTATAAAAAGTGCTGCATACATTTATGGTGCTATATAAGTACCTTTAATCATATTTCAAAGGCACTTTCAAATCCTTTATGTCTATCCTCTACCTATCATCCCCCATTTACAGCTAAACCTGGCAATGGGCTTTTTATTTGTTTTTCACCAAAGATGTTTTCAATTCAATTGTGGAGCAATGTAATCTGTTTGCCTAGCAGTGCATCACCAATAATCCCAATTCCATTTATATATGTAGCGCTATGTTTACACTCTTTGTGGCTACTGGAGTATGATGGCGCCACCTGTATAGTATTTAGGAGCAGAGTCTTTATAATCTGTGTGATCAGGAGAAAATCTCTAACAAGCGCTAGTGCCTCCACTCAAATGGGGTTTGTGGATGTGATGGATATGGTAAAATGCCTATATTTTTTCTTGTTGAATATATACATTTTTCTATATATATCTACTTTTATACTTTTATATTTCTAAATGCTTTGTATGAATATATATATGTGTTGTGTGTATATTTGTTGTCTGCTGGTCTTTGTAGTCCTCCTTGCTCAAGAAATGTTTGCTCAGCAACCCCTCCCATCGAGCCAACTTGAAAACAAAGGAATATTTTTCTTTCTATAGATAACACATCGGCCAAGATCACGCCTATACTCTGAAGGAGATTGTTTTCGTGTAGTGACCAATCAAAGATTAATATAATGCTTATGCTGTTCTCACGTAATGTTCGCATCATTTTGCATATATAAACTCACTTTTTTATTTTAATAAATTAGAGAAAAGATTTTCACAGACCAAACGTGTCAGTGTGAGTTTCTTTATGTCCGCACATTCCAGAGCTAGCCAGCAAGATTAATTAGGACAGGAGCAGATAATCACCGGACATTTAGTCCTCACTAAATCAGCTGGTGCGGAAACCTGGGAACTCTGGGTCGTGAACCCGCGGACAGCCGACCCAAGAGGGCAGGGACCACTCAAAGCAGACTGGAAGAGCCTGATCAACTATCAGAGCACGGTAAGATATATTTTGCTATCTTACCAGTGGTTATCCAGTCCTTGTTGTTGGTTCATTCCTGTGCCTAGTGAGGCTGCTAAACGGTCACTAAAGGCAGGTAACATTGCTTGCCCGGAGTTTATTTGAACATACCTGCATGTGATTATCTGCTGCCTGGTTTTATGTTTTTTTTGTGTTTGTTTTTATGTGTCAGTCTTGAGGTGGACGAGGAGTGGACCCACTGAGGGTTTGACACATCATTTCTCTTGGTTGTGGTAATATTGTGTGTTACCAAACAAGAGGAGGTGTCATTTACGCAGTAGTGACAGCGGGGTGCCGTAACCATGTGGGTTGCGAAGGGTTACTCAGTGATCTGTACTCTAGCCCACCGAGATAGACTGATATGTCATGTCCTAAATGTGTGTCTGGTTTAATGTTTGCCATTCATGAAGACGGTTGGGGTTTGTTAAAGGTTGAAGGGATAGGATATAGTCAGGTATTTTTAGGACATCGTTCTCTGTTTTCTGGTTTGCCTGAAGTGTTAGTTTTCCACCTTAATGTGCATTACCCTGTAAGGGGGGGATTGGTAAGTCATTTCAGCAGATAGAAGAAGAGGCGAGAAGGGAGGGGCACGGTACAGAAAGGTGCCCCTGCCAACCCGAACAGCTGGAAGATTGTTCAAACTGTTCGTGTCTGAACGCCAAAGCCATGGCACAGGAGTATTGGCCCAGTCCCTTGGAAACTGCCTACAACCCGTGGGCTACTACTCATGCCGTTTAGACCCAGTGGCTAGAGGAGCACCCTTGTGTCTGCGTGCAGTTTTTGCTGCTCAAGCTCTGCTGGATAAGACCTCTGATATTGCTCTGGGACACGAACTTGTCCTCCTGGCGCCGCATGACATTGCTGCCATTTTAAACCAAGTCCAACCTAAACATTTGTCCACAACGAGGCATCTTAGACTCCAGTGTTCCCTCCAACTTCCTGATAATGTCACTCTCCTACGTTGCCAAACCCTGAACCCGGCCACTCTCCTCCCAATTGCTGAGGGGGGTAATGAAGGTAATGAAGAAAGTGGAGAGGATAATGGAGCCACTGAGCCTCATAACTGTCTTGAAGTGATGAAAATGGAAACCTTCCACCTCCCCACAGTGAGTGAAACACTTCTACAGGACCCAGACTTCACCCTCTTTGTTGATGGTTCCAGATATGCAGATGATGGAGGCAAATATCATATAGGATTTGCGGTCATTACTGCAGATACAGTCCTACAGGCAAGAGCCCTATCGCCAGCAATATCTGCACAGGGAGCTGAACTTCAAGCACTCACAACAGCATGCCAGATAGCAGAAGGAAAAAGGGCCAATATCTACACAGACTCCAGATACGCCTTTGGGGTGGCCCATGACTTCGGACCCATATGGAAGGCAAAAGGATTTATGAATGCGGCAGGTACATCCATAAGACATGGAGCAGCCATTGGACGATTGATGGAAGCACTCCTTCTACCCACTCAAGTGGCTATTCTGAAGGTAAAAGCTCACGGGAAATTAAGCTCCCCAGAAGCCAAAGGCAATAATTTAGCAGATTTGGCGGCAAAACGAGCGGCCATGGGACCACCAGAAATGGAAGGAGAGGTGACCAGAGAGTGGGAACCAATATTCACCCTACAGACCTTACCTGTGGATGGAAGCTACCTCAAGGAACTCCAAGAAGCAGCAAGTCCAGAAGAAAAAGAAAGCTGGAGACGGAGAGGAGCTGTTCTCAAAGACACTCTGTTTGAGTGCAACAAGAGGCTTTGTTTACTCAGGAATATGTTTCCAGCTGTAGTCCAGTGGGCACACGGAGCAGCCCATCTGTCAAAGAACCTCATGAACTCTCTCATCAACAAGTACTATATAGTGCCTGGAATCACCACATTGACGAACAATTTTTGCAGAACATGTGCCATCTGCGCAAAATGCAATCCGGGACGCACAGAGAAGACACCACAGAAACGCTTGGCCAAACCCCTATACCCCTTTCAAAGAATACAAATTGACCATATCCAGATGCCAAAGAGTGGGCGGTTCGAGTACGCCCTAGTGGTGGTGAACATGTTTTCCAGTTGGCCAGAGGTCTATGCTGTAACTAACATGACTGCTAAAACAACTGCGAAGAAACTCCTCACTGAGGTTGTATGCAGATATGGGCTTCCAGAGGTGATAGAGAGTGACCAGGGCCCCGCTTTCACAGCTTCAGTAACCAAAGAAATATGGGCGGCATTAGGAGTCACTCTGGCATTTCATACCCCCTATCACCCCCAAAGTAGTGGAAAAGTAGAAAGAATGAATGGCACTTTGAAAGCCAGAATGCTAAAAATGGCCCAAGAGACTGGCATGAGTTGGCCAGACAGTCTGCCTATTGCCCTATTCAGTGTCAGGTACACACCAAGGGGAGAACACTCCCTATCCCCTTATGAGATTTTGTTTGGCTCAGCCCCCAGACTTGGTTGTTATTTTCCACAACAATTGCAATTACAATCTGATGTGTTAACTAATTGTGACTGCATTATCACGTGAATTAACCCGTATCCATGCCCAAGTGTTTTCTTCCATTCCAGATCCTGAGTCAGATACAGGAACTCACAGCCTATTACCCGGAGATTGGGTATTAGTAAAGAAATTTGTGAGGAAACATTCTCTTGAGCCAAGATTTGATGGTCCATTCCAAGTTCTGCTGACCACTTCTGTCAAGGTGGTCGGGAAGAACAATTGGATACACGCCTCTCACTGCAAGAAAGTCCCAACCCCTGAGGGAAAGGCGTCATCTACACCATGACAATTGTGTTGTATATCCTTTTTCTAATAAGTTTGATAAAAGCTCAGCAGGTGGCTATCACCAAAACAGGTGCTCAACAGGTGGCCATCACTAAGGTAAATGGCACCACCACATTTTGGTACAATTCATTCAACACACAAGTGGCTGCGTTTACCTTTGATTTTTGTTGTATGATACCCATATATTGCAACAGACGTAGACCGGGTTGGGCACAGCGGGCTTGCATGACGTCCCGCCCAGAGCAGATATACGTGTGTATAACGGATGAATTTTGGCAACAGAACTGTGCCCATTGGGGATCAGTGGGATGGAGTACTGGATCAGGTTGGGGGTATCAACCACAGAGTGCCTTAGATAGGAAAGATAAGGTGGGGAAGCCTCTCATTAAACTCATGTCCATCTGGAAGTCAGGGTGCAGTGATGACGGAAAAAGACTCGTCCTAAACATTAAGAATCCCAGCCCTGGTGATGTAGGACTTTACCGGGTAGTCAGGTACCCACCGTATGGTATACCTCTAGCAAAACTTTACCTAAAGGACATGTATCGCTCATCAGAACCAGTGGTCAATTCCCTCAGACCCTCCATTCGTACCATAGGTGACATGGTGGCAATAGCAAATCCCACCTTTGAGGACACTATGGCCACAGGAACTGGTTTCTCTGATACCAATCTGTGGCTTGAGTGGATGAGGTTCAGTGCCAGACAGCATAACAAAAGTAATTCTTATGTCTGTGGTAGTGCTAGGCCACATTTAGGTACGGTCCCTCTCTCAATCCCACGGGATAATGAGGAATGCTTCCTCAACCTGTTCACCAACACATCCACCAACCATTCCACATGTGAGAAATGGAAGAAGGAATATCTGATGGTTACTAAAAGTTTAAGGCCTGGAGAGGGTATTACTATCTATCCAGGGAATTACACCTGTTACTCTAATTACAAAGGCAAAGGGAGGTTTCTGGGTAATTTTACAGAAGGTTATTGTTCCACCTACAGCAGCATTCCAGGGGTTAAGGTGCAAAATAAGACCCAGATCCAGTGACATATACTGGATCTGTGGGGACCAAAAGATTAGAACCAGATTGGAAGGGACTTGGACTGGTGAGTGTGCTCTTGCAAAGGCCATTATGCCTCTCCAAATCCTAAAATAAAAATAAAATGGGTGTATGAGTATGTAGTAAAACATGATATAATGGATAGTCATTTAATCAAAGGCAATGTATAGCTTAATGTAACTAGAGGTAAAATGAATACATGAGGTAGCAATATACAGTATATGTATATACATGCCCAAAAATTGATGTACACACACCCCCATGCACATATACACACACATATACCGTAAGATATATTTACATGAACATATGCACATGAGAATACAGGTAGGGACAGCTGTGTGCACACTGGTAATCATAGTTCATAATAGATTCATAAATGTCCAAAATTCTCAAAATTTCAGTAGATGGACTTGATTGTTTCATTGGGGCTGTCCGGATGCAAGGTCTTTAGTGTAAATATCCAGACAGTTTCTCATGCAACTAACTTCTGGAATTGGTTATAGTTGGTTGATTATGGGATTTGCTCAAATGACATAGCTGAAGGGTGGTCTGCACATTTGCTGTTTGAAATGCTGTGGTCCATAAAGCCTTTTTCAATGTTTCTTCGATGTTGGCCAATCCTTGGCCCCAGTTTTTGGGTTGTGCAACCCATATTTTGTAGGCCACAGGGACACTCCAAGAGCCATATTACATATTCTGTGTCACAGGTGATAAGTGATTTGATGTTATGTGTAACCTTTGTGTTGAAGGAAGGAAAGGTCCTTTTTCTATTTGCTATGATTGAGCAAGTCATACATTTGGGGTGTAGGCATTTGTAGCTCACTACTAAGAGTTCCTGGTATAGGGTTGCAACAGATGGTTCACTAACATGAAATCTTTTTCACTGTAATCCAGTGATAATGTGGTTATTAAATGCCCTGTTTATCAGGAAGTCATATTCTTTCTTGTGAACTTTCGGTGGAACGAAACCTATCACTGGATTACACTTGACATCACCTCCCTATATAGCAACATAGAACACATACTTGGCATCAAAGCAGTTTCAAACTTCCTACTCATGGACCCACTTATGCCAAAGGACAAAAGGACTTCCTACTAGAAAGCATCTTATTTATTCACACTCACATTACTTTTTCTTTTGAAGAACAGGTCTATATACAAATGAAGGTATAGCTATGGGGACAAAGTTTGCCCTTAGCTATGCCAACTTAGTGATGGGATACCTTAAGATCGACTTTTTGGACCCTCACACTGAAAATGCGCCCAATATCATCCTATACAAATGCTATAACAATGACCTTATTATCATATGGGAAGGGGATCCAAACTAGATTTCAGACTTTGTGAAATTTATAAACAGAAATGAAGGTACTCTCATATTTGCGTGCCACACGGATCCCAAGAACACTGACTTTACACATTCACATCACTAAAGACCAATAGATAGCCTCTAAAACCTTAAAAAAATATATTTTGACCAAACAGCTACATGAACTTCAACAGTTAAACATTAATATTAATATCAATGTTAAAGCATGGAACACCAACATACCATATGGCCAATTCCATAGGATACACAGGAATTGCATCTCCCTTACCAAATATGTTAACCAGTTCGCAGTACTTGTCAACAAATTTAAGGTAAAACTATCCAAAGAATCTTATTTGTAACTTGAGAGAGCACACCAATAATCTCAATCAAGAGACACTGCCCACAGGAAAAAGAGAAAGGGATACTTTTCAAGATTTCAGAATTAATTTTATAACAAAATACAGCAGTGACCATAGAGAAATTAAGGGGATCCTCAAAACCCACTGGCACAATTCTTTTGCGCGACCCCTATCTCAAGCAACAACTCACACCCAACCCTCTTTGTACTTTCAGGTGAGCAAAAACAATAAATAACTATCTGCACTGAGCAGACTAAAACCACTAAATAAGGGATCAAAATTCAAAACAAGTAGACCTTCACCAGGAACCCTGAGTAGATGCCTACACCCCAAATGTTTGAATTGCTCAGTCATAGCGAATAGAACAAGGACTTTCACCTCCTTCAATACAAAGGTTACACATAACATCAAATCGCTTATCAGCTGTGAAATAGTATGTAACATTCCTCTTGGAGTGTTCCTGTAGCCTACAATATGTGGGTCGCACAACCCCAAAACTGAGAACGAGGACCAACCAACATTGAAGAAGCACTGACAATGGCTTTCTGGACTACAGTGCTTCAAAACACTATGCCCGGATCAACAAAAAAAAGTGCAGATCACCTGTCAGTTACACCAATCAAACCCCATTATCAAGCAACTATAACTGATTCTAGAAGTTAGCAGCAAGAGAATCTTTACACTAAAGACCTTGCATCCGGCCTCAATTAAATGATTGAGTCCGCCTATGAAACTTTTGAGAATTTTGGACAACATTTGTGAAACCATTAGAAACTTTGATTACCAGTGTGCGCACACTTGTCCCTGCATATATTCCCACACGCATTTGTGCATGTATATATATCTTCTAGTATATCTGTATGTGTACATGAGGATTTGTACATCTAATTTTGGGCATGTATATAAATATATAGTATATCACTATGCCACATATTCATTTTAACTCTGGTTATATCAACCTATACCTTGCCTTTGATTACATCACTATCCATTGCATTATGTTTACTGCATACTCATACAGCCATTTTATTTTCCGCATGTTACACTGTGTACACATTTTTTCTTTGATCATTACATCTAAAATTCATCTTTTAGCCCCCCAACTCATCAATTCTGACCATGTTTATTACTCTTTTATACCAATTAATTTTAATTGAGCACTATTTCTATATATTAAAGTGTTACTAAACCCACAGCAGTAAAATCTGTCTGTATATGCAGTAAATCATGTTGAGCCTAAGGGGTTAATCCTCCACATTGTGTAAAATGTTTGATTATGTCATCTCTGATCCTCCCCTTCTTCCAGTGTCTCCTAAATGTCTCCTGATAGAACAGAGGCTGGGGGGTATGATGCACATGCTCAGTTTGGTGTATATTGCTAGAGAGTTTTTTTTGGGGGGAAAGTGCATGTCATGAGCACAGAGCCAATCAGCACTCTTCAGACAGAGGTCAGGGGTCCTGCATCATCCTATAAGAGAATGAAAACTCCTCCTACAAGCTGTAACCAGTGCTTTGCTGGACACTGATAGAAGTCACAAGACTGATGTAACTGTTGATGAGAAAAGGTATTTAGAAGTTTATATTTACTAAAATAATTGCATTTCCATGTTCTGTGTACTGTGGGAGACCAGATATAGTGAATGCAGGGTCCTGGGTTTAGTAACACTTTAATATCATTGCTTGTTATCTATTATTAATATATTGTCATCCTCCGATTTTAATGGTTGTTATTTATGACCATTGTTTATTTTATACAGTATAGTTTATTACCATTTCACATTTGGCACTTACTTAATCAATTATTGTTATAATTATATGAAATATGTTTTTGCATCCTTTAATTAGAAATCAAATCCCTTTCCCTCCTTCACACTGGTCTCAACCCTCCCCACTAAAATACAGATCTTCTTCCCCACATTGAAAGGAGCACCATGGATGCATCTTTTCATCACTCTTCTGTATATGTATCTGTGTTCCACCCTGTAGCAGCTAAGCACCACAGTGAGGCTTGAAATGCACCTCCTCTCCTCCACAGGAAGTGCTACTGTGGAACACACTCTACTTATAAGCAGCACAAACAGCAGTCCGCCCTGCTACATGTGATTCACCTAGATCAGGGGTGGGCAACTGTGGCCCTCCAGCTGTTGGTGAACTACAAGTCGCATCATGCCTTTGGGAGTCATGCTTGTAACTTTCTGATATGCAATGCCTCATGGGACTTGTAGAGCCACAGTTGCCCACCTGGCCTGGAGAGCCACAGTTGCCCACCCCTGACCTAGATGACATCGCTGCCATAAACTCTCTAAGTCCAATCTGTGAATTCCACTTCCTGATAGCAACTCCCCCCCCCCTCCCCCGACATTTTGCTTGACCTACACACATACCCTCCTGGATATTGATTATGCCTTATTCTTACAATTATGTCTTTGACATTTCCCAATATTAAATTATTCCTTACAGACACTTCATCTAGTGGCCAATACAGAACATTTCCCAAGTGGAGTACAATACCAGCTGATGCTAGTTAATCTTCATTTAATACATCTACCACAGAATTATTATTACTCAATTTTTGGCCATTTTATTTTTGATATTTTGGAGGTCTCCTTACTACTACATCTATTATACTATTTATAGATAATTTTATTCCATCTTTGATAAGTTTAATATTTTGAAAACCTCCATACTGCTACATTTATTATATTATTTTATATTATTTTTTGGCGTCTCTGATAGGTTTGATATTTTAGAGACTTCCTTACTGCTATATTTATTATATTTTTATATAGCAATCTTATGCTATCTTTGATACATTTGATTTTTTAGGAACTTTCCAGCTGCTACATTTTTTTTTTAATATTTGCACACCTCTCCCTTGCAGTTTATTGCTTTCTAAATGTTTTACATTTTTGTGACTGTTTTTTGACTTTGCTTTTGAGTTATGTTAAATACCCATTGTACCCTATGACAATTTTTTACCCACACCAATTTTATCACCTTGAAGAGAGGCAATTCAAAGTAATTGAATGTTTTACTCAAGCAGATGACTTGTGCCTATCCTTTGAACTACCACATCGGATCAAACTATCCACAGGCTTTTTTGTGCTGACTCTTCCTACCAATTCATTCACTCACTTGACAACCCCACAGAGCAACCGGGATGGGAATGCTACCACACTGACCCTACGTGGAGAAAGGTTTTCTCCACCTGTGCATTAGGAAGACCGCTTGTTCCCGCCTTGTAGAGTGAGCTCAACCTCAATAGTTGTAAGTCTATTTTAACCTTTACTTTTTATCATGGAAGCATTTTATCCTTCTTTCTGAATGAATCTACTAAACAATAAAGCTGTCCTGCCTCCCTCTCTATTCTTTTTTAGTGGTAACTCTGAGCTTTACCAGAGACTCCTGGTCAACTCCTCAGGATCCTTTGATCCATAATGTATCACTGCACCCCAGATCCCAGACCCCTTATCATGTTTTAGCACTAGGACTAATCAAAAGTAAAACATTTCTATGTGTGGGGCAAAACCATTTTTAATCTGGCCTCCATGTTTCAGATCATATCTTCTATGTGTTGGACGGAATGCTTGGTTCCATTTCTCCACATTTGGTGGACTTGTCCTAAAATCTAAGGCTTTTGGAAAACTATACTACTTTGGATACATACAACTATTAGTTACCCCAATAAGTGTGATTATTTGTAACTCCTGTTAAATGACAACCACAGTTCTATTAAATCTTACAAAAATAGTGTGATTTCACATTTTTTTAATGCTGCATAAAGCCTCTTTCCCTGGTTTTTGAAACATGAATGCTATCCTACCATACTTGAATGGAAAGCTGAAATTGATACAATGTGGAAAGCTGAACAGTGGATGCTCACAGCAAATGATAAATACGATTCATTGTATAAAATGGTTAAGAATGGCCTTATGTGAAAGTTTTCCCTTCCTTGAAATTCAGGAAAAATAGTAATATTCACTTTTAACTCCTTCAACTTTAAAAATTTTTTTGTTCTCTTTTTGTTTCTAAAACTTTGAAATAAAACATATATTTCTAGATGCTTATATGATGCACCTACAAATGAATAAAGTGGCATCTGTTTCCTTTCCATATAATGTAATTTCACTACAAAATTGTACCACTCATCGCTAATCTTCATACTTGTTTCAAATCAGTAACTTAGACTGAAGCCACTAGATCAGTATGACAGCCAGGCATACAGTCTTTGGAGAAGAAGAGGTCAGTAACAGCAACAACCATACTTCTCTCTAGAGATTGCAATTCTTCTGGAATATAAGCCTTTAGCCTGGAATGTTGGGCCATTATGTTATTGGCAGGTATAAACAAAAAGAAACACAGTGCAATCAGAACAAGTGTTATGATTTTACTTTACTATCAGCATTCTTCCAAGATAACCTCCTTGTAACCTCCTTGAGGGCAGAAACTGATGTTAATGTACATTATGTAAAGAGCCACATAAATTGTATAATATATAAATACTTGAAATAAATAAATAAACAAATGTATGTTTCCAACTATCTCATTTTTTTGCATGACTGCATTGCATGTATAAATAAAATGAGCAATCTGCAGAGGCACTTAAGGACAATATTAAAAGCAGTATGAAAAAATATTGGGTTGCTTTATGAAAAACACCATATGCTACTTTTTTTCCAAACATGAGGACAGGCAATTTACTATGCATGTATTTTTAAACAAACAGCAATATTCTGAGGCCTAGTACAACATGGTAAACTGAAAATGAAATGCAGATTTACAGCCAACATTCTGTTTCAGTGCCATACTACATATCAATAAAAACAGCATTTCATGGAGACACGAGAGAACATTAGCAGTCAAAGAAGAGAAATAACACTGGGTGTATCCTGAAAAATATACAAGAGAACATAGAATATGGGAAAGGAATCCTTTCTAAGCAAATAGGAGTATAATGGGTGCAAGTGAAGTACAACACATTTAAAGAACAAATGAAATGAAGTACTGTATATAGTAGCAGTCCTGCTGATAATGACATGCTGTGTGCTTAGAAATCAGCACATTAGATCATCCCTTATCAATAGAATAGAAAATAAATGGTCTGCCTTCTAAAAAGCGTTATATACACCTTCAGTTAGATGTGAGCTTTGGGGGGAACATAAGTTTGACTTGAAACCAGTCTGTTCTCTTTTTTGGTAAACAGTTTTTTAGAAACAAGTCGCATAGGATCTTGGGTGATTTCATTGACCAAATCTGGTCAAACTCATGTTCCCCCCAAAGCTCACACCTAACTAGCAGTCAAAGAAGAGAAATAACACTAGGTGTATCCTGAAAAATATACAAGAGAACATAGAATATGGGAAAGGATTCCTTTCTAAGCAAATAGGAGTATAACGGGTGCAAGTGAAGTACAACACATTTAAAGAACAAATGAAATGAAGTACTGTATATAATAGCAGTCCTGCTGATAATGACAGTTAGGTGTGAGCTTTGGGAGGAACATGAGTTTGACTTGAAACCAGGCTGTTCTCCTTTTTGTTAAACAGTTTTTTAGAAACAAGTCGCATAGGATCTTGGGTGATTTCATTGACCGGATTTGGTCAATGACATCACCCTTGGTCCCCAATGTTGTTGTTTATATTCCATCTGCACTCGAGAACTTTCATTTGTGATGGCAGTAGCAGCAGGGCAGCATTGTCATGTTACCGGGTGATCAGGTTTTCCTCATAATGACTGACGTTGATTCTTCATTGCTGAATGATGTGATTGACATTGGATTTACATCTCGGGGATTTTTTTTCAATATAGGACTTTATTCATAGTTCCTTTGTTTTTATTAATTTTTACAAAATGTACTTATCCAGGCCCTTGTCTGCATCAATATGGGGACAAGATGCCTTGTAAATCAGGGAGGCTTGGCCAACCACCTTTGCAAGGTACATTTTTAATATTGAAGGCATGTGGACTGGTATGATTCAGAAAGTCCACATGCTCACCTCTCCTGGCCAGTCAGGCTGCATACCTAGATAATGGTTTGATATTAATTGTTAGGTTCCCAATGCCATTGTATTCCTTAAAGGGGCAGAATACATTTTTGTAATCAGTGTGTACTACCCTGTTTGGAAAAAGCAAAGGAAAATCAGTGTGGGGTCCCCCTCAAAATCAAAGACCAGACCCTTATCCAGGCATGAAGCCTGACAATAGAAAGAAGGTAAGAGTATCCTTCAAGGAGGTGGTAAAATGTTTCCCTTTCAAGGAACCTTTTCCTTATGTTGATGCAGACAAGGGCCTCATCCCCACATCCTGTCCCCCAAAGGGATGTGGGGGTCTGTGGGGCAAGCATATCATGATCTGGACCCCCCTTTAGAAGACAATATTTGTCTCTACATGAAAGAGTATGGGGTACATGGTACCTTATCAACTCCCCAAAATAAAATAGTTCCTTGATGTAAATACAACATCAATCACATTATCCAGTGATGTAAGCCCATTGCCAATCATAATGAGTGGCCTCTGACTACCCTACAACCTGCGGACATAATGAACCACAGACACAATTATCTTCTTGCACTGGTACTCCCATAACAAATGATAGGTCCCTTCTGGCTGCTGTATGTTAACAAACCAGCCAGCAAATCTGAGTGGTGTCATTAACCAAATATAGCCATGACTATATTTGGTCAATGATGTCACAAAAAAAGAAAGATAAAGGGGGAAAGAAGCCCCCGCAGGGGGAAAGGAGCACAATCATCATTAACAAATGATCTTTATCAAAATGTAGGATACATACACTCTCTCCACTTGAACCATATTGCTTCAAACTTCCACAGAGTTCCTAGATTGTAGGTATGTTTTTCAAAAAGAGTGTATCTGTTACGCTCTGTTATCCATTCAAAAAGAGAAGGGGGCTGAGGGAAAGTCCACTTGAGTACATTTAGTCTGCGGGCTATAAATAACACTCTCAGAACAGTGAGCTGTAGATTCTAATCAGTTAAAGATAAATCCACATGATTAAGTAAACAGATAAGAGGGTCAACCAACAATTTAACCCCAAAAAGCCTTGTAAGAGTCCTTACCACCTCAGCCCAGTATCTACCCAATTTGGGACAATGCCATAGAAGATGAATAAGGGACCCAGATACACGTCTTCATATAGCACAGCAAGGGTCATCTTTCAGGCCAATGTTAAATAAAAGTTCTATAAACTGTATGTAAAATGAAAACCCATGTAAATCTGTGAGAGGGAAATAAGGAAACACTCTGAAGTGATTGTAGAATATCATTTTAGCTATCATTAGGAATAGAGCCTATATCTCTCTCCCATTGAGACCTACATAACAAAGAAAACCTCAAGAGGAATCGATCTAATAATCCATGATAGGTGTCCAAAATCAATCCCTTGGTTGATGGCGCATTAACTATAATGTTAATGAGAGGCATGGAGGAAAAAGAAACTGATTCCAAATTAAGCTGTGCTTGAATAGCATGCCTACATTGGAGATATTGATAAAACCACTTAGGATTAATCTCACATTCTGCCGCTAATTGTGCAAAAGATTTTAAAGTTATCATAGAGATGTTCTAGGGTACATATTCCTTCTTTTACTCATCTCTGGAATCCCTGGAGCTTATACATTTCTGAAATAATGGGATTATCCCAAATGGGGATTTAGTATAGGAAAAAATCCCCAATATTTTTTTTGTTGCATCTCATGTTTTGCACATTAGGAAAAGAATAGAGAATGATAACTGCAAAGTCCCTTCGAACTGGTATCTCCAAAGTATATAAAGGTTGGTGGCCTTGACTCATAAATGAGCATAGGCATTAGGAAGATTTAGAGGAAATATCAGAGTTCCACCCAGCTAGATGTTGTAATTGGGCCACTAAGAGGTAGATCCCTGGATTAGGGACAGATAAACCTCCTGCAGCAAGAGAATATGGTACAAATTCTCATCTTATCCTTGGTAACTTCCTCCTCCAGATCAGGTTGCTAAATATACAGTAGTATTAACCCTTACAAAGATCCTCAGGGGTATCCATATAGGAGATTTATGGAGAAAATACAGCAACATAATAATTTTTAGGAAATTATTTCTCCCCATAACAGAAAGAGGTAACTTACAACAAACTTTACATTGCTTTGAAATTTAGAAAGTAAAGGGAGAATATTTTTTGAGATGTAATCTCTGGGAGAGGTAGACATATTAACTCACAAGTATTTAAGCAAGGGAACTACATTAAGGTATGCTAACCAGGGGGGTAGTGGTTCAGGTAATGGATCTATAGGGAGCAACATAAATTTCTCCCAGTTAATGGCCAGCCCCAAGAACCTTCCAAAGACATCTACCTTTGTATTACCTCTGGGAGAGCAATTTGAGTATTCAAAATAAATAAGGGTGCGTTGTCTGCATACAAAGCAATCTTCTCCTCCACCTAGCCTCTCACTAGTCCTGGGATATCTGAGGAGTGCTGAAGCAAACAAGCCAATAGCCATGGTGAAAACAAAAGGGGGCAAAGGGCACCCATGTCTAGTGTCTCTATGTAGATTGAAGAATGGGGTCGGCAAGTCATTAGCTCTAACACAGGCTCTTGAGGCAGCATAGAATAAATTCACCCATTTACCAAAGATAGTGCCAACCTGAAGTCTCTCCAGGACAGCCCACAAATAGCTCCATTCCACCCTGGGAAATTCCTTTATGGCATCTAGTGCCAAAAAAGCTTTAGTAGACATGTTACTCAGCGGGACTTGCATATTTAACCACCTCCTGCCCGCCATATAAGGTAATGATGGGCGTAAGGTGGTTTTCTCCTTCTGGGAGGACATCATATGACGTCCTCCCAATCTAACTGTGCAGGTGCGCCCCTAGGGGCGCGTAGAGCGGCAACCGGTGGTGTGCAGCAATCGGTTGTGTGCTGTGTCCCTGGCACGCTGACAGCTCATGAGGAGAGGAGAGCCGGTAATCGGCATTACTCAGAGGGGAGATGTACACTGATCATCAGTGTGCCATGATGATCAGTGTAGCCCCATCAGTGCCACCTGTCAGTGTCCATCAATGCCACCTGTCAGTGCCCATCCATGCCACCTACCAGTGCCCATTAGTGCCATATCAATGCCAAGTATCAGTGCCTACCAGTGCACATCAATGCCACATATCAGTGCCCATATGAACTGTCTTTCAGTGGCACCTATCAGTGCCAGTCAATGCCACCTATCAGTACCAGTTAGTGCCGCCTATCGGTGCTGCCAATCAGTGCCACCTATCAGTGCCAGTAAGTGCTGCCTTGCAGTGCCAATCAGTGCTGCCTGTCAATGCCCATCAGTGCCACCTACTAGTGCCTCCTCATCAGTGCCAGTCAGTGCCGCCTATCAGTGCCATATATGAGTGCTGCCTTTCAGTGCCTATCAGTGAAGCATATCAGTGCCCATTACTTCAGCCTCATTAGCGCACATCAGTGAAGGAGAAAAATCACTTATTTACAAAATTTTATAACAGAAACTAAAAAAAATGTTTTTTTTTCAAAATGTTCAGTTGTTTTTGGTTTATTTGCCAAAAAATAAAACACCCAGAGGTTAGTAGCCTCCCTGGCGGTATTCTCGAGTGTAGCTTGGGGTAAAATTTCAGTGCCACAAGCGGTAAACTCGAGCTACACTCGGGAATACCATGCGGCGCTGCTCTGCGATCCCTCGATCACTCATCTTGTCCTGCACTCCCACGATGTCCCTCCTGCAATGTCCCCGGCAATGTAATCCGGGGGATGCCAGCATCTGTCATCTGGGTTCCATCCCCTGCGAGCGTCGGGACGTACGGGGACGGAACGGCGGGAAATTTGAAAATGACAAAAAGTGACATTCACCAAAATCACTAAAATCACATAGTAAAACATTACTGTATCAAACCATTTTACATACATTTTGTCCCTAGTGCTTTGTCCTGTGCTCTGCCTGCATTTTTACCGTTGTTTCTGCCTGGAACTGAGAAATGTCCGTGGCGTCCAAAAATCGTCCCTTTAGGTCAAAAGCGGTCTTAGACCAGCTAGAGAACAGTGATAGTAAATCAGAACCACTTGCAGAATTGAGTGATAATGATTCGTGGGGAAATTCATCATCAGACACTGAAAACAATTTTGTGACTTTGCTCAGTGATGTGCGAACTTGGCACTATATTTTAAATTTCAGTGTTTTTGGTTTGATTATATTATTGAATTAAATTTATTATTGTTATATTATTATTTTTTATGATTATTTATTAAATTATCATTTATGATTTCATGTTTCAAGTTTTATCCTACCCGGGATGTTTACTAGACTCTTGTTCGGACAGATTTCAGTTATTCCTAAGAATTACAGACCTACAATATAAAACGCCAGATTTCCATGCAAAATAATGGTACAGCTTTCAGCACCAAAAATCTGAAATAATCATACCTCCAGGGAGGTTAAATACCACCAAAGGAAAGCTCTATCTGTCTAAAAAAAATGATAAAAATGTCATATGGGTACAGTGTTGTATCGCCACGCAATTGTCATTCAAAGTGCGAGAGCACTGAAAGCTGAAAATTGGCTTGGGCAGGAAGGGGATATAAGTGCCCTGTGGCAAGTGGTTAAATACGCACACCTAATGTTCACCACAGTGGACATATTGGGCATAAAATATATGTCTATTTGCAAGTACCTTTGCCAAAATTTTGACATCGGAAGGCAATAACGATATTGGCCTGTAGGAATAAGGAAGGAGAGGATATTTATCCTTCTGAGGAATGATCTCTATCGCTGCCTCGTACTTGGTTTCTGGAAGTTTCCTAGCATTAAACACCTTATTCAGTGATAGCAATAATGTGGGTAGTAATACCTTACTATATTTCTTCTAGATTTCTATCGGGAGCCCAGCTGTCTTAGGGGCTTTACAACTAGAGAAGCTCATCACCACCTCTTCCAATTCCTGCAGAGTGATAGGGGCATTTAACAGTCTTTAATTTATTGAAAATACTGGAAGGAGAATCGCATCAAGGTAATTTTGAAGATCTTCATTTGTGCAAGTAACTCTGCTAGAGGATAGAGTTTGATAAAAGCTTTTGAAGACCCCAAAAATAGCCTCTGTCTTGGTCTAGATATGGCCCATCTCATCTTTTAATGCAGTAACACAGGGTATCTCTTCCTGAGATTCCCTAAAATAAGCCTTAAGGGCAACCCACACAGTATCATAAGATGCTGAATCTATATTGTGAGTAAAGAATAACGGCAGACGAGACACCATCCGATGGTGGAAAAGATCTAGCCAAAAAAGGATTAAGGCACCAAGATACCTTTGGACCTGTATGGCCCAATGCCATTGAGATAACTAAAGACAAATGATCAGAGATCCCTATACCCACATGGAAGAAAAATATATTTTAAATATATTTAAAAAATATTCTTCCAAAATATATTGACATATATTTGAAATACTACAATTGTGGTCACATTCAATATAGTAAAAAAAAAATTGATTCTGGTCCAATTAAGGACAAAAAGCATTTTTAGCCTTTCTTAACCACTTGAGCTCCTGAGGATTTACCCCCCTTAATGACCAGGCCTCTTTTTGCTACTCGGCGCTGCACTAATTCAGCTGATAATTGCGCGGTCATGCAATGCCGCACCTAAACTAAATTTACGTCCTTTTTTTCACACAAATAGAGCTTTCTTTCGGTGGTATTTGATCACCTGTATGCTTTTTATTTTTCAAGCTATAAACAAAAAAAGACCAAATATTTTGAAGAAAAATTATATTTTTTACTTTCAGCTATAAAAAATATATAGTAAACTCAAAGTTAGTTATATATTTAGGCCAAAATGTATTCTGCTACATGTTTTTGGTAAAAAAAATCCCAATAAATGTATATTGATTGCTTTGTGTGAAATGTATAGCGTCTACAAACTATGGTATAGATACTGCAATTTATGAAATTTTTTTGGTATACAGCGGTGCACTAGTTTAACGGACAATTGCGCGGTCATGCA